>NC_090265.1:950397882-950705204 GCF_040414725.1 Anabrus simplex | reverse complement strand
TACTGAGTGTCTCAATTTTTCGCTGAAATTCTACTTTAATGGTTCTGACCTGTCCACTAATTGAAATTTCTACATCCTGAACTTCTTTTTAGAGGTCTTGTTTAACATCGGCAACATCGCGGTTTATGCGGGTGATCTGCGTGCGCGCGCTATCTAGTTAGGATCTAACATGCTTGTTAGTTTCCTCTTGTTTAGTTTTTAGTAAGTCGACTTCGTTAGTTAATTTGTGAAGACCATTCTTAAAAGATTCGCGAATATTATTTTGTATTGAAGCTTCTTAGCTTGTGCTTGAGAGAGATGTCCATGCGATTTTTGAAATTCTACTTTTAAACTTCCTACTTGCTCAATTAATTGTTGCGAAGTAGGGAATGCAGTCTTTAAATCTTCAACTACTTGCCGTTCTATGTCCTCTTTTACTGCGTCTAAATCGCGAGTAAGGCGCTCATTTATTTAGGAAAACTGAGAGTTTATTTTGACATTGGTTTCAGAACATCTTTTCTCGATCTCCGAAGCAGCTTTAGCAAGCCTACGTTCAAGATTATTATTTACTTCAGAAAACCTAGTGTCTATATTTTCTGTCATACGGGTAATACTAGTTTCTAGATGAGTATTGGTTTCATTCAGTATTTAACTCCCTGAGTTGGTTTATACTAGCTTCTAAAGTGGCGTTGAACTCATTAATACTGGCTTCTAGGCTAGCATTGGATTCAGTAATACGTCGACCTAAATTGGTGTTAGATTCTGTAATTATTTCATTCAAGCTAATTTTCAGAGCTTCGATCAGGGCTAATATATTTTCCATTTTGAAAAATTATATTTGACCAAGAATAGGACAAACAAGAAATTATCAATCACTTATAAACTTGTGAGTATCACCATTAGTGTTCAATGGTAGACAGTTTGTAAAAAAATTTTAGACACTGGCAAATATTTCAACATAAGATATCAAAGATAAATACAGTCTAATTGTATCACTTGTAGTTCACCGTTCTTTAAATTATACCAAGTATCACTTTCCAAGTCCGCCTCTGTGGTGTAGTGGTTAGCGTGATTAGCTGCCACCCCCGGAGGCCCGGGTTCGATTCCCGGCTCTGCCACGAAATTTGAAAAGTGGTACGAGGGCTGGAACGGGGTCCACTCAGCCTCGGGAGGTCAACTGAGTAGAGGTGGGTTCGATTCCCACCTCAGCCATCCTGGAAGTGGTTTTCCGTGGTTTCCCACTTCTCCTCCAGGCGAATGCCGGGATGGTACCTAACTTAAGGCCACGGCCGCTTCCTTCCCTCTTCCTTGCCTATCCCTTCCAATCTTCCCATCCCTCCACAAGGCCCCTGTTCAGCATAGCAGGTGAGGCCGCCTGGGCGAGGTACTGGTCATACTCCCCAGTTGTATCCCCCGACCAAGAGTCTGAAGCTCCAGGACACTTCCCTTGAGGCGGTCGAGGTGGGATCCCTCGCTAAGTCCGAGGGAAAAACCGAACCTGGAGGGTAAACAGATGATGATGATGATGATCACTTTCAAATGAATTCAACTAAGTTCAAAAATGTATCTGTAGCTGTTGACTTTAGAATTACTTTATTAAATGATACACGATCAGTGTTGCTATTTTGATCACTGCACTAAAGTAAATCTAACACGATCTGAAATGATTCACTTATATTTCATTACTTCAGTTCAAAGTGTATCATGTCTGTGATGTAAGTTATACTTGCGAACTTATTATACTTGCTCAGATCAAGTCCTGGCCGTCTTTCCATTTCTACTTAAGCGCCTATTATACTGATTCTGATAGAGCCTTTAACGTCTGAGACGCCATTTATACACTGACTGACAGAGCAAATGCAACACCAAGAAGGAGTGGTTCGAAAGGGATGAAAGTTTGGGGAAAAAACAGAGACGGCACGGACGAATAATTGATGTTTATTTCAAACCGATATGCAGGTTACACAATGCGCACGGCATCGACTCAGTAGGATGTAGGACCACCGCGAGCGGCGATGCACGCAGAAACACGTCGAGGTACAGAGTCAATAAGAATGCGGATGGTGTCCTGAGGGATGGTTCTCCATTCTTTGTCAACCATATGCCACAGTTGGTCGTCCGTACGAGGCTGGGGCAGAGTTTGCAAACGGCGTCCAATGAGATCCCACACGTGTTCGATTGGTGAGAGATCCGGAGAGTACGCTGGCCACGGAAGCATCTGTACACCTCGTAGAGCCTGTTGGGAGATGCGAGCAGTGTGTGGGCGGCCATTATCCTGCTGAAACAGAGCATTGGGCAGCCCCTGAAGGTACGGGAGTGCCACCGGCCGCAGCACATGCTGCACGTAGCGGTGGGCATTTAACGTGCCTTGAATACGCACTAGAGGTGACGTGGAATCATACGCAATAGCGCCCCAAACCATGATGCCGCGTTGTCTAGCGGTAGGGCGTTCCACAGTTACTGCCGGATTTGACCTTTCTCCACGCCGACGCCACACTCGTCTGCGGTGACTATCACTGACAGAACAGAAGCGTGACTCATCGGAGAACACGACGTTCCGCCATTCCCTCATCCAAGTCGCTCTAGCCCGGCACCATGCCAGGCGTGCACGTCTATGCTGTGGAGTCAATGGTAGTCTTCTGAGCGGACGCCGGGAGTGCAGGCCTCCTTCAACCAATCGACGGGAAATTGTTCTGGTCGATATTGGAACAGCCAGGGTGTCTTGCACATGCTGAAGAATGGCGGTAGACGTGGCGTGCGGGGCTGCCACCGCTTGGCGGCGGATGCGCCGATCCTCGCGTGCTGACGTCACTCGGGCTGCGCCTGGACCCCTCGCACGTGCCACAGGTCCCTGCGCCAACCATCTTCGCCACAGGCGCTGCACCGTGGACACATCCCTATGGGTATCGGCTGCGATTTGACGAAGCGACCAACCTGCCCTTCTCAGCCCGATCACCATACCCCTCGTAAAGTCGTCTGTCTGCTGGAAATGCCTCCGTTGACGGCGGCCTGGCATTCTTAGCTATACACGTGTCCTGTGGCACACGACAACACGTTCTACAATGACTGTCGTCTGAGAAATCACGGTACGAAGTGGGCCATTCGCCAACGCCGTGTCCCATTTATCGTTCGCTACGTGCGCAGCACAGCGGCGCATTTCACATCATGAGCATACCTCAGTGACGTCAGTCTACCCTGCAATTGGCATAAAGTTCTGACCACTCCTTCTTGGTGTTGCATTTGCTCTGTCAGTCAGTGTACTTGAGCGCCTATTATACTGATTCAGATCGAGCCACTAACGTCCGGGGCTCCATTTATACGTATTTCCCCCTCTCTGTAACAGTAAATGTTGTTTAAGTCAGCTAGCAAGGCATGAGACTGACGCAGGGTTTTCTCCTGTCTTTTTGTCTGAAGTGTTACAGGGAAGAGGTTAACAAGAAATAAGTATAATGGAACTTTTCTTAAAATTCTTGAAGAGTTTATTCACCAAATAAATGTTAAATTTCAAATCACCTCAGTTCAGAAGTTATAGCGTCCCTCCTTGGATTGGGCTGGTACTGGTACAGTGCGCATTTGCAATACTCATTCACATCTGCGTCATCTTCCGATGAAGGTCTGGAAGATCTCGAAGATCTAGGAGCTCTTGTAGAAATGGAACACGACAATCCACTTGTGCCCTTAATATACTCTTTTAGGCATTAGACTTCTGCACAGACAAAGTTATTAGTAATAATGATTTAAAATAGATCGCAAGTAGCGATAGAACGTCCCTGGAATCTGATCGCATTGAAGTCACTGAAGTTGAAGTTTACATAGTCGATAATACTAGACCGAGTTAAATATGAAATTGAACTGAACTCGTAATGTAAAATGGAATTGAACTTGTGATGTATCAACCACTTACGAAAATGCAATAAATATGTCACTTTATCACATTCAAATATTAACAACATCGGCTAAAGAATAACGTAGAAAAATGAAGTACTTCACTTGTGAATTCTTTCAAGTTCACACAGTTCTATTTTGAATTAATCACTTATAACAAATCGTAAATTAAGAATTTAATCTTGTGAATTTAGGCCCGATTCACAATTAATAACGCTGAAATGAAGACACAGTCTGTTCGAGAACTGTCCTGAGTTCGATGTATTCACAGATACAAGTCCAATCCTAAGAAACAAGAAGTGTCTTTCGAACGTAAAATACCAGTTTATTAAATCACAAAGTCGTGACCAAGTCCTACCGAGAATGTTTTTCACTTGGGAAAAAATCTATGTTTGTTGGTAATGTTTAACTCGGTTAATTATGTCAGTAACTTGACAAAGTAGACGTAGAGTTCGACGTTTTACCGTCAGAAAAATTCTATCACCTTTTGAATTCAAGCACTGAATTATGTTTAATCACTCGGTAAAGTAGACGTACACTTTGACGTTTCACTGTCGGAAAGATTCTATCACCTTGGTAAAGTAGACGTACACTTTGACGTTTTACTGTCATAAAACTCGATCACCTTTTAAATTCAAACACTGAATTATGTTTAATCACTTGGTAATGAAAACGTACTCGTGAGAGAAAATATACAAGTTCCAATTGCTCTTGTGCTGGTCACATAAACAGTTAAATCACTCGAAATGCACCTTAATTTGTAGTGGAACTTTCACTATCACACGCGAACGGTGTTGAAATTTCTAAGTCCGATGGAAGCATTGTAAAGTTAGAGTTTAACACGCGAACTTTAAACTCTTGTCGAGGATCGAACTGGTAACTCCATCACGGCGGCGTAAAATAACCATCAGCCGACCGTCCGGTCTCGACTGTCGCACTAAGTAGACTGATTTTACAAGCAAATATGCCTCCATTTTATACAGGATCTTTGAGAATTGAGGCTAATTTATTTCCTTAAATATCTCCCTTAATCTTTGTTGGATTACTTTCAAACTTGGGAATGATGATCACAAACAATTGGTCAACACGATGACATTGTTCATTTTCTCCTACGTTAATCCAAATAAACGTTATTAATAATAGAATGTTTGGAAGGTTCTCCCGGCTGACGAAATTTAGCTTTGACCGTGCTCTGCAGAACGTGACGTCACATGCTCCACGTCGCTCGGCAGCTGACTTGCTTGCAACCGGCCAGATGTTGCGCTTGGCGCGTATTATGACTTTATACGTCGGGAACACTGTCTCGGACCAGCATTCCTGGTACAATATATATAAAATAAAAGTTGTGTCTGTACATTGCTCAGAATTTGAAAAGAATGGTATTTCTGTATCGGTCATGTCCACAGTAACAAGGAAATGCACTTTTTACTATTCCGTAAAATCTGTCTGTCTGTCCGCATGCATGTATGTATTGTACCGGGAACGCCGCTACGAGAGAAGTCCGAAGTATGTTTGTTGAACTTCGCGCGAGGTGGAAGGTAGGCAGCCCGCCGAACGCAGTGACATGCCCAGCGAGTGACGTGGCCGCCGTAAGCCAGCTATACGCGACCATATATGGTAATGTTCCAGCTTACCCTCAAAAGTACATTTTGCGCTACTTTATCGCTATTTCGAAACTGCCATCTTAAAAACCATTACAATGGACGTAATCTGTCAAGATTTCAAGAAAATCCACCGAGTATTATAGGAGTTATAAGGGTAGATAATACCCGGGTTCTAAACATTTTCACGCGAACGGGTATAAAAGGAGGACCACCCGACCTACGAATTCAGTATCTGTCGCTCCACCGTCTCTGCGAAACGGGTGACTGGAGGAGCATTGTGTGTGCCGAACTCATAGTTGACAGTCTTCGAAATCCAAGTATTGGAACTTCGGTATTTTCTCTAAGTGCTGTGTCGGGACTTTGTCATATTCTTGAAGTGCCTGATCGGGATTTTCTGCGAGCATCGTGTTGGAACTTTGTCATATCGACACATTGGAACTTTGTTATTCTTTCGTGTGTCGTGATTGGACTTTGATATTTTCTTACAGTGCTATATAGGAACTTTGTTATTTTTTGAAGCGTTTCATTAGAACTTTGTTATTTTCGCCAAGTGTCGCGGTAAGACTTTATTATTTTCTTAAGGTGACATACTGGAACATTGTCATCGGAACTTTATTTTCTTCGAGTGTCGTGTTGGGACTTTAATATTTTGACACATCGGAACTTTGTTATTTCTACACATTGGAACTTTGTTATTATTTTTGAAGTGCCACAGAGGGAATTAGTTATCCGACGACGGTTGAAAGGACTTTGAATTTTCACGAGTGTTGTGTACCACACTGAACTTACGTTTCGAACTTATATTTTGTGAATCAATTTCTGGAACATTGAAATTTTCCGAGCGTGTAGGATGAACTTATGCCCTACCAACATAAACTTTCGTGTGAACGATATGACTTGTTTTCCCAAGTGCCTCATTGAACTTACGTCTTGTAAAAACTGTGGAACTTAGGGGACGTTCAATATTACGTTTAATTGTGAAATATGCAATACTTTCCAAGTGCTGCACTGGGACTTGTATTTTGATTCTTATCTTCATTAAAGACTGTGACAATTCAGAATACGCATGTCGCATTCCCAGAAAGACTAGAACATTCCAGTATTTTGAGTGAATCCATAATTTATGAAATCAGACTTTTTCTTTCAAATATTATTTTATTTAATGGCTATTCACTTCGCCTATCGACGGAACAAGACAGTTTCCGAGCTATTTATTCAGTTCATCGCCAATGTGTTTTAAATCTTCAGAACTATGCATTTAGAACTGTAGTGACAGTAATCCTCTAGAACATTCTAACTTACAGTAAGCTTGTGTTATGAACTTGCATTTCTAATTGTACAAAGTCAAATCATCTTGTTCTTCGAGTGATTATTCCAGAACGTTTCGATTTAATATCCAGAGTGCAGTAACAATTATTAAAAGGTTATATCTGTTCAGACTGTGCCATGAATGTGTGGAGTGCTGTGCAGAAAACTCAAGTGTGAATTACGTCTCAAATCGAAACCAGGAACGTGTGCCAATCTTCGAGACATTCCAGAACTCCTCATCCGAGCAGGCGTGGTCCCTGCCCAGGCGATGTCCAGCGCCATCCTAGGACTCGGAGGTACCAACCAGCCACGACACTTCCATGCTACTGTACGAAGGTGATATGAACTTGCTTTCGATGATCAATAAACTCAATTTATCAAAAGAATGTCTAAAATTGATAACTATACCCCTCTCTGTACCAACTCCAATGATAAAGCCACTCCCTAGGATAAGATCCATGCTCGTTAATTTAATATCAAGCGCCTTAAAGATATGAACACTCTTTAGGGTACAGTATGTATGTACGTAAATCAAGGGTACATATCTCTACACATGGTTATGAGGGTTTTTAGGGATTGTAGTAAGGCTGTAAAGGAGAGGGCACATAAGTCTATGGTAAGACCCCAACTAAGAGTTTGGTTCCAGGATCTTATCCTAGGGAGTGGCTTTTTCATTGGAGTTGGTACAGAGAGGGGTATAGTTATCAATTTTAGACATTCTTTTGATAAATTGAGTTTATTGATCATCAAAAGCAAGTTCATATCACCTTCGTACAGCAGCATGGAACCATACTGATCCCTCACCGGGATTACCTGATTCAAGAACTGGAAAAAATCCAAAGAAAAGCAGCTCGATTTGTTCTGGGTGATTTTGGACAAAAGTGGAGCGTTACAAAAATGTTGCAACGTTTTGGCTGGAAAGAATTGGGAGAAAGAAGACGAGCTGCTCGGCTAAGTGGTATGTTCCGAGCTGTCAGCGGAGAGATGGCGTGGAATGGCATTAGTAGACGAAGAAGTTTGAGAGATGTCTTTAAAAGTAGGAAAGATCACAATGTGAAGATAAAGTTGGAATTCAAGAGGACAAATTGAAGCAAATATTCATTTATAGGAAGGGGAGTTAGGGATTGGAATAGCTTTCCAAGGGAGGTGTTAAATAAATTTCCAATTTCTTTGAAATCATTTAAGAAAAGGCTAGGAAGACAACAGATAGGAATCTGCCACCTGGGCGACTGCCCTAAATGAAGGTCAGTATTGATTGATTGATTGATTGATTGATCTGTACACGCATCACGAGAAACGGATGAAGATAATTTAATGAAAATCGGTATGTAAAGTCGGGGTCAACTACTACAATCTAGGCTATAAATCATTTTATTCAAGCGGAGTAAAATGGTAGTTTAGGGGAAGGCCTGAAATTCTCAACTATTTATATTATTAGCGGCCCAATCGAAAAATACTACATAACTGTAGAATTAAATTTCCGATTATTTATGTCTTATACATTTTACCGTACCGGGTATGGTGAGTAACAGAGATATTCATGAATTTGTATTTTTGTTGCTAAGTCCATATCAACGTCGAGCCACGAGAAAACGGGTAAACAGAATTTAGTGAAAATCGGTATATAAAGTCAGCGAAAATGAAAATACGGCCTAAGCTATAAACAATTTTATTCACCCGGGATGAAATTGTAGTTTTGGAGAAGGCACCTAAAATTTAATATTTAAATGGGGTACCTATGTTATTGGTACTATCGAAAAGTACTACATAGCAGAATTTATAGCGAATGCAATTTTCGATCATTTATATTTTATTCAGTTTTACCGTACCGACTATGCTAGGTGTGGTACCAAGAAAACTAAATGTGTATATGTAGATTTATTATTTTTTCTTTAGATCTACAGTAATAATACCCATTTGATCCGTTATAAAGAAAAATAACATTGTCCAGCCTAAGCCAAATTTCACACAACTAACTTGGTGGACCCCTACACAGGCGGAATACCAGACAACCATGCATGGTTCCACCCCTAGCTAAATCTGTTAAGCTGCCTCTAACATGGACGGATGACCAGCTCACATGCTAGGGCACCCCCTACATCTAAATTAAGCCTATAACTAATTACTTACAACATTAAATCTATACTAATTCTATCCTAGTACCTCTTATAATTAACTAATAAATCACTCACCAATACTATCTCAATACACATAAATACACCTTCACTTGAATAAATACGCTCTAAACTTCGCTATCTCTCTTAATATCCATCCATCGAACTAAACAATCATTCACTTCATTTCCATGCCACATATCATTACATATCTAACTCTTATCATAAAGACACCTTTACTAGAATAAATACCCACTAAACTTCGCTATCTTTCTTATCATCCATTCGCCACCATGCCCCTGCTGAGTATACACACAAACCTTTGCACATTCCATTCCTCCTACATTTCCTCTACTTGACTCTCTCAGGGTTGCTGATTCCATGCTTCAGCGGTATTATGAATATCACAGACCTCATACACGCTAACCTTAGCACATTCCATTCCTACTACATTTCCTCTACTGACTCCCTCGTGGTTGCTGATTCCATACTTTCGTTGCACTCACATTCTGCTAATACGTATGCTACTCATGTTGCAACTTTTTCACTGCACTACCTGTCTGTTCCTGCTCATCTTATTCAACCATGCTTAATCTAATTAAATAATCATCTAAAACCAACTTTGCTTGCCGATTTACCATTAACTAATAAATCACTTACCAGTACCATTTAAACTTCGCTACCTCTCTTATCATTCATCCATCATCATCTTTCATACTTAACACTTCAATTCCAGCCCTCATTTACTTTATAATTATAATACACATTAAGACATCTTTACTTGAATAAATACCATCTAGACTTCGCTACCCCTCTTCTCATCCATCCTTCGAATTCAACAATCCATCATCTTATATCTCAAGACACCATTATATGAATAAGTGCCATACAACTACAGTACACTTAAAACACCTTATCACCTCGCTACCTCTCTTATCATTCATCCATCATACAATATACATGCAGACACCATCACTTCTTTACTTTAACCATTACAATTATAGACACCATAACTTCTTCACTTTAACCATTACAGTGCACTTACAGACCCCATCACTTGAATAGATACCATCTAAACTTCGCTACCTCTCTTATCATATATCTATCATCATCACCTTTCATACTTAACACTTCAATTCCAGTAGATACCATCCAACCTCCTTTATATCTCCAAACTCGTAACAATTACACTACACATATAGACATCATTACTTGAGTAAGTACCATCTAAACTTCGCTACTTCTCTTATCATCCACCCATCTAAACTCTGATCCAACTTCTAAACATCAATACATATCTACCTCTTATCATTCTTCACTTGAATAAATACCCTCTAAGCTTCACTACCTCTCTTATCATCCATCCATCGCACTCCACAATCATTCTCTTCAATTCCATACCACATATCCTTACATATATACCTCTTATCATTAACTAATAAATCACTCACCAATACGATCTCAGTACACATAAAGACACCTTCACTTGAATGAATACCCTCTAAACCTCGCTACCTCTCTTATCATCCATCCATTGAACTCCACCATCATTCACTTCAACTTTGACACAACAATCTCTTATACTTAACACCGCCCCTTACATACATCTATTTCATAACACAGGCAAACCATGTTACTTACTACTGTTACTTGTCTTTTTACTTCTCGTAATTACTCCTTCTTCCATTTTTCCCTTTTTACCCCATAGCTCCTTCAAACTCAAGCTTCTCCCTTTAACCACGGCACTTCTTACTTCTGCTTCCTCCCTCAAACCATTATTCTCGCTCCGATTCTGTCCACTTGTCTTTCCCTGTGATTCTTCTTCCATCCTCTCTCCCTGCATCCTGCTTTCTTCACTCGCGCTGACCTCCGACACTAGTTCGTTCTTTAATTTCCTGACTACTTCCATCCTCCTTGCATTTCCTTTTCCTTCAGCTCTTTTTACGATCGCTTCCCAGGAACCCCATCTACTCAGTGTTCCTCCCTTTATAGTATGTACATCAGCCCTGGTAGTTTCTTCTTGCCTCGAACTCTCAGCCCTGCTTTTTCCTTCTTGCCTCACATCAACCCTGGTAGTTTCTTCTTGCCTCGAACTCTCAGCCCTGCTTTTTTCTTCTTGCCTCAAACTCTCATCCATTGATTTCAGTTTCAACACTGTCCACTTCCGGGTCCAATTCCTGTCGCTTACCACAAGTATCTGACCACTAATATACGCTCTCAGCCCCTGGATTTTCGCTTTCACTAAGTGTTTCTTTAGAATTTTGAAATTTCTAGTCTCTTCTCTTCCGAAATCCCTCTTAACTCCAATTTTCTCACTCTGCAGATTACCAGCGTTCCTTATCACTATATCTGCCATCAATGAAGATAGCAGCGACACTTTTATGGGCCTGTACCCTCCCACCTTGCCAACTCTCTCCACGTTGTCTATATCGACCTCACTGAAATTAATTTTCATTTTATTTTGTATGAGATCTACCACTTTGTAAATAATGTCCACTTTAGATTTTGACTTTTCTTCCTCAACCCCGTAAATAAATATGGATTTCTTCTTACGCTCCTGTCTGCAAACTGCTATTTCTTTCTTCAGGTTTACCACCTCCTCTTCCATATTTTTTATTTTCTCCCTTAGTGACACCAGATTTTTCTCGCTGTCTTTCATTATTGCCTTCGTATTTTTCATGTAATCCTGGATCCACTGTCTCGTCTTTTCGTACTCCTGGACTTGCTCCTGAAGCATCTTTTTTAATTGCTCGAACGGGCATAACTCATGTACTACCTCTTTTACCACTTTTCTCATAACTTCTACGTCTACCCAGCTCATCCTATCCATCTCTTTGCCGTCCACTTGGCCCGACCGCTTCCCCACTCCGACTCCACTCCACTCCACAGACGCACGTCACACGACACGTCTGTTCTCCTTACTGGCTTCCGCTAGACTGAAAACTAAATGTGGAGGCCTACAATATCGAAAGCTCATACATTGATCAACAATAACATTACGTTGACCATCGTTTGTTGTGATGTTCTTCGTCTCTTATGCTGCCACTCATCTGCGATAGATGGGATTACTGCTGCGTACCGAGTAAAACAGCCTGACTATTTATTGGTGGGAAATAGCTGGGGAGTTAGGAAACTTTCTGCTTTAGCTACGCAGTTTAATACAATCTTGCTCACAACGTGTACACTATCTAACCTAGAATTCTCTATACAATGTAGAATTCCGTAGCGAAGCACGGGTACATCAGCTAGCAAATATATATTTGTTTGCATTTTTCTGCTACGATGACAAAGTATTATGCCTATTTTTAATACATGAACTCAGATATTAAATAGGCCTACCACATTAGGAAAATAGATGCACAATCTGAGAAAGCAAAAACACCCGAACTTCCTTTACACCTTTTCTATTCGCACTCCTGCAAGTTAGTACCACCTCTCAGCATCAAGCTGCGCTTTTATACCTGTATATGTCTTGACTACACTCCCATGAAGCATCGGTGTGAGATGGTGAAGAAAAGAGAGCTCCCGGACGACCTGAAGAAATAATAATTAAGGGGTATCATAAAGGGAAATACGTATGATAGTTGGTAAAACGTATTCAACGATCCAATATCGTCAATAAATTCAAGTATGCGGATACGTGAAGTAATTTGGGACGAAAATCGTGAGAGAGAAAATGAAGTGAATATTTTACATCAAATTAGACGTGATCCTAAATTAAGTGTACCAAAACTGCGCACTCTTGTACACCACAATTTGGGAAAGGAATAAATTGCCTCCATGGGTGAGTTCAACGCAAGAAGCTTTTCATTAGTGAAATAAACATATTGAAGTGGTTGACATTCTTCAAAGGGCATGTTGCAAAAAGTCAAGGATTTTGCGATCAGCTCATATGGTCTGATGAGACAAAAATAAATCCTTTTGTTTCGGATAGAGTCTGCAGAGTTTGGAGAAAGCATAAATCAGGACACTGTAAAGAAATTACTATCCCAGCAGAAGAACATGGAGGTGGTTCCATTCAGTGATGAGCCTGCACGTCCTGTCAAGCAGTAAAAAATCTGCACTTCATTGATGGAAGAAAGGATAAAGCTGTGTACAACTTGAGTGATAGTGCCCAAGAATGGGCTTTCTCTGTAATTACATGTTTGAGCATGATAATGACCTTAAACATATTCCGGAACTAGTAAAAACATGGCTGATTTCGAACGCTCCACATCGACTCAAATATCCTCAGTCAGAGGACTTAAATCGGTTTGAACATTTGTGGACAGTTTTGAAAAGGAGGGTCAGAAATTGCAAGAGTACATCGAGTCATTACAGAAGAATGGAAGAACATCAGTCCACAGCAAAGCAAGAAACTAGTTTATTCTATGCAAAGACGATGTGAGGAAATAATTAAGGCAAAAGGTTGTGCAACACGATAATAATATTGTGGAATTGTTAATTATTTTGTGTTTGGAATACTTCCTAGAATGAAGTGTACGAATAGAAAATATGTGAAGACGGATCTGTCTTTTTATTGACATTGTTCATATATCCTCTTAAAGTAATTTGTAAAATTAGAGTGCATGTACTAAAAATAGACGTCATACTTCATCATGTTCCTAAGAGAAAAGTGCAAATAAATATATATTTATGCGGGTACTGGACCAGTCATAGTAGGAGATTGTGTCGTTCTAGATCAATCTTAGTAGGTACGTTATGCAGGTACTATATCAAACGATGAAAATTTGAAAATGGGCTTAGTTATGACGTCAGTGGGCTTAGGGAGGTAATGGGTGTAAAAAGGGAGGGGGAACGACATAGGGCGCTGGTGGGTGTAAGGTGGGAGTGGTTTGTAGTTGAATGGTTGGTTGGCAGCGTGGTGGGGGTAAGGGGGGGCGTGGCTGTGGCGTGTACATCATTTTGTTTGCTTGAGTAGGATGGCCCGGAGCACGGCCAAATCAACAGGTAGTTCCAGCCTACTACACTGGACGGGTCCATACGGATGACGTCACTCACTTTCTGCTTGGATATGGACTTACGAGTATTTTTTACATTGTGGTTTGGTAGCACGTTGTTGTAATTTCTACATTAGCAGAGGTGTTCGTTCGTATTTCGAAGTGATAACTGCATGATGAAAACATGAGTTAAAGATGTGTTTTCAACAATAATATGTGTTCACCTGGGGCTATAGGGGTTTAGCCCCACCAGATTTTTGGACATAAGAGTTTAGAAATGTTATATTATTTATATTTTTGATAATTAATTTAATGAGATCAAATTTATATCTGAGTACCACTGTCCTGAAGTAATGAAATGAGAATGTGAAAGTATGATTATATTACATTATTTGTACGTTTATCCTGACATAGGACCAATTCGTTCACAGTCCTTACTGTAAGTATTGGTTAACTGTTTTGAAAGTTAGTGAAACTTTGAGGGAGTGAATGTTTCAATGCTTTTTAAAATGCCAAGCTAGGGGCTAGCTTTCACTTGCACGCAATGAAAAAGAACAATATAGGCGAAGCTGTAGCGGCGGTGTTATTGCAAACTCACTTATATTCTTCCAACCTCCTTGTAACATGTTCTTGTGACCTTTCACAGAGTGAAGCTTTCGACACATTTCGAATGTTAGAGTTTACAGTTCGCTTTTAGCAGTTGCGGAGTGGAGAGCAAAAATTCTGTATAGTTTTTGTTTAACAGTGATTAGTAAGTAGTGTTTCAAATAGTGAATAGTACGTAGAGAAATTAATTAATAACTTGTCTTTTATTATGAATAGGGTAGATGCTCTTGTGAAATCTCCAGACAATACGTATAGCATCATTATATTCTGTTATGCCTTTCAGAGTTCAGTCGGCAAGCCTATGTGAATTTACCAAATGTCGCCATGATCCTCTATTTGCAACTAGTGCTGTAGTCTCATTTAGTTTTATACCTCTGATCTTTAAATCGTTATAAACTGATTCTAACCATCGTCATCTTGTTCTCCCTCTATTTCTCTTACCCTCTATAACACAGTCCATTATTCTCCTAGGTAACCTATCCTCCTCCATTCGCCTCACATTAACCCTCCAAAGTTTTGCGGAACACATGAACTTCCTCTTCGAGGTCATAAAGAAGGTGACAATTCACACAATCGCGGGGTATTCTTTGATCTATTGCCCGAACTAGTGGCATGAAGATCTTTCCTTATATTCTAAGCGATCACCTTCTCAATTCTACAGTTATCAAAAATACTTCGAAAACAACCCAGGATGAATTATTGGATTGTATGTTTGATGTTTATGGAGAGACGATACTACAGGAAATACAAAGGATATGGATTATTACGTGTTTATTCAATAATAGTTTCACTGGGATTGAGGTATAATTATATTTGGGTCGCGATTAGTTTAGTAGGTGGCGTGCTAGTTGGTTTAGTGTGTTTCTATCAAAGGGATTTAAAGCTTTAATTGCTCATTCTTCCGTTTCTCATATACGGAATTGTATTATGGGGGTTTAATAACACTTGAGAGTTTGAGGTTTCATTAGAAGTTATTCTCTTATAATTGATCGTGGATTAAGTTCTTCTGGTTTATTTGAATTAGCTAATATTTCGTATGAACGTCTTGGTAGCCGAAGTATACTTGTAAGAAAGGGTAAAATAAATGTTTTACCTTCAACTAGCTGATGTACCCATGCTTCGCTACGGAATTCTACAATGTATACAGAATTCTAGGTTAGATAGTGTACACGTGAGCAAGATTGTATTAAATTGCGTAGCTCTTTACGTCACCCCAGAGACGTGACCGGGAAGACACCAAACGTCTTTTCTGATATTTTATGAAGACTGGGTTACGAAATTTTCACCCTTATAACCATGTGGAGAGATATGCACCCTTTATTTACAATCATATTTATGTAATTACCCCAATGAAGATCTTTCCTTATATTAACATCCAGATACTTACAATGATCCCCAAAAGGAACTTTCACCCCATCAACACAGTAATTAAAACTGAGAGGACTTTTCCTATTTGTGAAAATCACAACCTGACTTTTATCCCCGTTTATCATCATATCAATGCCTACTGTCCATCTCACATTATCGAGCTCATTTTGCAGTTGCTCACAATCTTGTAACTTTTTTATTACACTGTACAGAATAACATCATCTGCAAAAAGCCTTATCTCTGATTCCACGTTTTTACACATATCATTGATATATATAAGAAAACATAAAGGTCCAATAATACTGCCTTGAGGAATTCCCTCTCTTAATTATTACAGGGACAGATAAAACTTCACCTACTCTAATTCTCTGAGTTCTACTTTCTAGAAACAGAGCCACCCATTCAGTCACTGTTTGTCAAGTCCAATTGCACTCATTTTTGCCAGTAGTCTCCCATGATCTACCCTATCAGATGCCTTAGACAGGTCAATCGCGATACAGTCCATTTGACCTCCTGAATCCAAAACATCTGCTATCTTGCTGGAATCCTACAAGTTGGGCTTCAATGGAATAACCTTTCTTAAACACAAACTGCCTTCTATCAAACCAGTTATTAATTTCGCAAACATCTATATATATATAAAATAAGAATTTTGTCTGTACACTGCTCAGAATTTGAAAATAATGGTATTTTTGCATCGATAATGTCCACAATAACGAGAAAATGCAGTTTTTACTTTTCCGTAATTTCTGTCCGTCTGTATGTATGTACACGCATCACGAGAAAACGGCTGAAGAGAATTTAATAAAAATCGGTATGTAGAGTCAGGGGGTGAGCCGCTACAATCTAGGCTATAAATAATTTTATTCACGCTGAGTGAAATGGTAGTTTAGGGGAAGGCCTAAAATTCAATTCTCAAATATTTATATTATTAGTGGTCATGTCGATAAATACTACTGAAGTTATGTAGAATTAAATTTTTCTGATCATTTACGTCTTATGCATTTTTACCGTACCGGCTATGATAACAGAGATATTCATGAATTTGGATTTTTGTTGCTAAGTCCATATCAACGCCGAGCCCCGACAAAATGGGTAAACATAATTTAATGAAAATCGGTATGTAGAGTCGGGGAATAATAAACTACAGTTTAAGCTATAAACAATGTTATTCACCCTGGGTGAAATGGTAGTTTAGGCGAAGGCACCTAAAATTTAATTTTTAAATACCTATGTTCTTGGTCCTATGAATGAGTGAATAAATACTGATCTGCATTTAGGGCAGTCGCCCAGGTAGCAGATTCCCTATCTGTTGCTTTCCTAGCCTTTTCCTAAATGATTTCAAAGAAATTGGAAATTCATTGAACGTCTCCCTTGGTAAGTTATTCCAATCACTAACTCCCCTTCCTATAAATGAATATTTGCCCCAGTTGGTCCTCCTGAATTCCAACTTTATCTTCATATTGTGATCTTTCCTACTTTTATAAACGCCACAACAAAAGTTATAGAGAATATAATTTCCGATCATTTATGTTTTATTCAGTTTTACCGCACCGACTATGATTAGAGTGGTATTTCAGAACCAAAAGACAATTAATAATGTGACGGCCTACAATATCGAAAGCGCGTAACATAGATCAACAATAACATTACACTGACCGTTGTTTGTTGTAATGTTCTTTGTCTCTTATGCTCACATTCAACTCCGATAGATGGGATTACTGCTGCGTACCGATTAAAACAGCCTAACTGAATACTGGCGGAAAATAGCTGAGGAGTTAGATAACTTTCTTCTTTAGCATGCCAATCCTCTGGTTCATACATTTTCTGATACTGCTGGTACGTAACACACTGGTTCATCATGGTATGCCAGCTATTCGATACCTACCCTGACGCGCTGTTTTGATGAGCAGTGTGCGCACTTAAGTCAGAGGCTCAGTTAGTAGTAGGAGTAGTAGTACGAAGTGGTCTGGAGTTACAATTTAGCCCTATTCCAAATTACAGTACCAAAATTCACTAAATAACTCCAAATTCAACCTTGAAAAGAGCTGTTTCTTAGGAAAAGCTTCTTCCTCTTCACTTTCATTAAATCTACATTAATTTTATTCCAAATTAGTAGCGAAGATCTTGTTTCTTCTCTGGCTTGGAGGAAAAATTACCTCCACGTCAGATAGTTCTTTCCCTCGCCAGTGTAGTGAATTGAGATTTTCCGACTCATCGGGTACTCCGAGGAAGCCGATAAGTAAACGGGCATAGCTTTTGCCCTGGGACTATCCACTATTTAAACACGCCCCCGCCCCACCGAAAAAAGGTCGAAGATTGTTCATGGATCACGGACGTCTGCGTCTTGGTCATTCCAGCTCTGTAGCTTTGGACTGTTAGTTCGGCAGCATAGTACTGTTCGTTAAAAGTGAAAAAATGTGTGGTTTTTCATTTGATCGAGTATTTCATATGAAGGCATTGCTTTTAATCGCGCCATTCCTACCGAAGTCATTGTAATGACCCATGTTCATTTCAGTTGGCAAAACCACTAAGAGAGTCTTTCTGAGAATCTATAAAGGCAGGCGGAGAGCGAGTGTCTGCCATTAAAATGAAAACTCCCCAACCTGATTGTGACTGACGGTAGGCAAGGTGGCCTACCATTACAATGAAAATTCCCTAACCCTGTCGTGATATGAGAAAAGACGTTGGTGACTTGCCCGTGGTGCTTCTAGGGCAAGGTTAAGAGCTATGCAACTTAATACGATCTTGCTCACAAGGTTTACACTACCTAACCTAGAATTCTGTATAAAATTTAGAATTCCGTGGCGAAGCACGGATACATCAGCTAGTGTCTTATATAGTCAGAAAGAATGCTTTCCCAAAGCTTACATGCAATGCATGTTAAACTGACTGGCCTGTAATTTTCAGCTTTATGTCTATCATCCTTTCCTTTATATACAGGGGCTACTATAGCAACTCTCCATGCATTTGGTAAAGTTCCTTCATGCAAACAATAAATAATCAAACAAGCACTTCAGATATGGTACTATATCCCAACTTACTGTCTTTAGTATATCCCCCAAAACCTTATAAATTCCACCTGCTTTTCTAGTTTCCAACTTTTGCATCTTACTGTAAATGTCATTGCTGTCATAGATTTTATCAGCAATATGGTACTACCTAATAGTCCTAATTTTAATACCTTCCTTTCTTCCACATTTATTTTTAACTACAAAAACAGCTTCGTGATCACTAATACCATCTATTCGGTTTCTCTATAGAGCTCATCTGATTTTATCAGCACCACATCCAAAATATTCTTCCCTCTAGTTGGTTCCATCACTTTCTGAATCAGGTGCCCTTCCCATATTAACTTATTTGCCATTTGTTGTTCATAATTCCTGTCGTTCGCATTACCTTCCCAATTGACATTTGGTAAATTGAGATCATTGCAAGTGACTAATCTCATGTTTTAATCCGTATTGAAATCTGTTGATATACAATTACTCTCCACATGTGATTATTGGGTGGGCTTGAAGTCACGGACGTTTGCGATCACTGAGATAAACTTGTGCCCACTCACAGAAATCCCCCAGTTGTCACAGGACATTTGCAATCACTGGAGCAGGGGGTGGGCCTCATTAGCTTAATCTTGCGGTATCCCCGCTAACCTGCTGAGCTTCTGCTCCTTGGAGAGTTGTTATAGATATCAACCTGGCAATGTTTAACCAATTATGTATTGAACAGGTGGATTCATAATAAAACTTTATTATTATATAAACTGAGATCACCTGCTACAATCATGTTCCTTTCCTTATCGTTTCCCACATAGGTGATTATCTAATCAAATGATTCTGAATCAGTGTCAGCGCTACCCTCTCCCGGTCTGTACACTCCAAAGACATCAAGTTGCCTATTATCCTTACAGATGAGCCTCACACCCAGAATATCATGTTTTTCATCCGTAACTTTTTCGTAGCTTACAAATTCTTCTTTCACCAGAATGAATACTCCCCCTCCTACCTCTATGATACATACTCCAGTTCCGTGAGAATATTTCTGCATCCATTACATGATTTCTCAGCCATGATTCAACTATTACAATATCTGGTAAGTATATATCTATTAAATTACTTAATTCAATTCCTTTGTTTCCAATGCTTCTACAATTGAGCACTAACATTTTTATGTCATCCCTACTTGATTTCCAGTTCCCTGTTCCCTTATCACCGCTGCATAGGCCACCCCGTTTCCCTGAATGTGCCTCCCTATTACCCTTCCAAACAAATTTCCTAACTTATAGTACCACTGCGGTTTAACTGAAGGCCATCTGAGTGCAGATCCCTGTCCCCTACCCACCCATTCGTATCTACAAATCTCACTCAAAGTTTCCCACATACCCACTCCATAGTCTCCTTTAAATCCCCAATCACCCTCCAGTCAGTATCCCTCCTACACAATATTCCACTGATAACAATCTCTCGTTCCTTAAACTTCAATCGTGCTGCATTTACCAGATCCCACACATCTCCAACTATGTTGGTACTTATACCTGCTTGCCTTACGTTGTTAGTACCGACATTAAACACTACCATCTTCTCCATTCCCTCTTCCTTCTCTTCTACTTTCCTCAATCTGATTCCTGGATAATACTCTACCCTGGTCGAATCGATTCCTCCGCACACTTTCCCGACATGTCTAACAATGGAATCCCCCATGACCAGAGCCTCAACCCTACCCACCTCATTTGAACCCCTCCCCTGCTGGTCAGTCCTATTTTCTCTCACTGCTGCATAAGCTACTTCCTCCTAGCCTTTTCTCCCTCACATGACCGCGTTCCACCTGTCTTTCCCTTTACACTACATTTCCCTTTCCTCCTACTTCCACACATATCAGCAGCAGTTCCCTGTTCATCTTCCCTCGGTTGTTCTACCTGCAGTGACTCGTACAGATTTCTCACAGACACCTGTCCTGAACAAAGCCCTTAGCCTGCAATCTCCTTCCCCTTAAAACATTAGACCACCCGTCTTCTACAATTCCCTCATTTCCTTCCCATCCCTCCTTTACACCTACTGTATCCTGTACGAAGGCAGTGCTATCATTTGTTTAAAAAATAGAGATAGTTTCACATGATTTTCAATATCTAAAAGTAAGAAACTTAAGCTGTATATGAACTACATACAGAGTACAATATTCCATTTTGTAACTGCGAAAGAATTATTGTGGATTCAGTAATTACCCGTCCAAGGCGAGTGGAGTCCTGCACAGCACAGCGCCACTAGTAACGAACATGACGTCATTGCAGTACAGTCTGCCAAAGATAACAACTGGAGCACGAACGAAGACGGACGACAATACTCTGACTAATGCAGGTTTCGATTAGAAGCAATATGGTCGCAAACGCGGGCCATGCATAGGTTGTATGTGATCGCGGTTATGAGTTTAAAGTAATAATTGAGTCACTAGGTGCTTTTTTTTTTTTTTTTTTTTTTTTGTGCCTTTGCTGGCGGGACCTAGTGTTTACAGTGCACTGTCTTCTGGTATGGGCTAGAGCAATTTTGTTACTTTCATTGATCTGTCTCAGCTTTATCCTTGGCTTTGACAAAATGAAAGTGACTGAGGTATGAGTGATGCTAGCAATGCCATTCTTTCTGCAACCAGCCTCTGCTATGAATGGTGCGAAAATGTTGCTCATAGGGTCGGTTGGTCCATGCATTTCAGTGGGCTTGGTTTTATTGTGCCTATTTCGAGTATAATTGCCTATTTAATCTATTTTAAAGAAGCCGGTTTCCTTCCAGTGCATTATATTGTAACTGATGCGCTGGACAGTTTTATCTCCGCATTTCTCAAGATCTGTTTACCCCACGAATAAAAATGGTAATTCTTGGAAGTCACCAGAAATAGTTCTTGGGAAATTTCCGTCAGGACAAACAAGGAACAATTTGACCTCGAAGCCTTCAACATTCTCAAGACATATGCGAGAACCAATCAACGTCGAACCCTTATACCTCCTTCTCGATGTTAACTGTTGTACGCGTTATCTTCAAAACGTGTTGCGATTTATTGTGAAGAAAAGTGTCTGTGGCAATACCCGAAGAAAAATCATCGGGCAAGTTTGTTGTGCGCTTGCACCCGGGAGATAGTTGGTTCGAGCCTACTGTCCGCAGCCTTGACGGTTTTCATTGGTTTCCCATTTTCACACCAGGCAAATGCTGGGGCTGTACTTTAATTAAGGACACATCGCTTCGTTCCCACTTCTAGGCCTTTCCCATCCCATCCGCCCCATAAGACCTATCTGTGTTGGCGTGACGTAAAAAATGTAATTGCAAAGAAAACTCTTTGCTACTGGCTGAAGCGGTGGATCATAGAGGATCCCAATTTCACTACGGATGGATAAGTAGTCTTTGGCCAAGCTTGGTAAGTTCGTTTGTTCCTTATCTCTTTTTTTTTGGTAACTGAACTACGATCGCAATTCATAGGCCTATTAATTTACGTATTGTGGAAAGTTAATTTTGTTGCAATGCTATATTAGTCATGAACTTTCAATAATTTATATGACTAAAATATGGACAATCATTTTATTACTGAAAGAGGAGTTAGAATACCGATGGTCTCTTGTCACAGAGTGGATGAAAATTAAAATTGGTATTTTGAACTCTGATCCAATTCCCGCGAAAATAAAGATTTACAACTGAAATATTTTATTTCTGTCTTTCTTAATCTGTTAACCCCCCAGGGTAGGTTTTTCCTCGGACTCAGCGAAGGATCCCACCTCTCCCGTGTCAAGGGCAGTGTCCAGGAGCACGAGACATTGGGTCGGGGAATACAACCAGGGAGGACTAGTACCTTTCCCAGACAGCCTCACCTTCTATGCTGAACAGGGGCCTTGTGAAGGCACGGGAAGATTGGAAAGGACAGGCAAATAAGAGGGAAGTGGCCATGTCTTTAAGCACCATCTCGGGATTTCCCTGAAGAAAAGTGGGAAACCACAGAAAAGCACTTCGAGGATGGCTGAGGTAGGAATTTTATTTTTTTGCTAGCAGCTTTACGTCACACCGACACAGATAGGTCTTATGCCGATGATGGGATAGGAAAGGTCTAGGAATTGGAAGCGGTCGTGGCCTTAATTAAGGTACAGTCCCAGTATTTGCCTGGTGTAAAAATGGGAAACCACGGAAAACCATCTTTATGGCTGCTGACAGTGGGACTCGAACCCACTATCTCCTGGATGCAAGCTCACAGCTGCGCGCCCCTAACCGCATGGCCAACTCGCGCGGTGATGAGGGAATCAAACCCACCTCTACTCAGTTGACCTCCAAAGGCTTAGTGGAACTCGTTCCACTTTTCCAATTTCGTGGCAGAGCCGGGAATTGAACCCGAGCCTAAGGTGGTGGCGGCTAATCACGCTAACTACTTCACCACAGAAGTGGACTACAACTGAATTGTAATTTTTAAAAACCGTGAGTAACTTTCACCCGCGCTATGTGTACGCACTAGTCAATTATATTGCGCTTCCGCTATGCCTTCGCGAAACAGGGTGAAGATCGAATGTGGTGCAGGTAGGACGATCTCACAGAGGTTAGACGTACAAGATGGCATGGCTTGGACGATGTCACAGTGTGTTTAACAAGGCTACACAGGCTATCTTTACAAGTGGAAAGACCGTTGGTCTGGATTGGTGAGGTCCGGTTTGTACCCGTTGTGCTGAGGGGGGGGGGGGGGGGGGGAGACAAGCAAAGCTAGTCTGGGATACGTAAGTTCTAGCATCCCATCCAGAGTTTTGCTAAATTGACAAGAAGTAAGTTTATGGGCGCATGCCACGACAATTTCAAATCACGCGGTTTTCTAATTTTCTGCGAGGGAGGCTGCCTTGTGGGCACACAAGATGCAGGATCTATTGCAGGCAACAGAAAATAGTCTTCATGACAGCTGACCCAGGTGACCAAAGCAGGCGAATAGCAACATACGTTGTATAAAATGTTCACAAATCTGAGATTTCTAGTGCCTCACTTTTAATTTTTCTATATAAATAAGAATACTGCTGGAGGCAGCTTGGGGAGTTTCTGGGAAGCATGTAGGAAGGATCTCTCCTCCACGCTACTCAGGTATTGTTTGGCGTCATTTTCATGATTTTTTTTCCACCTGAACTCGACAGGAAACTGCCAGATTATAACTGAACATTTTGAGGACATACTTCCATGTAATTAAGAATTCTCTTGTTCATAGTTTAAAGTATTGTACTTCTAGAAACATCACCTCTAATAGTCTCTGTTTTTAATGAAACAAATGCATTTTTATACTCGTTGGCTGAATGGTCAGCGTAGTGGCCTTAGGTTCACAGGGTCCCGGGTTCGATTCCCGGCCGGGTCGGGGATTTTAACCTTAATTGGTTAATTCCAATGGTTCCTGGGCTGGGTGTGTGTGGCATATTCAACATTAGAAATCATCAAAGACATGCACGTCGCCTAATAGGCCGTCTATGAGAAAAAGACCCGCACCAGACCTCTCCGGAGGCCATACGCCATTATTATGTTTATATTAAGCATTGTTGCCTATTAGCCCAGCTTTAGGAATATAAGAACATTGTAATTTAAGTAAATATTATTTTTCAATTCAAATGTGAAAAAATACCATATAGATCAACATAGAAATACTGCGATGCATTTGACACAAGTACAGAAAATGTTGTCATCGCAGCTTTTCTACCAGTCCACTGTGAACAGCGACCAACAATTTTCTATAGACCAGTGCACTGAAATGATGGGAGCTAATATCCCCCTTGCGTAAAATGGAGCATCTTCAGACTTCAACAAGCTGCCGGGAGCAATCGCCGAGTAGGAGAGGAGTGGCTTTCCCCCGGTGGAGACATTTAGGGTTGTGGAAGAAGTCAGGAGAAATGTTGACCGAACCTCTGAGAAGAAAGCCGCCGTCAGTAAAAAGTTCCAAGAGTCCTGCAGCAGAATCCATGATGGAAAACGACGGTAAAAGTAGCCTGGGTGCTACGAGGTGAGGTAGATGAAGCATTCGAACTAAAACCAGATGAAGTGGCTTCATTGAAGTTTTGTCCAATCACTTCCTGTGATGTTAAGAGATTTCTCTCAGTACAAAACATTCTGCCCGATATAAGAACAAGATTGTTACTCGAAAACATTGAAACGTTGCTTGATGTAAATTAATTTTATAGTAATTGAGCGTGTTATTGAATTATAAGTATTTTTTCATGCCTATTATGTAGCCCATTTTACATGTTAGTGCCGATTTTGGCAAATTTAAGAACCTATATGCCTGCCTATTTTAAATGATTTTCGTGCCTATAATTCTCGTCTCTACTCATCACACACGTCCTGTGCAAGCTCTCAGCTTTCCTTCAATTTGAAGGCATTTAATCCACGCACCGGGTTTCACTCTTGCCCTTCCTACTATCATATACATCATTAATTTCATCTCATCAACTCCTCCGATAAGGTTGACATTAGGAAAGTCATCTGGCAGCAAAACCTCACTACATCCTCCATCCCATATAGAAATGGGACAAGGGTTGGACATACATACATAGTAGCTGAGGGCATACAATTATACTACAGGTACTCCAAACTTCTTTGCTCAAATAAAATTATTTCTTATGACTCTGACGTGAACAATCGCACAATAATTCATAAGACCAATTATAGCTAGTAATGTGGTAAGGGATATTATTCAGAGAAATATTTAGAATCAATTTATAAATTTATTATCATGAAAATGTACAAAGAAAAACATTTACGGACGACGGCCGAAGGAGACTGTTGGAGGCTGGGTAAGCTGCAGTCCACTGATGTTGTTGAAGTCCTGTGCAAAGAAGAGTATAACCATTTAATAATAATACACAAATAATGCACACATGAAATGGAACAGCAAACGATAGGATTTAGAATTTTAATACATTGAAAAAAAAAGAAAAGAAAAAAGAAAAAAAAACCCACATACACAGACCACACCATAAATACACTGGAATGAAAAAACACACCACCACCTGCAATACTTATTTGGAAAATTTTATCTGCGTAGAATTAATGTGCTTAAGAGCTTTCAAAGTCCAAAGCCGCACCCTGATAAAATGGATTGATATTTGTTTTAAATAGCAATTGTTCACAGGATTTTCAATGAATATAAATATTTGAAAATTAAATTTTAAGCCTTCCCCTAAACTACCATTTCACTCAGCGTGAGTGAAACGATTTTCTTTTTGCTAGAAACTTTACGTCGCACTGACACACATAGGTCTTACGGCGACGATGGGATAGGAAAGGCCTAGGAGTTGGAAGGTCAGGGCTGCCGACAGTGGGATTTGAACCCACTATGGATGCGAGCTCACAGCTGCGCACCCCTGACCGCACGGACAACTCGCCCGGTGAGTAAAATGATTTATAGCCTAGATTGCAGTGGCTCATCCTCCAACTTCACAGACTGATTTTTATTTAAATTCCCTTCAGCAGTTTTCTCGTGATGCGTGTTCATACATACATAAAATATGGAAAAGTAAAAAAGTGCATTTCCTTGTTACTATGGACATGAGCAATAGAGAAATACCATTATTTTCAAATGCTGAGCAATGTACAGACAAAACTCTATATATATATACACAGTAAAACCTTGTTAATTCAAAGTCATTGGGACTAAAAAAATCGGACTTCGAATTACGTGATTTTGAATTAACTGCCTATTCGTAATTCAGAAGTGCCAAACCTTGCCGCGTTACAAAATATTCTAAGGCCCGTTACTGCATGCAGTTAACCTTGATTCACAGTTTAAACCTTTCAAATGCCATAAAAAAATATTTCGAAAATGTACGCAAGAAGCTGCATTTACAGTATTCTAATAATGCACTTGGATAACTCGCTGACAAACTTAACCTCACACAACAAAACAAAACGAGCACGATTCAAAGGTGAGGAGAAATCCATGCTGGCTCCCATGTGCAAGTGCTTTATTCGTGGGATTACTGTACAGTATGCATCTCAGATGCCTTGTACTTACACCAAAAGTACCTGATGCCCTTAAAACATTGTGGCTAATCGAACTTTCCTATCACTCTATCCTAATACAATTTCCTGCCATAGCACTTCTCTCGTACATCAGAAATGTAAACACTTGCCGCGTCACAAAGTATTCTACGATCCATTAACGCATTCAATCACCACGATTCGCAGTTTAAACCTTTCAAATGCCACGGAAAAATCTATTTCCGAAATGTATCCAACAAGGAGCACTCACAATGTTCTAATAATGCACTTGGATAAATCATTGACAAACATAACCTTACGCATAAAAAGAATAAAATATCACACAATTCAAAGACGAGGATAAATTATGCTGGTTCCCCTGTGCAAATGTTTTTTTTGGATAACTGTATTGTTTGCATTGTTAGATGCCTCGTACTTGTACGGAAAGCGCCCGACGCCCTTAAAACACTGTGGCTTATTGAACTTTCCTATGACGAGGGGATAAAGTTTTTCGCTTCCGTGTGCATTGCAACACAGTACAATGAGCCTCACCCTTGTACGATACTCCGGCTGGCTTTTTCTCCGTTTAGCCTTGGCATTAAAGAAAGCAATGGTGTTTGATCGGCAATGACAATATTGTTCGATGCCTACGAATTTATTATATGACCCACGCTTTTTCGTCAACTGATGGCATCGCCAGTGTTCGTGCATTCTGTTTTCCTGCACACTGCATGTTGCGTGATATTACGGCGTTCCTTAATATGTTGAATACAAGAGAATTCCGATTTCATTCAACTTGGCAATAACGAAGCGCACTGTAGACCCACCGAAGTGAGTGTAAGTGCGGAAAGCTACCCCTCCACGTTCCGGAACACACGTTCTATTATGACGCGGATAAATTTAGAGTTGAAATTATTCTGTAACTTACTATTGTTTTAAAATGTAAAGGCAGTTTCGAATTAAAAGTCTGAATTTCGGTAATGGGGCCGACATTGTACTTCGAATTACGAATTATCCGTATTTCGAATTAAACAATTTAAATAACTTGCAAAACTGTATTTCATGTTTCTGGGAACGAGAGCTTCTTCAAATTACGTGGGATTTTGAATTATCGAGGATCTACTGTAGGTATATTCGTGTGTGTGCGTTAATACTTCTTGCAGTCCTATGTTGATATTTGTCTTATTTTCCATAGTGAATTCGAAGGTTGTGGGCTCGAATCACACTGGTGTTCGGTTGGCCATTTTTGTTCTGTACTTAACATCTCTTCAACACGTACTAATTGTACGTAACACGACCTAATAGGTTGAAAGTCTGTTTCAATTAGCAAATTAGGCCTATTTTTAACCAATTTGCTACAAAACGCTAAATTTCTGATTTTTAAACGCTATAAACCACGAACTCTAGTTATGTTCCGTAGAATATTGGAGAAATCTTTCCCCTTTGTCATTTCTGAATTCATCAGTGGTGGTTGCACAAAATTTTGCACTGACATTGTCAAGAACTACAGTTATTTCCCTGCCTGGTATGTTGTCACCACATCTAGTTCATAGAATTTCTTTACTTTTCTTAGTCAGCAAGATGTTGGTGCATACATCTATATTATTTTGAATTCTGCAGGATGTGGTGTTGAAAGTGACATGCATTATTCTTCATTCATACATATACACCCACTAACCAAATTTGGTAGGTTAATTGGGAACAATAACAGCAATGCCATTTGTACTTGGGTACTCATACAGAAAAATACGGTGCTCCCCTTTGTAGAGTTAAAGAATCCATTCATCAATGCGTTTTGGACAGACCCGCTGTGATTGACCATTTCACGTTCCATGCAACTATTCTGCACTAGCGTCAAAGAGATGGTTTGTTTTCCGGTCACATATTTACCATGAGGCCTGGGAGTCTATCTTAGTGTGCCCAGTCGCCAATTTCACACCAAACAGCCTAGACCAGAAGGGTTATCAGCCGGATAGTTTGATGGATTGCGTTCTGCATCAGCCATATCCATTGAGAAGGTAGTGTGATTGTTTCCCATTGCCTTCCACACTGCAGGAGCATGACCGTTAATGCTGATTTAGCAACACCCAAGAAAACTGGGAGAAGAACCTGTTGTTCATTTTACGCCTCAACCACTGACAGGTACTGCTACCCTCTACCAGTTACTACTGATCGTACAAAGGGAGTGAATGTAACAATGTGGTACACCATTTTAATGGTACTTTAGCAAACTAAGTAGGCACAAGGATTACTATTTGGGATACTCCTCACAGTATGTGGACACAAATAATGCAGTGTGAGACCTACCACAATCCTCAATGAGACTTGCAACCTTTATGCAATCTTGTTTGTTTTGATCGAAAGAGCTGTGAAGCAACATGTAATAAGTTTCAGCAAGTTTGTGTGTTCTGCAAATATAAATCTTATGACGACTTGGTAGGTAGAATTTCAGCTGTGAGATGATACCAAAATAAACGGTCCGTTATTGGACATTATAAATTTTCCAGCTAACTCATTCCTGGTTGCCAGCGTTTCGCCCCCGTGTGCTAGGCTGGGCTCATCAGTTGGTACCTAGCACACCTACCAAGACGCTGGCTAGTGCATACCGTGGAGGTCACTCCGTAGGCTAATTGTAGCCACAGGCAGTGCCAATGCACTATGAGTGTGTCTCATTATCAAAAATTGATGCCTGCAGTGGCCTCCACGGTATGCACTAGCCAGAGTTTTGGTAGGTGTGCTAGGTACCAACTGATGAGCCCAGCCTAGCACACGGGGGCAAAACGCTGGCAACCAGGAATGAGTTAGCTGGAAAATTTATAATGTCCAATAACGGACCATTTATATTGGTATTATAAATTTACTCATTCGGAACAAATATTTCAGATTCCCTATGGGAATCAACATCTATATCCTCTGAGATGAAACTAAGCCACAGAAGCCCGATGTCAAAATCCAGTCAAAATGCTATTGAGCAATTAGATTCCAACATACAGTGGTGGAAATATTTATTGCATCACCTTTTATAGTTAATTTTTGTTATATTCAATGAATAACTGACCTGAATTGACCTTCATTTCTTTCTATTTTGATCAGAAATGAACGTATGCAATAATTTTTGCCTATTTTATTTTATTCTTAATGTTTGTTTTTATAAACACAACTTTTTTTATAATTTAACACTTTCTTGAAAAATGAATGCAAGTGGCTATGTGAGCTCTTCTGTTTGCTCTTCACAAATATGTATACCAATTTTGAAAGAAACTCTGTATTAATGTTGTAACATAACATGGATTGATTCTATTGTTTGTAAATGCACTGTTGCCTCATATGAATACACTGTAACATTTAATACTTTGTTATTCTACCACGCACCTTAATCACCACTTGGCCTCGTGAAGGCATTGACAGAATTAACTTTATATAGGAATCCTCACTGAGTTCATGAAACCACACACGCACGAGTCTCCAACATTTCCCATTTATGCCGTGACTCCTTTTTGGTGACATCATCTCCCATAACCCTTCAACAGTTCTCAATAAGATTGAGATCAGGGCAATTTACAGGCCACTCTTAACACTCGAACCCCATTTTGTCTAAGGAAGGATTTTACCTGAAATGTAGAAATGCGTGATAATTAACCATGAACGTCAACCGTTTCGTACTTAGTACATAGGACTCGCCTCCAAAGCTCTGTGGCAAGGATCGGAGTCATCCTGAAAAATGCAAGTGGAAACATCTCCGAACTGGTCTCTTATTCTTGGCATAAGCTTCCTTTCAAGGATGCTTATGTAGGCATCCGCGTTGACAGTGCCATTTATGGAGTCCAGATGACCTGCTCCGTGACGCGGAAATGCACCCCCAGACCATCTGTCCTGGTGGGTTTCTTACTGTATGTGTTATAGATAGCAAAAATTCACCTTTCCTGCAATGCACAACTACTATTCCTCCTGAAACACGGAGATTAAATTTGGAATCATCTGAAAATATTATTCTGTTCCACATCTGTGGTGTACATGTCACATGTGCTTTTGCCCATTTTAGCCTCTACTGTCACATTATCTTGGTCAATAAAGGCTTCTTTCTAGGATGACAGACTGAGAATCCAGCTCCCAGTAGTCTATTTCTTACAGTCTTACTGGTTACAAGATGTCGCACATTTGTTCCCAGCTTCGCTTTAGTTCAGTTGATGACAGGCGACGATCCTTGAGCGAAAGTCTTTTCGATGTCTTGTCCTGATCGGCAGTAGATGCCCTTATCCAACCTCTCCCTTTCTCATGATCAATATTTCCTTCCTCCCTGTATTTTTCAGTAACCTTGAAATCATAGACTGATTAAAACATGTCTTAGAGGCTATCCCTCTGGTGCTGAGACCAACAGACCAATAAGGAAGTACAGCAGCTTTCATTTCTGGCATTAATTCAACTGACCTACACATCTCCTTCCTGCAAAGTCTCAACTCAAAATGACTGTAATAAACACTGGCTTCACTGTAAAAGCAAAGAACAACAGAGTTGTATACTGTTGGAAAAAATGCGAGAAGTCAAACTATCAAGGTAAGAATATGTCAGCAAAGTTTAACAACAATGAGACCGGTATAAACTGAAGCAAACAAGCAGCTGTAAAATACAAAAAGACAAAGTAATTCACGGTGATGCAATAAATATTTCCACCACAGTACAATTTAGTCACAAAGTAACAAGTCAAAGAAACACCATTGATAATGCAGAGAATGAGAATTCACTTACCAGCATCTTCAACATCTCCTTTGTTTCTTGATCAACCTCAATAATATCCTGTTCAAGAGCAGAAACCTCAGGAACATAGTTGTCACGCCTTTCACGTTCCTCCTCCTGCAGCTTGATGGAGATTCCACGCACCTGACTGTGCCTCAGCCGCTTCATAAGGTGAGTGACAAATCTAGGACAAAGAAAAATGAAGATGAAGGATAACCAATTACCTATTAACGTGGTCAATGAAATTATGTACACAGGAATAGAAAATCATAAATCAGTTCCAAAGCTGAACTAAAACAGAAAACGGTAAGTATTTTCCAATAGCTGTTACTTTAATCAGTCTTTGTGTGGCTAAGCAACAAAATACACTAACCACTTTTACAATAATCATATTTCAAGAGGAACAAACATACATTGAAATAATCTATGTGCCTCCTCCAAATTCCAGTGGAAATTATGTTTATTTTAAATCACTATGGATAAATATTAAGAGTGCCGAGTACATCCAGTATTATAGCCTTGCTTTTCTTTTAAACAAGTTTATCACCTTCCTCATCCAAACAGCCTACCCCCAAATGCTGCCGGCACAGATTAGTTACAGTCAGCTAGGAAGTAGTGTAACAGTTAGCTGGAAAGTAATGACGAGGGTAAAAATAGCATTTCTTGATATTTTAAACATGTATACAGCACTTTACCTGAACCTAATAGTCATAATCACGATTGTTTTGTATTACGGTTCCTATATATACAAAATTAACTATATCCTGTTGCATACTGTGCTCTCCAGTACACTAGGACCAACGTGCCTTTAACAGTTCATAATGGATGCCTGGTCCTTGAAGGCTTTCTAACCAATAGTAACCTCTGTAGATGTCATGACTTACGGCTCCCGATTGGTGGCCATGTTTGTTCAAGCGTCAAGTCTATATCGTCGGAAAACATGGTTAGCCGGTACAAGTCCAGTTGGTGGGAGGGAGAGATGGTCTGTCAGATGGAGATTTAAAGCCTTGGGTAGACCCGTTGGTGTAATATCTGTGGCTTGGTTCTTAAAGGGACAATGTCAAATAACCTGTTTTTGAGCTACAAGCATTTGAAGTTTTGATTATAGTTTTCCAATTATTGTTTTCAATAACTATACTTTCTTTGTGGAAGTCACCTTATTAAACGCTAATTTTTTATATCGTATTCTTTATATATTGCCAGGTCTCTACTCTTTATTGGTAATCTAACATTATCGGCAAGGGCTTATTTAATTAAACGTTAACTGCTCGTTTAGACTTAGCAGAGGCATTGGCCCTTTTAACATGTTGCAAGCCAGGATAAAACGCGTTTGTATCAGTTAATATCTCAATTTCGATAAAAAAAAAAAAAAAAAAAAAAAAAAAAAAAAAAAGATATTCGCCCTTTTAGAACCAAGCCACAGATATGACAAGCGAAGGCTCTAGGTTTCAGCCTCCCCCAACCTCAACGTCATCACACTCAGACATGCAAGTTGCCTATGAATGGCAACCTCTCCAGAGGCCACACGACTAATATTAATTTGATCATGACTTAGAACTACATTACATTCTCACAATGAAATGACACTGATGGAAAGAAAAGGAAACCAGCACCGATCAAGTCGAGCAAAGGACAGGAAAGTATGACAAAGAGTTCTGTATTGAAATAATCCTCTGTAAAAGATCTGTTATTAAAGAATAACCACTGTCAGCCCACCTGTTAGGTCATCAGCCCATCAATAAAAGTCTGGTTCATGGGCTGGCTGGCTCAGACACTGGCCGAGTACAAGATATCATGTTCGCCCATAGTTCAGTCCGGTAGGATTTGGAGGTGCTAAAATATGTTAGCCTTGTGTCAGTAGATTTATCCAAGCAAAATAACTACGGGACTAATTCTGGCATACTGGTGCCTCTGAAAAGCTATTAGATGTATCCATTAGGGTATATGGAATGAGTAGAGGTGCGAAAATGATGTGTTTTTGTACAGTTAACCGACATATAAACATTGAGTAGTACACAATATATGACTGGAACAGCACAGGACAAGAATGTTTATTGAGTATCATAGCATGTTAGAGACAGGGAATTACTATCCAAAAACTAAGTCCGAATTTTCACTACTGCGACCAATGGAATTATTTAACATTTCACCACGTACAAGGAAAATGTTTGTGGAAGTCATCACATCACCCCCCTTTCCTTCTGGAGACAGCTCGTGGTACACCTGCAAGAATGTGACGTAAGCCAGGAACTTTTTCTTGCGGAAGGGACCTGCAGTCCTTGTAAGCTTCAGTTCATCTAAACATGCTGGCACACACACACACAAATTTATTCCATTAATTTATATGTGAAAATACTAAATACAGGACATACCTCAACTTCAGGAACATGTGACTTATCCTTTCAACACACCTGTAGCTGACCTAGCCCTCTTCAGAAAGTCTGAACTAAATTTTTGCTCAAAACACTTGCCTTGCTGAACTGATTTCAAGGTTAAAAGTTTCTTCAAAGTTTGTTCACACAGCAAGGATCTCAACTGTGTTTTTGTTGCTGTGACTCTGCTAAAAATCCTTTCACATTCTGAAATGCTATGTGGAATTGATAAAACAGCAAGCATCACATGAGAGTGTCATATTCAAGTACACCACCAGCCAATTTCATCTCACTTACCAATGCCCACTGAACATCAAATCTTCCTTTTGCCAGGTCTGTTTCTAGGGCTGAATGTTACAGAACTAAGAGTGCAGAATATCAGTTTCTTGATATAAATCTTTCGTTTCACTAGGCAGAATGTTCAGAAACTTGTTAATGAAAAATCTCAGGCTAGAGAATGATGCCTTGCTTATAGCAGAAATATTCTCAACTTCTGCATTAATTAAAACTTCATCTTTGAATGAAAATTTGTGTACCATGTAGTCACATGATGAAGAAACACTTTCTAGGCTTAAGGAATATGCACTTTTCCTCGGACTTCAAAGTCGTCACAAAAACAAACGCAGAGCTCCCTATCATCACATCACAATCATCCTTTTGATTTGCTGGAGTAAGATAATCTACATCAAGAAGAGAGGAGCTTTTACTAACATGTGGTTTCACAAACCTTGTCATCACATCCTTCAATAGTTCCTCCAAAACTGACTTGTAAGTGGATGTGTAGCATACTTGACTGAAGAGCTACATTTGTATTCTCAAAGATATCCATAAAACTTGAGCGAAAAAGGCAAATAGATTAATGTAAATTTGAAGAAAGGAACATGAACAGTCGCTCTTCACGTGACAAAACATGGCTCTTAGTGTCGTCAGTAGTTTCATTTTTGTGGGTGAAAATGATGACTGGGTTTTCCTTTTAACTGAGGAGTGTGGTGAAATGTTATGACCATGCTTCACATCTTCTCAGACAAACAAGATATCTGCACTTAGAATGTGCTTAGGAAATCTGAGGTCACACTGCAGCAAAATCCTATCTAAACACCTTAGTGATAACCATCGAGTAGGCACATACTTCAGAATTTTCCCGATCTCTGTGTTTTGTAAAGTCTGAAATTCTCTGAACTTTTCTTTGCTCCTTGCACTGCTTTTCAGATAATAAAACTTATCAATTGTACTTTGATCTACATTTACAGACAAGCATGCCGCACCCTTCTGTGCAGCAAGATTAATTAGGGGACACGAGCAGCCCACCATGATTATGTTACTATTTTCCTGTTTCAAACATCCTGCCACACCATTCTTAAAACCTACCTTTACTGGAGCATTATCAGCACCAAGAGCTAGGCAGTTTTTTAATGGAACGCTGGTCAAAATCACTGCTAAGACTATTCAGAAGAGTTAGTGATATGTTCATATGACAATCTCATAAAAACGTAATGCCCCTTGAAGATGTAGATGCCCGTGGAAAAGAACGGGGTCATTTTGTAATGAAACAGAAAGCGAACATGATGGTGTGTGACTAGATCATGTAAATTTCACTAAAAAATAATTTGTTGTACGAAATAGGTACTTACTCATTCACCAAATACTATGGTCGTCCTAATGTTTCAGCAGCATTAGTCTGTTTGGACTTTACCCCTAGTGTTGTATAGATGCGGTAGAGGTGGAGGGGAATGCCGAGGGGGAGGGGGTAGGCGGATCTTTCCATGCCGATGCTAACGTGGGGGGGGGGGGTTGTTTGGAGGAGCAACTGTAGGTTTAATATTTAGCGAAATAGAGGAAGCTTTTAATTCTAAGGTTTTAAATATCAGAAGGACTATTATGGCTTTCGTGTCATTAAGATTTTGATCTTTAATATATGTCTTGTCCAAAAAGATGTATTATACTCTAATTTATTTAGAAGTTTACCTCTGCCCGTATTTCTGATTATTGTGAGATCTTTTTCTACTGACGTGAAACGATGCCCGGTTTCCCTCATATGCGCACTCATTGCCAAATATTTATGTTTTTCTGCACTGAAATGCTCCATGTACCTTATACAAAAGCTTCGTCCAAGCTATCCAACATAGGAAATTCCACAGAGAACATGTTAATCTAAAGACTCCTCAACCCGAATACCTGTTGTTGTTATAATTAATCTTCTTATAATTGAATATGTCTTCAGTTGTATTAATCGTTCTGAAGACTATGTTCATATTACACTTATTGAAAGCGTTCGCATTAGCTTAATCCATGCCGCCTTCAATTTGGCCACTTATTTTTAGCAGTTTTAATAACAAATCTCAACCACAACATATACGATGTATCATATCCGCGGATGCCTTGAGTTTGATAACCTGGTCCCGAAGCATTGCATATTGTTCAAGCTTATTACAAAGAGGATCCATTTCAGAGTCAGACATGAATTATTTTTTAGAAATAATACCAAACCTAACCCCATGGCACTACAGCCCTTGGCCTACCAAGGGACCGCTGCTCAGACCGAAGGCCTGCAGACCACGAGGCATCGTGTGGTCAGCACGACGAATCCTCTTGGCCGTTATTCTTGGCTTTCTAGAAAGGGGCCGCTATCTCACCGTCAGATAGCTCCTCAATTCTAATCATGCAGGCTGAGAGGACCTCGAACCAGCCCTCAGGTCCAAGTAAAAATCCCTGACCTGGCCGGGAATCGAACCCGGGGCCTCCGGGTAAGAGGCAGGCACGCTACCCCTACACCACGGAGCTGGCTTTTAAGAAATAATTCTTTTAGACAAACATTTTAATTTTCAATGTGATTTTAGTATTGTACATATGCTTTATCTAATTGTACTGTAAATATAATGAATCCACAGTGTCAATACCATTAAGAGTTCGTCAATTCAGTTCATGTCATTTTGATAAAGTCCTCAGACCAAAGTTTGTTTGAGTATTGAATAAGGCTGATGATGGCCAGTAAAAGAGGGGTGAAACATGTACCTTAAAATCTGGCCATTACTATATTCATTTGACCACGCAACAGTGGAATGAGTTGTGCCGTAAACTACTCTTCCACATGTACCACATGTTTGAATGAGATACCATACAGTATGTCCCAATCCCTGGCATTGATAGCATCGCATAGGAGGTGGAATGTACGGCCTCACATCGCAAGGATAAGTTGTTACCTTGACTTTGTCTGGTAATGAGACAATGAAGGCACCAGTGGCAATCTCTTCACACCGTTGACTTTGCGCGTAATGCGCCAGACGTGTCGCGTCAGGTTTCTTCAGGTCTTCCATCAACTCGTCAGTGCTCAAAATAAGGTCGCGGTGGAAGATAACTCCATGAACCAGATTCAAGAATTTGTGCTCCTCCACTATGACGGGGATTTTGCCAAAGTGAACGCACTTAAGCAACTGATCGGCTTGCAGTACTGTACGAGTCTTGGAAAGCAAACTACTGTTGAGCATTTTCTTGAGATCCTCAAGTTCGCCATAGACGCCTTCAATGTGTCTACTAAAAAGGATAGATTTTACCAGCTTAAAATCATGCCCATCGGTTCTGGTAGCAACCAGAAACCTAGGGAAGCTGGATATCATTCCTTCACACTGCGTATGTTCCCAGGGAGTCGAACTTCTCAAGGAAGCAAAAGTTAAAAACTTTGGTGGGGGACCACCTTGGGCTGGGCGATGACATTTCGAAGCCATGCCCGAAATCATCCTCCCCGAATCCCACCCACTCCGATCACAGGTCCCTGTAGCCGAACCAAGCAGCCAAGGCAATACCCACCTGGTCATAGCAGGTACTGCTCAGGGTCCGATGTTGGACGATGCCTAATACGGGATGACTGAGGCAATGAGCACTAGGACTCCCTCCCTACAGTCACCTGCAATAGCACTTGCCCCATAGAGTATACAGAGCACTAAGTATAGAGAAAAAATAATATGTCCTCCTGGCATTCAGTTGTGTGGGGACCTGTGTTGTCAGGCGGATACTACTGCAAGGGTACACAACGCTCCCACTAGTGGTGGGGACGGAGCGAGTAGAAGTGTAGAGTAACTTGGTTCTTCAGGTTTACGTGATGTCACAGCGGAGCACCGATTCAACTCAAATACTCCGTATAGCGCTGCGGGTGCTTCAGTAAACCTTCCAGCCAGGCTACACTTGCAACACCACTGAGCTGTTGTTCAGACTCCAGACTGAGACGTCCGTTCTATTTGTGTTTCCTTATGCTACATATATCTATGTTTATATTTTCTACCGATATTTGTAATAAGAAAGAAGCAATAATGCCATGAAAGTCCTCCCAAGCACGGCAGTATTTTACTAACAGTCCAGGTAGAAAATCCACTACTTGTAAAATTTGCAATTAAATCTATTGTACAGGTGGAGGAACGTCAAATTTATGGAATCACATAAAACGGGCGCATCGTAAGGACATGGTGGAAATACAGTTGCACATCGTTGAAAGTAATTTCATTCCTTAATGGGTGAATTTCAGATAGACCACATAGCAATGGATAAAAACCACAAAGAAATCTATGTCAAAGCCCTTCATGGGGTGGACATAGATTCAGACCACTATAGGCTATTTCAAAGACAAAAATCTAGTCAAACCCAAGAAAGGCTAGGGGGCTTTACGTCGCACCGACACAGATAGGTCTTATGGCGACGATGGGATAGGAAAGGCCTAGGAGTTGGAAGGAAGCGGCCGTGGCCTTAATTAAGGTACAGCCCCAGCATTTGCCTGGTGTGAAAATGGGAAACCACGGAAAACCATCTTCAGGGCTGCCGATAGTGGGATTCGAACCTACTATCTCCCGGATGCAAGCTCACAGCCGCGCGCCTCTACGCGCACGGCCAACTCGCCCGGTAAACCCAAGAAAGAAATGCAAACCACTGAAATACACTAGGAGGAAATATGACCCCAGCTACTTAATAAACAATGCATTGTATTTAGAGATCCAACTAAGCGACTAACTGGAAACGACTATTGATAAGCTGAAAAACATTGCAGAAGAAATTACTCGTATTAGACAGAGAAAGAAAGGCCTGGTGGAATGAGGAACGTAATATGGCAATACAGAAAAGGCACAAAGCATGGCTAAATGACCAACAAATCAAAAAATCTTGAGAAGAACCATTTCTAGAACACAAGCAGCCAAAGAAATAAGAAGAATCAAAAGAGACCATCAAAAAGAAAACCTAAACATCAGATGAGTCATTCAAACAACATAAGACAAGGGACTATTACAGGACATTTAGACAATATCAATCAAAGTATACTCCACCCACACTCATGATGAAAAACAAGGGAAGCACACAATCAAGAGAACGTCAAAATTCTAGCCGATCACTTCAAAGTATTACTAAACGCTGAGCAACCAAAAGAATACTTAGAATTTGAGCTGTATCCAAAAAAATAGAACACGTCTAGGAAAGGTTATACCACCAGATTTGAATGAAATAATCAAAGTTATGGGTTAGCTCAAGAACTACAAGGTAGCAGAAGAGAATCAAGTGGTTGCAGAGCAGTGGAAGAATGCAAATAAACACTTAAAAACCTCCACAAACACTTCACAGAATCTGAAGAACGGAACACATCTATAATTCATCCAATACACGAAAGGGGTTATAGATTGGATCCACAATTTCTTTACTTGATATCACATAAGATCCTGTCTAGAATTATCCTAACACGAATTCAGGAACAACTCGACCAAGAACTTGGAGAACAGGGAGGATTTCGCCCCGGAAGAAGTTGTCCAGATCAAATCATCAGTCTTAAGCGGATGATGAACCATCAAAGAGTGAGAAACAAAAAGTCATCACCTTTGTTGACTTCAAGAAAATGTATGACAGTATCCATCGTGAGTCATTACTGAAAATCTTCAAGGAATTTGGATTACACCAGAAACTGATCAACCTAACTGGAATTACCATTCACGAACACTAAATCAAAAGTTGAATTCAGAGGGGAGTTGTCTGAATCACTGGATATCCAACAGGATGACTGTTTCTCACCATTACTACTTAAATGCACACTGGAGAAAATCATGCGAGCGTGGACTAAAAAATGCCAACCAAACATCAAGATTTGGAAAAACAAACTCAATAGCCTGGCATTTGCAGATGACCTTGCGCTGCTCGCAAATAGTGTGGAAGAGGCTAAACACAAAATTGAAGAATGCAAAAAAAATAGCAGCAAAAGCCCGACTACAAATATTTGAAAAGACTGAAATGATGCCATCCTTCAAGGCTGAAACACCAACTATCACACTGGGTTATGGAGCGCAAACATATCTACGAAATGTCACTGTAATATTTGTCCCAAATGGAACATAATTGCTTTTACACAATGAAAGTCTAAAATCTGAGGTAAATTAAGAAATAGTACAAAATATTTTACTTGCAGAGAATAATATGTATTACTCTACTACCTTCAAACTATTTTTTTCTGCTACGTCGCATCGCTTCCGTATGGGCTTTGTTCGGCAGGTAATAGTACAACAACCTAGTACTATCCGCACACTTTATGTTGGTGCATTTACACCCTAGTGCTGAATCGGTCGACCTCGGCGATCTTCGAGATTCGTACTGGCAACCTTTGAAACAAACTATGAATCGCTTAAGCATCGTTGTGCGACATCTGGCGTACACTGTACGTACTAGTACTGTTGTTGTTTACACAACAAAGCCAAAGTATAGAATTCATGCTAGGAACAAGATTCGCATCGAGAAATGTTTTATAATGTTGTATAATGTGTATGTGACATAGTTGTTGGCTTAAGATGATAACGGTTTAGAAACTTCGTATCGATCGATCATATTCTCGATTCAATTCAGATTTCATTTTCCTTCGGTTGGTAGCACTATCGATACCGGGACACCTCCCTCCTTACTCCTCACCCCCGTACACAAATGCACCAACATAAAGTGTGCGGACTATACTTTCGCACTTCTACTCCTTCCTTGTACCCTAATGAACAGATCTAATAGCATATGACGGCACCTACAAGTGAACTGGAGATGGCGTGATTGTGTACCGTAACCAGACAATGAGAATTCACTGACATAGCACTCCCATTCGTCGGTGCTAGCCCTGGACCTCAAGAAACAAAAGACGGCGCAAGCAGCGGAATACAACGTTAAGGGACTCCTGTCTACTAAGTACGTATACCTATTTCTCTAGTAACAACGGTATTTCTTAATTTATTGCAGATTCCTTCATTTGTGTAAAAAGCAATTATTATGTTCCAATTGGGACAAATATTACAGTGACATTTCGTACATATATTTGCGCTACATAACCCGACAAGAAGAAATCTCTTTCGATAAATGTAAAATTCAAACACTACAATTCCGTTATTAAACCTGAAGCAACCTATGCTAGTGAAACACTATTCAATTTGAATACCAAATCAACAACAAATAAATTACAGAAGACGGAAAGAAGAAGCTTTAGAACAACCATAAACAAAACACCAAGTACAGGGACAATGGTGATTATTACCTAATGAAGTTGTATACCAGGAAACAGAGTCAATAGATGCAATGCGGAAAAGGAGGGTTGCATTTTTCTGCCACATAATCAAGACTACCAGTAACCCGGGTACTGAAACATCTTTTCAACTACTTTTGGAAAAGTAAAACCAAGAATAATTGGTTCAAAGAAGTCCACGATGATTTAGGCTTGACAATGTAGCAAATTTAAGACCGAGAAGAGAAGGGGATCCTGAGAAACAGACTTGAGACTTAAACTAAAAAACTTTTACACGCAACCACTACACCAGAACGGACGAAGAAAGGGCAGCCAGGTCAGAAAGAATGAAGTAGTTCTGAGAGCGGAAGAAGACACAGCCAAATATGTAGCCTTACGACTTAACTGTATACGGATTGATTAAAGTGCTCCAACGTGGGCGTAAAATATTCTTAAATATAACAAAATACAATTCAGTATTATCTGTTGTATGGTAATGTCCACACCTCTCCTAGCAACAAGTAATCAGTAGGCTATAATGAAAGAAAGAAAACAACTTGCTAGGAGGATATTAACCTGCACCAGCTCCCAATTGGGCAGATGTCTAGTGTATTCACTCCGCTCGCTGTACACAGAGGCTCTGCGGCGGGTGATGCTCTTTTCTTTTTCGTTCACGAGATTGCCGATAGGAGCGTCTACCAGCGATCTTCAAACTGTTATGACATTATACGATACTAGTAGAAACATTTTTTTCTTGCCGTGCAGGCAGTATGCGCAGCGGCGATAGTTAAAGAGCCTCTCAAAGGGAGTGTGGTCCCCGAAGGGAGCCACTGTTCTCATGACAGAGCTTGGCCTGGATTTGCTAACATAGGTTGTATGTATGTTCAGTCCGTCAGCGATGCCACTGGTGGGATCCTCAACAGCTCTGCCACCAGTTGTCATAGATGGCCTAAGCAACACTGAAGAGGCATAATAGGGAAATGAGGAGTGAGGTAGTTTCCCGTTGCTTTCCTCACCGAGCCAGAGTTGCTTACATATCAGCCTGCCAAGCCCACTGAAATGCATACACCAACCAACCCTATGAGCAACATTTTCACACCATTCATAGCAGGGACTGGCTGCATAAGGATTGGCATTACTAGCATCGCTCATACCTCAGTCACTTTCATATTGTCAAAGACAGATCTATGTAAGTAACAAAATTGCTCTAGCCTATACGAGAAGACAGTGCACTGTAAACACTAGGTCCTGCCAGCAAAGGCAGTAAGATAGGTTACAGCTACTAAATTACATTTTTTAAATTTTATTTTGCGCGGGTTGGTAATGGAAGCAGTGAGTTAGGAATTCTGGGAATGACGACATGTTGGCGAATGGCTGTGCTCCAACCTAGCCGGCTAGTAGTCAATGGCGCGTGAAATCTTTCATTAGGTTATAAAAGAAAATGTGCCTTTTTGGGCGGGTCCGTGGCACTGGTAATGAACACATCTGTTTTCTACAAGCATTTTCAAGTATAATTCATATATATCTCTTAGCGAAGTTGTGTGTTACAAATTGGAGTGAATACACTAGATTTCTACCCCCAATTGTCCCACTGTCAGTTCAACCTAATGCCTTTACCCACACAGCAAACATATCACTCCCTGATTAACTTAGAGAAGAGATGGGTTCACTATGTATGCCAAAGACCCACCAACATGCCCCAAGTAGTATGTTTACTTTTATACCCTAAGACTGATAATCGCACATCATCCTCACAATTTTCTGCAGCTAGTACAACTGGCATTGGATGGAATTACATGCAATATGACATCACTCCTAGGGGAAAAAACAACCAGAAAAGTTTCATTACCAACTACTGCAGAAGAAAATATCCTAAACAATACAGGACACTGATCGACATGAGCAGATATTCACTCCCCTTCAAAGAATCTCTGGTAAAGACCCGTGACAACGGATTCTTGTCAGCCACACCATGCACACACCAAAGAGGCAGCACACTACACAAATGGGCTCCGGTAAAGAAGCAGGGGACTGGAAATAATAATAATAATAATAATAATAATAATAATAATAATAATAATAATATTGCATTGAAAATTACTCACTTGTGTTCAGGACTCCATTTTGAATATTATTAGGTCCCGAAATGTGGCATTCTTAGTGATTTTGTGGGTAATATTGGTAATAATTGCACATATTAAGTATAAAGATGTGTTCCTGATAGCCATCTTTGTTTGTTTCCAGAGATGTTATGGAATAGACTGGTTTCTTTGACATTGGAACGCATGGTAGCATGGAAGTTACAATAGAAAGCATGGATGTTGCAACATAAAGCATGGAAGTTGCAATGCAAATATGTTATTGTCATGACAGACCTTGGCCTGGATTTTGCAAAGATAGGTTAGAGCCACTAAATTATACTTTTTTCTTGCCGTGCGGGCAGTATGCGCCGCGGCGATAGTTTAGAGCCTCTCGAAGGGAGTGCAGGGGCCACTGTTCTCATGACAGAGCTTGGTCTGGATTTTGCAAAGATATGTTACAGCTACTAAATTATATTTTCTCTTGCCGTGCGGGCAGATTGCGCCGCGGCGATAGTTAAGAGCCTTTCAAAGGGAGCGTGGTCCCCTTATGACAGAGGTTGGCCTAAATTTGCAAAGATAAATTACAGCTACTAAATTAGAGGAGTTGTAACATCCATGCTTTGTTGTAAAGTCAAAGTACTATACGCGCACTTTTTCTTGAGCCCGGAGCTCCCTAGTGCTGAATCGGTAGACCTCGGTTACCTTCGACATCCATATCGGCATTATTATTTATAAGTTTCATATTCCGTATTGATTGGATTCAATGTAATAGATAAGAAAAATGTTCCACCGATCAATACATTTATTGTGGATGAATTACTACACTAATACCGGTTTCGACCTATCTTGGCCATCATCAGCTAGCACACAAATTTAGTCATTAAATGAATTACAAAGAAGTTACTTAAGAGCATCCGGATGTCTGATAAAAAATGGAAGTAAAATATATTGCAGTATGTTGCGTTAAAATGGCTCTAATTAAAAGTAGTGATGGTTAGAATAAACTAAAACCTATTGATTGAGCATGGACATGAGTACATAAACACATTAAAATATATATGCCACATCATAAGACACTAAAAATATATAGCACATTAAACACATTAAAACATGGTATATTTTAAAAACGTCTATTAAAATTTGAGTTCATGTTGCGTTGCATTCATCCTTCAATCCTCTTGTAGTTCTTGTGTTGATTAAGTTGAATATCGAGAATGTTCTATAGTTGGTATACTTTGCATTGATATGTTATGAGAACTCTTGTCAGTAAAAATTTGAAAATTGAGTTGATGTAGCAAGATAGGTTTTAATATCAGAGTAGTTGGTGGTGACACTTCTCTCGTCTATGTACGTTATATGGTCGTTATCTGTAAAGAAAAGCTAATATGAGTATCGCGTATGTATGAAGGAATGCCTGGATGTATGTGTGTAATGAAAAATGTACTTACTGTTGTTGCTGTGGAGGTTGTGTACCGATACGTTTGGATATTTGTTGTGCTCTGCTGTGAGTACGTCTAGGGCTCATGTGAGCTGTGTGGATGGATGTTGGTGGAGGGGATGGAGGAGTGGCTATTGTGAAGGTAGGGGCGGGGTTAGGTTTGTGATTCGTTGGTTTGTTATGACGTGTGTTTACTAATTTGAGATAGTCGTTTTTTATTGCAGGAATGACTTTGTCAAAAATGATACTGGTTTTCTCTGTAATGTCGTTAATGTTATGATTGGGGTTAGCGTATTGATCCAAAGTAATAAAGAAATCTTCGGTTATGTTGAGCAGGGGGCCTTTAGAGTTTATGTTTAATATCATCATGTCATTATTGATGTCTGTGAAGTTGTGCTTAGACTCTTCTACATGTTGGCCTATTGATGAGAAATGGTTGTGCTTTACTGCATTTACATGTTCATTATAACGGACGGTGAAGTTTCTACCTGTACGTCCAATGTAGCTTGTGTCACAGTTGTTACACTTGATGCGGTAGACACCTGATTGGTTGTACTTATTATTATTATTGACTGTTTTGGTGTTGTGTATAGTGTTGGTGCTGTTGTGTGTGGTTTTGAATGCTATTTTCAGGTTGTGCTTCTTAAAGATATTAGTTATAGTATATATATTGGTGTTGTTGAAGGTAAATAGAACATAATCTTTTTTCGGTTTGGCTGTTTTGATTAATTTAGTTTTAGGTTGGGATTTTATTTTGTGGATGATTTTGTTGACCATTTCTTTGCTGTATCCATTGTATTTGGCTATGTCGTGGATTAATTTTAATTCATTATTTCGATCTTCTATTGTCATTGGGATATTGAAAGCTCTATGTATCATACTATAATAGGCTGCTTTTTTGTGTGTGTTGGGATGAACAGAGTCATTCTTTATGGTATTTAAGGTGTGTGTGGGTTTCCTATAGATCTTGTAAGAGAAGTGAGTGTCATGTCTGGTTATTTTCTGTTTTTTTAGTGAATTTAATTTGGGGGTCTAAATTGTTAAGATTGTCTAGTACAGTATCTGCATCAGTGAATCTATTATCTATAATTACAAAGATATCGTCGACAAATCTACACCAAAAATATATATTATCTATTTTATTAATTGACGTGTGTTCTAGGCGGTCGATATATATTTCTGCTAATATTCCGGAAGCAGGAGATCCCATTGGTAATCCTTGTTGCTGATATATGGTATCATGAAATTTGAAGTAGTTATTGTTTAAGGCGAATTTAAGCAGAATCACGAATTCTTCTATTTCTAAGGTGCTCAAGTTACTATGGTTTTTTAGGTTAGATTCAATTATTTTGACTGTTTGTTTAATAGGAATGTTAGGGTACATGTTTGTTATATCAAATGAAGTAAGGGTATGATGTTTTTCAATCTTTAGTTCTTTGGTTCTATTGCAAAAATCTATTGAGTTTTGTATTGTTTTGTTTGCTAAAAATGAATAATGCTTTTTCAAAAATTTCTGAATGAATTGTGATAACTTATAGGTTGGACTGGCTTTATAATTTATAATCGGTCTCATGGGTACATTTTCTTTGTGTATTTTAGGGTAGGCCCTTGCGGATGGTAATTGGGGGTTCATGGTTATAAGTTTAGCAGATTCTGTTTCGGTGAGAATAAAGTGTGTGTTCTTGAGTAGATTTTTTAAATTTCTTTGTATATTATTGGTTGGATCTCGGCATATAATTGAAAAAGTGTTGTCCTGGAAACATTCTTTAGTCTTAATTATGTATTCATTCTTATCCATAATGACCGTAGTGTTGCCTTTATCGGCTTTTGTTATTAGTAGATTGTTCTGCTTTATTTTGTTTTTGGGTTTGTTTAGGTTCGATTTATTGGCGGTATTCATGTTTAGGTTATTATTGTGAACATTATTGATATATTGCGGGATCTTTCTACTGATTTCGTGTCTAACTTCGTCTCGTATATCGTACGGAATTTTCTGTAAAGCGAGTTCTGTTTCAGTAACGGCATTTATTATATTCTGATAGGATGATGCATTACCCCAGTTATGTTTGGGTCCCTTGCTCAACATGGCCGTCTCTCGATCGTCAAATGCGGTTAGTGTGAGATTTTTTACGGGTGGATGGAATTTATGTTGGGAAGGATCTTTATTTTCAGTTATGGTTAATGGTTTTGGTTTGCTTTGTTGTTTCAGTGTTTCCAGTTTTTTGTTTAATGTGTTTTGTTTCTTTATGGCTAAATCTTCTATTTTACTTCTAGAAATTTGTTGGAAGTAATTCCAATAGCTATGTGGGAGTTCATGGGATACTTTGAGATGTGTTGAATAAAGTTCATTATTGAGATGTTGTTTCTTACGATATTGGAATTTTATTTCTTCTTTTAACCAAATTTCATTAGTCTTGTTTAGTGTTTTGCGTGTCTGAGCAGTTCGTCTATGTTTGCTATTGTATTTCTGGAGAAATTTCGGTGTTAAGTTGTTTGAAAGGCATTCCTTCAAGAAGGCAATGCTTTTGGTTGCGTTCATTAGCTTGATTTTTAGGTTTTGGTATTTGTATAACTACTTCAAATTTCATGATACCATATATCAGCAACAAGGATTACCAATGGGATCTCCTGCCTCCGGAATATTAGCAGAAATATATATCGACCACCTAGAACACACGTCAATTAATAAAATAGATAATATATATTTTTGGTGTAGATTTGTCGACGATATCTTTGTAATTATAGATAATAGATTCACTGATGCAGATACTGTACTAGACAATCTTAACAATTTAGACCCCCAAATTAAATTCACTAAAGAAACAGAAAATAACCGTACCTTGAATTACCTGGACTTAACAATAACCAGACATGACACTCACTTATCTTACAAGATCTATAGGAAACCCACACACACCTTAAATACCATAAAGAATGACTCAGTTCATCCCAACACACACAAAAAAGCAGCCTATTATAGTATGATACATAGAGCTTTCAATATCCCAATGACAATAGAAGATCGAAATAATGAATAAAAATTAATCCACGACATAGCCAAATACAATGGATACAGCAAAGAAATGGTCAACAAAATCATCCACAAAATAAAATCCCAACCTAAAACTAAATTAATCAAAACAGCCAAACCGAAAAAAGATTATGTTCTATTTACCTTCAACAACACCAATATATATACTATAACTAATATCTTTAAGAAGCACAACCTGAAAATAGCATTCAAAACCACACACAACAGCACCAACACTATACACAACACCAAAACAGTCAATAATAATAATAAGTACAACCAATCAGGTGTCTACCGCATCAAGTGTAACAACTGTGACACAAGCTACATTGGACGTACAGGTAGAAACTTCACCGTCCGTTATAATGAACATGTAAATGCAGTAAAGCACAACCATTTCTCATCAATAGGCCAACATGTAGAAGAGTCTAAGCACAACTTCACAGACATCAATAATGACATGATGATATTAAACATAAACTCTAAAGGCCCCCTGCTCAACATAACCGAAGATTTCTTTATTACTTTGGATCAATACGCTAACCCCAATCATAACATTAACGACATTACAGAGAAAACCAGTATCATTTTTGACAAAGTCATTCCTGCAATAAAAAACGACTATCTCAAATTAGTAAACACACGTCATAACAAACCAACGAATCACAAACCTAACCCCGCCCCTACCTTCACAATAGCCACTCCTCCATCCCCTCCACCAACATCCATCCACACAGCTCACATGAGCCCTAGACGTACTCACAGCAGAGCACAACAAATATCCAAACGTATCGGTACACAACCTCCACAGCAACAACAGTAAGTACATTTTTCATTACACACATACATCCAGGCATTCCTTCATACATACGCGATACTCATATTAGCTTTTCTTTACAGATAACGACCATATAACGTACATAGACGAGAGAAGTGTCACCACCAACTACTCTGATATTAAAACCTATCTTGCTACATCAACTCAATTTTCAAATTTTTACTGACAAGAGTTCTCATAACATATCAATGCAAAGTATACCAACTATAGAACATTCTCGATATTCAACTTAATCAACACAAGAACTACAAGAGGATTGAAGGATGAATGCAACGCAACATGAACTCAAATTTTAATAGACGTTTTTAAAATATACCATGTTTTAATGTGTTTAATGTGCTATATATTTTTAGTGTCTTATGATGTGGCATATATATTTTAATGTGTTTATGTACTCATGTCCATGCTCAATCAATAGGTTTTAGTTTATTCTAACCATCACTACTTTTAATTAGAGCCATTTTAACGCAACATACTGCAATATATTTTACTTCCATTTTTTATCAGACATCCGGATGCTCTTAAGTAACTTCTTTGTAATTCATTTAATGACTGTAAATTTGTGTGCTAGCTGATGATGGCCAAGATAGGTCGAAACCAGTATTAGTGTAGTAATTCATCCACAATAAATGTATTGATCGGTGGAACATTTTTCTTATCTATTAAATCCATATCGGCAACCTTTGAAACACAAACTATGTATCGCTTATTCATCGCTGTGCGACATCTGGCGTACACTTTGCAAACTAGTACTGTTGTTGTTTACACAGCAAAGCCAAACTATATAATTCATGCTAGTAACAAGATTCGCATTGAGAAATGTTATATAATATAAATAATGTATATGTGACACAATTGTTGACGTAGGATAATAAATGTTTTTAAAATTCATATCGATCGATCATATTATCGATTCAATTCAGATTTCATTTCCATCCAGTTGGCAGTATAACCGGAACTTGCAGCACTCCCTCCTTGCTCCTCACCCCGTAAAAATCGGGCTCAAGAAAAAGTGCGCGTATAGTAACCAGTCTATACTATAACATCTCTGGAAACAAAGACGGCTATCATAAATATATCCTCCTACTTCTTGTGTGCAAATATTACCAATATTACGCACAAAATCACTAATAATGCTACATTTCGGGACCTAATAATATTCAAAATGGAGTCCTAAACACATGTGAGTAATTTTCAATGCAATATCATTATTTCCAGTCCCCTACTTCTTTACCACTGCCCACAAATGGGTCAGTAAACTACCATTTGCTTTACGTTGTACCGACATAGATAGGTCTTATGGTGACGATGGGATAGTGAAGGCCTAAGAATGGGAAGGAAGCTGCCATGGCCTTAAGGTACAGCCCCAACATTTGCCAGGTGTGAAAATGGAAACCACAGAAAATCATCTTTAGGACTGCCAACATTGGAGTTCGAACCCACTATATCCGGGATGTAAGCTCACACCTGCGCGCCCCCAACTGCACGGCCAACTAGCCCGGTACGGGTTAAGAAGAAACATGGTGTGGCTAGAATAGTCACAGGCCGCTATACAAGGCTGCCAGCTTGAACTTAGGTCCAGCTAGAAACAACAATACCACTGGACGGGGGGGGGGCTTAAGCCTGTAGGTTAGTGCCACTCTGCAATAGCAGCGCCTTCTATGTTCAACAGTGGACAAGAATTAATGAAGAATTTCCTCAAGAGATCAGCATATAACGTGCGACAGTGGAAAAAACTAGAACATCAACTTCTATGACCCAAATTATCAAAAGAAAATTGTGAATTTCATTCCTTTCGTACTAAACACGCTACATCGGAGTCACAGTACTTGCATGTGGCACAGGCCATGGCACTTTCTAACTTCACAATTTCATTATTTTGACAGAATGTGGCAGCACTGTGGTCAGACAAGATGCTAGCCCTTATGTTCGACGGACTCATCGTACTACGGAAAGAAAAAAAGAGGCCAGTAAGGTGTTGTACACTTTCTTTTCTTGCGAAGCCACAAGGTGCCCAAGCAAGAGTCAGCAAAGCTGTCGTACCCACAACCTGCCCTTCATCCAAACAATCTTGAAGGCCATACTTTCACACCAATCATGAGTCGCTGGCTGTGTACCATCTAATGTTTCTAATTAAAACTTGACTCTGTCTGCCATCTAGTGCGCCTAGAGTAAAACGGAACGTCGAAATTGACAAGCAGACAGCCAGATGGCGTCAAATTAAAATGTCTGCACACGGTAGCTGAGGCCATATGCAGTGGTGTTCACACATTAGGTCTGTGGTTACCGCTTCAACAGTGGACAAGAATTAATGAAGAATTTCCTCAAGAGATCAGCATATAACGTGCGACAGTGGAAAAAACTAGAACATCAACTTCTATGACCCAAATTATCAAAAGAAAATTGTGAATTTCATTCCTTTCGTACTAAACACGCTACATCGGAGTCACAGTACTTGCATGTGGCACAGGCCATGGCACTTTCTAACTTCACAATTTCATTATTTTGACAGAATGTGGCAGCACTGTGGTCAGACAAGATGCTAGCCCTTATGTTCGACGGACTCATCGTACTACGGAAAGAAAAAAAGAGGCCAGTAAGGTGTTGTACACTTTCTTTTCTTGCGAAGCCACAAGGTGCCCAAGCAAGAGTCAGCAAAGCTGTCGTACCCACAACCTGCCCTTCATCCAAACAATCTTGAAGGCCATACTTTCACACCAATCATGAGTCGCTGGCTGTGTACCATCTAATGTTTCTAATTAAAACTTGACTCTGTCTGCCATCTAGTGCGCCTAGAGTAAAACGGAACGTCGAAATTGACAAGCAGACAGCCAGATGGCGTCAAATTAAAATGTCTGCACACGGTAGCTGAGGCCATATGCAGTGGTGTTCACACATTAGGTCTGTGGTTACCGCTTACAGTAAATGGAGGCGAGTCAAAAATATAGCTTTCAACACTATAACAACCGTGAAGATAATCTTACCTTGTTGATAATTCTTTTTTTTTAACACCACCTTAACACTAGAACAGCAGAAGGGGTCAAAACGACACTTGCCTTAAATTTTTCAGTAGAAATTCAGTAAGACTTACATTACTTTTATAGCAGTATAAGGATGTAATATGTTGGAAATCTTAAGTGGAATACCTTGTGGAGGAGCGATGTGTACACTGCGACAGCTAAGAACCCGCCCGCCAACCCCCAGAAATAATTTTGCTTTTATAACCTAACAGAAGTTATCACGCGCCATAGTCCATCGCCTAACTACGTACCAGCATTTCCACTGGGTGAGGCACTATGGGATATGACGTCATTCCTAGCAATGAAGTAAGTGAATTCCGTTACCAACCCGCGCACAAGAAATACACAACTGCACAATACACAGGTGAATGCAATCTGATCCAGACCAATCGCTTTGTCATTAACCTACCCTAACCAATGGAGGTGTCACGCGAGATATTAGAGGCCTAGGGCCGCTTCTAACCTGGGGGCTTATGCCCCCAGACCCCCTTTGCTTGATCCAGACCAATGGCTTTGTCACGCGGGATACTGGAGGCCTAGGGCCGCTTTGCGGCTTCTGACCTGGAGGCTTATGCCCCCAGACCCCCTTTGCTTCATCCAGACCAATGGCTTTGTCACGAGATTCATAAAAAAAGGAAGCGCCACTGCACTACGACTACTTCTCTATATGAACCGTTGGCAGCTCTGTCCACTGCACGATCAAGTCCTAAGCGAGCGAGAGAGAAACAAATGACAGTGCAATTGCACCTGGATGCGTAGCACTGGAAAATATAAGCTGTTCTGAACTTTTGCCGTCCTGGAAAAAGTGATGTATCGCACCCAGCAAAATATTTACATTTTCATAGATTGTTCATATGACATACTCTGGACAGCGGTTGGGGTCATTTTGACACCTGTACAATGCCTTATTACAACACAGCCGTTTGCATTGTCAGATAACAGTGTACCCGACCTGGATTATTAGTATTGTTGAACTCTTACTGTCAGATGAGTGTTCCAGTTAGCGGATTTATTGTATTTATCTCATTATTTAGAAATTATTCTTCTTACAGACATGTCGTGTTACGATTTTCTTTCTACTGACAAGGTGTCTTGTAAATTCAGATGTCGAGTCAAAGTGAACTGGTATTAATCCAGCCCGGGGGCCACTACATTTGTAATGTTATAAATGAGTGGAAATTAATGCAATCTTACTTGGAGAGCGTCTGAGAGGAGAGATGTGTTCACTGCGATGTCCAGGAACCCACCGCCCTGCCCCAAGAAGTACATGTACTTTTATAACCTCAGTAATATTATTACACGCCATATTCATTTCTCAAGTAGCTTCTTGTATTCCTATTGGCAATGTGAAGTAGCACGTGATCTCCATCCCGTGAAGGAAGTTAATCATAATGCGCTACCAACCACAGCACAATAAAAGCGCAAGTGGCCGCGCTCACGAAGCTAGAAGCCTAGGGCCGCTTCGCGGCTTATAACCGTCGAGACTAATGGTCTTGTCCACGGCAAGAATCCCAACTATCCAGAACAATGGTCTTGTCCACGGCAAGAATCCTAACCGTCCAGACCAATCGTCTTTCCTCACGAAACTAGGGACCTAATGCCGCTTTGCGGCTTCTAACCGTCCAGACCAATGGTCTTGTCCACGGCAAGAATCCTAACTGTACAGACCGATCGACTTTCCTCACGAAATTACGGGCCTAACGCCACTTCGGTAAAACTTCAGATGTTGTCACGCAAGTTTGTATTACATTAATCATGGCTGACGGTGGGCGAATGGACACACTCATTGGTTGAAGGCTAGTCCAATAAAATGTCATTCCCATAATTCAATAGAGAGAGAAGTTATGACCAACTTACGCAATGAAAAGACCTAAGTGAGGCAATGTCAAAGAATGAGCATATGAAACAAATAAGAGTAACTATATCTTGGTATGTTGAACTATGGTAGTGACATTTCATAGGGCAAATCTTCAGGCCATGGAGAGTCTATTCGTGCCAACGCCAGCCACGATTATATAACGTGATGAAATAGTTGAGACGTTTCGATGCAGTAATTACGATTCTAAACACTTGAAACCATATAGCGCTAGTTATGCTTAAATATGAATACGAAATAGAGGCTTAAATCCGAGCGACTTGTGATTGAATATAAAAAAGAAATAGAGGCCTAATTATTAGTAGTACGTAGCGTTCCCCACACCGGAAGAAAAAAATCACAAGGAAATGTAACCTGAATGATAAAGAATGTATAATAGAGAAGAAGAATGTATGTAAATGGAACCAACCTTAATGTAGTGGAGGTTAGGCGACGACACGAAAAAACAACACGATTGAACTTCTCATTCACTAATAATTTGACGTGACGGCCACACCATTCACATACTCTGCTATTTGAAATCAAATTGTGACGTACATAGAATTGAAGTAAATCATTGAAATTGTTCTTGTAATTCGCTGAAAAACTTGTTACATTAATAACACAGCCATCACACGATGCCATGTCAATATAATTAGATACGTTTTCTATATGAACAATGGCCAGATGCACTGGATGCGCTATGTACGAAGAAAGAAGTAGTAGGCTTTGCTTCTATCAATCCTATCATTTCGTGACCAGTAAGCGACATAGAATGCCGTGGTGTATTAATGTGAAGAGAAACGTCATTGTGGTCCAGGGCTAAGTCGTGCGAGTCTGCGAGAAAAATAAATAACCTAACCTAACCTGCGATAAATGTAATTGTGGTCCAGGGCTCAGTACCATTTAGTTCCTAAGTACAGTGGTTGGCAGCATCGGCGAGTCGTGCCAGTCGTCTGCGAGAAAAATAAACATAGGACAGTCATACCGCGCGTATATATTGCCGATGAAAGCGGTAACCATGGTACTACCGCGGTACTAATCTTGCGTGACATGTACTGAAGTTCTAATCGCCGCTTCTAACCGTCTAGACCAATGGTCTTGTCCATGGCAAGCAAGCATAGTTCTTAAGTACAGAGGCTGGCAGTACGAGCACTGCTGGAGAGCATCCTTTCCGAGTAGGCCGCAGCGAGGAAACAAAACGACAGTTGCTACGCGCGAGTGGCCCCTGGGCTGGACTAATGATTGTAAATATACTACCAAGGCTGCATGCAGGTGGTGTCTTTTACAATATCCTAGACCTACCAGCTGTCAATGCTTGGGTCATTTACAAGCAAGTAATAGGTAGGAGGTTCACCCTCCAGCTTGTAAGTAAAATAACAGGCTGGGACGAGCAAGGCCAACAAGAGGAGGCAGTAGGACTGTGTCCACCTAAAAAGCGGAAGAAGGGTCTGTGTAAAGGCAAAAAATCCAGCGATGCCTACAGCAAGTCTCTCAAAGCAGTGTGGAAAATGTGCATGAAAAGTAGAAGTTGAGAGAGCAAAATTTGTTTAGGGTGTTTTTAGTTTTCTTAAAGTATTTCTGAAAATATATAATTGTTGCACCATAGAGGACTGACCAAAGAAAGGTGTTCAGTTGTTTAAATTTGTGAAAAATTCCTTCGAGAAACAGAAAGGTGGTGCAGTTGCTTGTGCTTATTCATTTGTGTTTTATTTTTAACATTTCCAAGCATTTCTTCTTAAGTGTCAAAATGACCTCTTACAGCTGTTCTAGGAATGCGAGATTCTCAGCTGTTCTAGTGTTAATATACCATTCATGCTTGCGCCTAGTATAGCTTTGCTCATACACATCAGTTCTCATGGTCAAAACCGAATAGCAGATAAGCCAATGAGATGTTAACATACAGAAGGCATGGTGCAGTAGAAACTGTAACTTGCATATTAAAATGCATAAGATTAACATTAATCAGAGCATATCCAAATTAAGTTCTGTACCAAGTTATCAGCGCTACATGACATAATAAACCACCACACCCTTTCACAAATAGCGTAATTATATACAAATGAATCCCCGGAAGTGAACTAGTGCTAATGTCATCTCACCCAGCTATCTTGTTCCTTAGAGGCTTGCTTGGAATGATTGCTATTTCCTCACATATCCTCTTGTTTGTATGAAAGTCCAACGTAAGGCGGGTGTAGTATTTCTCGATAATAACGCGAGCCGCCTTTTTCACAGTTTTGGTCCTGACACGACCCTAGAACATCAAATTAAAACAGCATTGAAGTTCAGAGTTGAATAAATTTTAAAGCAGAACAGGAAACAGAGCGAGCAAAACAAAGCACGCTAGGTACTAAAAAATGAAGATAATCCTAATATATAGCAAGAGGAAGAAACGATTACTCAGATCAATCAAGATTATTTCATGCAAATAGCCCAACTCACCATGATGCCCGACACACGGTTCACCAGCAAAGAAGACGGAACAAGCAATGAATGCTGGGAAAGAACGACAATGGCGACGACTTCCGGTTACAATCGAATCGACTGTCAGCCTGCGATATTTTAGTTCCTGTTCTTTATCATAGATGACTCTAGGTACAAACAGGAATCCAACATTCCTACATAACGTTAGCTTGTATTTGTTATTCGTCTGTGAGCTTCAAAATTCGCAACAATCTTTGCAAATGCTGTGCATAATTTTCATTTCAGTCCTCTTCGTACTCTGTGAAATATAATCTGACGAGCATCAGCTGTAAAACAAATGTGCATGGTGTAAACTATGTAAACAGTGTTCATAAATGAATCTGTTTGGTTATGATTCTCTTTTTCATGCAATTCAGAGGCTATTTTAATGCTATAGACCTCCCGTAACTCAGTTTTTTAGGTATTTGGCTGCAATAAAACTATTATTAGGCATGGTACTCGTATTCAGAGAAAATGAACGTGCGCATGTACAAATTATGAATTTTGTGTTGGCAGCACTGAAACTACAGGCTGCTTGCATTTGTTCGTCACCTTGGTGAATAGTGAGGTGCGACACTTGGGTTGTGGTGGTTGGTGAGCTCGGTGCTCCCATTCAGTATACATTAGTTTTATTTGTGTGCGTGTGTTACGAATGTTCGAAATTGTTTCATCAACATGTTGTTGAGGACAAAAAGATAACGCCTAATTATATGAAGCTGTCACTGCCTAAGTCTCAGTAATGGTTTTATTTCATCTTGTTCCTTCTAGTTGAAAGTAGAGCATTTGCGCTTGTTGGTTACTCTCCATCTGATCAAATTTCCTAGCTTCTTCAAACATCACCCGTTAATTAGTTAAGTATTTACTAATGTTACGCTATAGTTAAGTATAGTTTTTTGCCATGTGGAATGTTATAATTGTGTCTAAGGTGAATGTTGTGCGATTGCCAGTACTCAATTAACTTCCCACGTGATTAGGACAGAATGTCAAACATGCTGTGTTTTGTACTTTTATCCAAAAGGCATGACAAGTATTGGCATGTCATTTATATACTTTTCGTCGTAGAATGAGTCTAATTTTTCCGTATGATTTCAGGTTTGAATAAACTGGGAAGTCTTCATTAAAACTTCGACATCGTGAGACAGTTGTAAATCATTGAAGATGAAATTCCATCAAGAGTGGTGTTTTATTTCGTGCCTGTGTTTCTTGTTGACATTTCTGTCGGTTGGACTTTGCCGTGATTCTGCTGTGTTTATGAATCAGTTTGCAGTGCATATACCTAGCGGGTCTAGTGATGCAGAAGAAATAGCAAGAAAGCATGGCTTCACGAATCATGGACAGGTATGTTTTACAATAATTTCTAGACACAGATAAAACATATTCTTGTTACGAAGGTGTATGTATAATACATTGTAATTGGATTGTCGTGTTTCCACCGTACATGTAATCTAGATGTCATTGAGAAATAAGCTTATTTTCATAGTTTGGATGAACTGTCATTGACCAACTCTGAAATGGAATCGTATTTATTATGTTAGATCCATAGTCGAGAATTACTGTCATTGAGAACTTTTCGTTATTGAGACGTGTGGAGGATTCGTGGTCTCTTTGGTAAACTCATATTAAACGAAATTATTACCATGGATTATGATAGTTTTGGGTCGTGGGTTTTATTTTCCTCTATATAGAATTTTATTACATTAAGATGTTCCTTAAAGTCACTGTTATGATTACTAAGGTTTATGGACTTCGTGGAAGGTACGTTCATTCATACAGGTAATTCAAAGCGATTTGAACTATTAGATAGTATATTAGTTTAAGGTCACTGATTGTGTTAGATGGGGGCTTGTGTGTTAGCAATTACTTCTGTTACTTATTGCCGGGCTGAGTGGCTTAGACGGTTGGGGCACTGGCCTTCTGACCCTAACTTGGCAGGTTTGTTCCTGGCTGTCCGGTGGTATTTGAAGGTGCTCAAATACATCAGCATAGTGTCGGTATATTTAGTGGCACGTAAAGAACACCTTGGGGTCTCCGAAAACCGTAAAATAGTTAATTATTATTAATAACTTACTCTTGGAGTAAAATTAAATCGAGTGTGTATGCCGTTAGACTTAAACCAGCTGTTTCGGTTCTACAGGGTAGAATGCAAGCAAGCTAATAATATATGGCTATTAGCTGCCATAAATCTATTAATCATATTGTATGTAGTGGCACAGCGTAGTGTAAAACACCGGGACGTGATTGGAATTCAAGAGGACAGATCGGGACAAATATTTTATAGGGAGGGCAAAGAAAGGTTGAACTATAATTTATCTAGGGAAATGTTCGATAAATATCTTTGAAATCATTTAAGAAGGGACTAAATAAACAACTGATAGCGAATCTGCCATCTGGGCGACAGTCCTAAATGCAGATCAATGGTGATTGATAAAGGTAGTGACTATGTCGGTCGAATATTACACCGTACATATTGAACAGTCTTGATGATGATTCATAATAATGATGGCCCGGGGTTTGAACTGGCAACGTTGGATTAGGAGGCAAGAGTCTTAATTGTAAAGGCAGTGCTGCGCTCCTAATAGTACCGTGACACTTTCCTGTCACTGCTGGCGGTGTTCTTCTGCTCTAGCGACCTTCGTCGGGGCTTCCTACTTTCTGCGAGACCATTTTAAAGCGATTTTGTTCCTCTCTTGTCCTTTCATAATTGCTGTAATTGCTTAATTTTCGCGAAACCAGTTTTGAATTAAACGTTTGCCGTAGGTGTAATTGTTTCTTCTTTATGAACTATGGTTTTCTGTGTTGCGATCCAGCCTGTTGGTCGTGTGAACGTGCGTTATGTATATGAATACGACTCTTCTTAATTTACTAGCATTGTGATAATTCTAGTTGGTTGACTGAGCTCGATAGCTGCAGTCGCTTAAGTGCGGCCAGTATTCGGGAGGTAGTAGGTTCGAACCCCACTGTCGGCAGCCCTAAAAATGGTTTTCCGTGGTTTCCCATTTTCACACCAGGCAAATGCTGGGGCTGTACCTTAAGGCCACGGCCGCTTCCTTCCAACTCCTGGCCCTTTCCTGTCCCGTCGTCGCCGTAAGACCTATCTGTGTCGGTGCGACGTAAAGCAAAAAAAAAAAAAAAAAAAAAAATCTGGTTGGGAAGCATTCTGTACTTCATAACGTTTTGGTGAAGGGCATGTTTTATATTTTATTAATTGTCTAATAACGCCAGGAAGGTACTGAGGAAAATATTATAATTGGTAGGATTCCCACTTTCTACAAGTGCGGTGCTGATTATTGCAAGTTTGACCAAAAGCAGGAGACATCGTAATTACCAAACTCATGGGGATTGCTCGTAGTATTAATAATGAAAAAATGCAGTGGCGTATGGCTTTTAGTGCCGGGAGTGTCCGAGGACAAGTTCGGCTCGCCAGATGCAGGCCTTTTGATTTGGCGCCCGTAGGTGACCTGTGCGTCGTGATGCGGATGAAATGATGAAGACGACACATACACCCAGCCCCTGTGCCAGCGAAATTAACCAATGATGGTTAAAATTCCTGACCCTGCCGGGAATCGAACCCGAGACCCCTGTGAACAAAGGCCAGCACGCTCACCATTTAGCCATGGAGTCGGACAATAATAATAGGTCTGGCTCCTTGGCTGAATGATCAGCTTAGTGGTTTTCGGTTCAGATCGCCCAGTGTTCGATTCCCGGCCGAGGAGGGAATTTTTAAATGCGAATGGTTAATTCCTTTAGCCGGGTTGGGGTGGGGGCGGGAATTTGATGTGTCTTCACCTAAATACATTGCACCAAACTACCAATCGTTACAGAAAGGACATACAGTCATAAAGCGGGGCCAAATCCACACGAAGTTCCAACCCCAATAAATTGGGGAAATTACCAGGAGCGCAAATTGAATAAGAATTAGTAGTGGCTGTTTTCGAAATGTACATCGTCGCGTGTTAGCCATAAGAAACGAATAGGGCCTACTATGACCAAAACGTCAGGATGCTTGCACTATTTTTGCTCTGATTTTCACAGATCTCGTATTTTCACTTATTCTATACTGTTAATCTTCCTTGTAAATTACTGCACTTAATGATTGGTTGGGTAAGTAGAATATAACTACGCGGATTTCTTCTGTTTTAGAATGAATGAAATGAAGTGGCCTTTAGTGTCGGGAGTGTCCGAGGACATGTTCGGCTCGCCAGGTGCAGGTTTTTTTTTCTATTTTAGGAGACCTGCGCGTTATGATGAGGATGAGATGATGCTGTAGACGACACATACACCCAGCCCCTGTGCCAGTGAAATTAACCAATGATGGTTAGAATCCCCGACCCTGTCGGGAATCGAACCCGGGATCCCTCTGACCAAACGCCAGTTTTTCTTTAGAAACATAATTCGAAAATAAGGAAGTTGATTGGAAAAGGTAACATTCATCTGGTAAAATCTGCAGTTCGAAATTAATGTAGCTAGATTCACAGTTTTAGCTGTCTACCAAGTTTGCTTCGGTTAATAGTGACCGCATTCCTGGGCTTGCAGTTAGCACCAAACTGTGATTGCACGGGTTGAAAGTTCGTTTCTCGGCTATGCCCATTAGCATTGTACGGTAATTGGATCTCATCCTTTCCTGGAGTAGCAAAATGTCATTCACAGCTGACCGCTGGACACTGCACGACTCAAGAAAGTTAGCCGTTGATCGTACGAGCGGTTTTAATTGTTTATTTTTATTATGGAGTACTGTATGTCAGGCGAGAAGTTTACTGCAAACAATACCATTACTGTTTAATCCTGTTTCCTCCTCTGTTTTGATTTTTTTAAATGACCTTGTCTGATATTGAGGGCATATTTCCTCAGTTTTCTTTGGAAGTTCTGGATTATTAATCCATGTCTGATCTTCACCTTCTTCGTGGTTGTGGATTATTTAATTTCAGTCAAGAGATACTTCTCCCATTTTTATTACCATTACGTTGGTCTGATCTTCACCTTCTTCGTGGTTGTTGATTAATTTCAGTCAAGAGATAGACCTCTCCCATTTAATTAACATTACGTTGGTGTTACATTAAAAATATATTCGAAGACTAAATTTTCACTAAAACACCTGTTTCAGACTGAAGTTGCAGGAAATAGTGAAAATGTGGGGCTTGTATGCTAGCGGTGACAGGCATGAAAGTAACGAAAATAATTGCCTTGGCCGACAGGTTTTTCAAATCAATATTTTTTTAAAATTATGCGACAGGTAAGAAATTTATAAATTGAGTATTCGCGCTCATGGTATAAACTGTTATGGAATAAACGTGTTAGCCTACAATACGGGCACTGATACTTCCAGACTAAAATTTGACGCGTCACGTGCATCACAGAATGTATCCTTGTAACTTCTTTATTTTTTCGGCACCGATCATATTAGTTCAAAGGCAAGTCGTCTGTTTTATACATATTTATTCGATAAAATGGTTTGGACATGTTTGCGTTTGTTACTATACACCGTTGTACACGACAGTTCAGTCGAACGTTCATTTTCGCCGTTGTGACGATTCAAAAGAATAGTTATTCCCTTTGTAACGAAAGCTTACAGAGCTTCCTCATATGTACATTGAGAGTGTACTCTTAAAATCTTTATTGTAAATTGTAATTTATTGTAATTTTTATTGTAAAAACCTTAAATTATACTGTATCCTAAATATTCCCAATACATTATGTTAATTATTAAGTACCAATCTTGTTGAGCCCGGCTGTAGTTTGGACAGTAGAGCTCAAGTTGGCGGTTCGGTCCCTGTTCAGTCCGGTTGTATTTTCGTGCTCAAATACGACAGCCTCGTGTCGATAGCAAAAGAGCTCCTGCAGGACAAGATTCAATACAAAGCTGGAACAGGTAGATAATTTCAAGTATTTCGGATGTGTATTCCCCCAGGATGGTAGCATAGTAAGTGAGATTGAATCAAGGTGCAGCAAAGCAAATTTAGTGAATTCACTGCTGCCGTCAGCAGTATTCTGTTAGAAGGAAGTCAGCTCCGGACGAAACTATCTTTACATCAGTCTGTTTTCAGACCATCTTTGCTCTACGGGAGTGAACGTTGGGTGGACTCAGGATATCTTATTCGTAAGTAGGAAGTAACAGACATGAATGTAGCAAGAGTGATTGCTGATGCAAACAGGTGGGGACAGTGGCAGAAGGGTACTCGGGATGAAGAGATAAATGCTAAAGTGGAATTTAACTCTATTGATTGAAGCTATACGCATTAACCGGCTTCGATGTGTGGTCACGTGAGGCGAATGGAGGAGGATAGGTTACCTAAGAGAATAATGGACTTTACCACGGAGAGTAATAGAAGCAGATGGAGACCAAGACAACCGTATTTAGCTCAGTTTATAGCGATTTAAAAATGAGGTAGGCTCTAGAACTAAACGAAGCCACAGAGCTAGTTAGAATTAGGATTGTGGCGGGATTTAGTATATTTACGGAGGCTTGCAGACTGAACGCTGAAATGAATAACAGTACTGTATATAATGAAGATGTTTACTTAAGAAGATTCCGTTAAATTTCATGTTTTATAAGATTTAGCTCACCGTTTTGTGAGTTTTGTCGTCTTCTTCCTGGGCTTTTCGCAATTACCTGAGCTTGCTACTTGTAATAGATTTAGCCTAGGTTTACGACCGGATGCCTTTCCTGTATGGAAAGGTGTATTCACATTTGTGCGTTTCTATAGTTGTTTGTCGTGTGACGTTTCGTATGCATTTGTAGATGTGTATTAAGACGAACACAAGCATCCAGCCCCCGAGGTAGAGGATTTACCAGACGTGTTCTAAAACGCCGGCCCGGCCGGGAATTGTACCCGGGCCCCCTGAATCGAAGGGCAGTACGCCGACCATTCAGTCAAAGCGCTGGGCACAGTTTTCTGAGGATAACTGTTGAAAAGGTAAACTACCAACTGCCTCTTGGAGTCTACACGCCTGTTAACGGAAGGTCGTTGTTTGTCCTTGAGTCTGATAACACGCGGTATGTATCTTGGATGGGATCTTCCCAGCTCAGGGTCACTGGCCAGCTGTACCTACACCAATAGCAAAGAGCGCGAGAGGACTGACCGGTCGACTTCTGCAATGATGCGTAACCGCTACTGCCTTGTTGCCGTTCCTTTTACAGGCTGGTCGTGCAGCTGTTGTGTTGGGTGGCATAATTAATCCAACGTGCATTCGTCATGTTCCCATGCCATTATGCAGGGGTAGGTATATTTGCGCATTCATGCACATTGCGTATTATATTTTCCTTTGACATACCCAAATAATTCGGATGATCATGTGACCATAAACGTTAGTTCCTAGCGAACAGCCCCACGTCCGGTTTTTTAGGAAAGAATATCGTATTTTTACTCTTTGAGCTGATTATGACGTCGTCCTGTGGGTGGGGACGGTAGAATAACACCATGATATCCCCTGCCTGTCGTAAGAGGCGACTAAAAGGGGCCCCAGTGGCTCTTGGGAGCGTGGGTTGGCGACCACGAAGCCCTTAGCTGAGTCGTGGCTTCCACGTGTCAGGTTTCTCACTTTCACGTATCCTATATGACATCCCTTGGTCACCTCTTGTTCTTTTCCGACCCCCACAATATTACGTGCACACTTCGGTGCTCATTTTCACGCCCATGCCTTTCTTTGGCTAATACCTTCATTTTTCGAAGTGTTGGATTCGTTCCATATTTGTCTCTCTGATTAGTGTTAATAGAGGATTGCGGTGGGGGGAGCATGATTAACATGTACACAGGCATATGAAATTCGGAACAACTGTTAATAAAAATATTCACAAACAGAACAATAATAGAGCTTGTTTCTCAAATACATTTTTGAATGGGTGTTGTGTACGGAGCTTTCAATAATATTCACAAGAAAACGGAAAAATAGAACTTGATTCATAGATAAATATTTTGAAGGATGTTTTATGTACGAAGCTATCAAAAATCACAAGTTAAAAAAGTAGAACTTTCTCCATATATACGTTTTCTGAATTAATGTCTTTTTACTGTATAGGCCTGTTGTTTATTTCATGATTACAAAATATGAAAAGCTTTACCATCGGATGTACTGCCTGAGCAGTCTCCATTCTCTGATGGAATGCCCGCTTTCTAATTTCATTTCTTGATATGAAACCATCCACTACCTTCTAAATGGGTAACCCTTAGCAGCTTTCTTGTGTAGTCTTATATGCAGAAGGCTCAATGAATCTACTGTCGTGTAGTTGTACGAAATAAGCCGTAAGTCTTTATAAGGGAAACCTCTCAGCTGTTGAAGTTGTCACGGGAATTGTCAACACTCCTAGTTTTAAAACCTTGAAAAGTTCTGAGAGCTGTTAATTAGTAGACAGCTCTTGAAACGAATTCGTGCAAACTTCGGAAATACCGCAAACATGCTTCTTATCAGTCATTTTTATATTCGATTGATTTGATGTATTATTGAGTCTGATAATTCCGTTGTCATATTGTTCTTTAATATACGAAATTTGGTTGTTCTACCCCAATTATTTGATGAGTTTATGAAATTTGTCTGATGACCTATCTGGTAAACTGATGTTTGATTCAGGATGAAACTATCCAGGATTATGACCAGAGTTGGGATGAAAACTACGCGATGATTTAGTTTCATTCTTTGACAGGTAGCACCTATTCTAAGGCCGGTCAAACGTTGCAGTTCACTACTGCACTCCTTTTCAAACACAGTGCAAACTGCAAACTTCTGTTGGCTGCAAATGTGGGAAGGTGCGGGAAATGTACGAAAGGACAAGTAAAGCATCTAGAAGCGGTAGCGTATGGCTCTTACAAAGTGCCGGTAGTATTCGAGGACATGTTCGGCTCGCCTACATTTACGAAAAGACAAGAAGATATTTGGAATGCATTTGTTATATTATGAATCGGCTTCTCCGTATTAATGCGACAGATTTCATTTTTGAATCTTAACAAATCACGTTTGGGAACCAGCGTTGTTTCCGAAATTCTTTCTTTATTCGTATCAGGAGCACCAGTTTTGGTGTTCCGGAACAAGTTAAATACAACACAAATGATGAACAGGAAGAAGTAGAATCCATAAATTAAGATACGTACAGTACATCAACAAGGCATAAGTCTGGTGAACCATTCACAAACGTCTGATCGTCGGGTAGCCTTTATCTTATCAAGTTGTAGGTCCGCTGTCTGTAATGCCATTCATTTCGCCATATTATTATATATTTGTCCGTTTTCGATGAACTTAAGATCATATCAGTAGTTGTGTTTGTTCGTTCCACCATTGAGGGTAAATGGCTGAATGATCTCGACCAAACTCCATACCTTAATTCAGGAGCAGGTTTCGATATGCATATCATTTAAAAAAGTACTGAATAGACTGGGGCTTTTTAGGAAGACTGGGAGATTTTTTCAATTTTATTTAACACTATTGAATATATCTCAAGTTCATATCTAGTCTAGAGTCTACTCATCCAGGAGCAGATTTCGATATCATTTCAAAATCCCTGAATAGGAAGACCATAAAAATATGTTTATCAATTTTCTGTTACACTATTGATTATGTAAAATCTGTAGGCTATATGTGAAACGCCCCTTCATTTTAAATAATTTTTGATATGTACATAATTCCGCTTACTCTTCAAATGACGGAGAAAATTACTATTTTCTACGGGCTTCATGCTCTGCAGCCATTGACCGACATCCTCGCAGACTTGAGAAAGAAAGTCAGAGGATGCATAATATTTCGCTTGGCTTAAAGATTAACCCCACCTAATGTAAATGAACACTGGGGAAACATGAGGTAGAACTTTTCCCTTCGGTGTCAGTATGTCTGGTTATCTATCTGTTCGTATATTCCTAAAAGTGGAAAACTGCTGTACTTACTTCAACCAAACTATGAATTTGGAGTCTACTCATTTAGGATTGTGTTATCAGTTACATATCATGGTAACCACATGGAGTTGGTATTTTTAGGAAGATTATTTTCAAATATTTTCTTTAACATTAGGTCTATCAAAAGACTGTATATAACACGTTTAAGAATATGTTAATTCCGTTCCTTAATGCCATGTACGTATTTATCGTACGACGGATGATAACGCAGATGATTACGAATAAGATCGAATCAAATCGAATCACTATTGATCTGCATTTAGGACAGTCGCCCAGGTGGCAGATACCCTATCTGTTGTTTCCCTAGCCTTTTCTTAAATTATTGCAAGGAAATTGCAAATTTATTGAACATCTCCCTTGGCAAGTTATTCCAATCCCTAACTCCCCTCCCTATAAACGAATATTTGCCCCAATTTTTCCTCTTGAATTCCAGCTTTATCTTCATACTAGCTGATGTACCAGTGCTTCGCTATGGAATTCTACATTGCATACAGAATTCTAGGTTAGGGAGTGTACACCTTGTGACCAAGATTGTATTATATTGTATTGCATAGCTCTTAACGTTACCCTAGATTGGTGGTGGTGATTTTTGTTTTAAGAGGAAGTACAACGACGTTACCCTAGAAACGCGACGGGGAAGTCACCAAACGTCTTCTCATATGAAGACTGGGTTAGGGAATTTTCATTGTAATGGTACGCCCGCGTGCCTACCATCAGTCACAATCAGGTTGGGGAGTTTTCATTATGACAGACACTCAGTCCCCCTGCTCTTTTACATCCTCAGAAAGACTGTCTTAGTGATTTTCCCAAGTGAAATGAACATAGGTCATTACAATGACGTCAGTAGCAATTACGCGATTAAAGGCAATATGAAATACTCGATCAAATAAAAAACACGCATTTTCTCACTTTTAACGAACAGGACTACGTTGCCGATCTAACAGTCCAAAGTTCCAGAGCTGGAATGACTAGGCCGCAGACAACCGTGAGCCGTGAACACTCTTTTTTCGGCGGGGGGGGGTCGAATAGTTTAGAGTCCCAGAGCAAATCTATGCCCATTTACTAATGTTTCCTAGGAGTATCCGATGAATTGGAACATCTCATTTCACTACAGTGGCGGCGGAAAAATCTATCTGACTTGAAGGCAAATTTTTCCTCCAAGCCAGAAGAGAAAACCCCTCTTCACTGCTAATTTGGAATAAAATGAATGTAGAATTTAGCAAAAAGTGAATAGGAAGACTCTTTTCTTAAGAAATGGTTCTTTTCAGGGTTGAATTTTGAATTATTTGGTGAATTGTGGTGCTATAATTTGGAATAGGCCTAAATTGTAATTCTAGATCAGGTCATACTACTATTCCTAAGTGAGCCGTTGCAAAATGTGCACACTGCTCATTCAAAACAGCGCGTCAGAGTAGGGATCGAATAGCTGGAATACTATGATGAACCAATGTGTTACGTACCATTAGTATCAGACAATGTATGAACCAGAACAATGGCATTAAAGATTAAATTTTAGGCGCCTATCCCTAAACTACCATTTCATCCAGGGTCAGTAAAAATTGTTTATAGCTTAGACTATTGTTTCTTCTTCCTCGACTCTATATACCGATTTTCGTTTAATTCTATTCACCCATTTTCTCGTGGCTCGGCGTTGGTGTGGTCTTAGCAACAAAAAATGAGATTCATGAACAGCCTATCTGTGTCATCATAGCCACTACGGTAAAAATGTATGAGACATAATAAATGATCGAAAATTTAATTCTGTGTAACTTTAGTTATGTAGTCAGTGTTCTCCCTAGGACCTTTCTAACACCGCCCAGCCGTTTACACTGACCGCCCGGCTATCATAACCTAGATATCTACTAATTAGGCCTACATAATATTCCAAGTTGGCCTGTTGCCATTTCTTGATGGATGCAGTATTTTTGTATCCGTCTCTTGGTACAGGCCAGAGCAAAGTGTAGCTTCCACCGAAGTCCCAGTCTCATCCATGGCTGTGACAATATGGAAGCTGCTGGGGTATGGGTGGTGCTGAGTAATGACATTTCGAGCACAACTAGTGTCTGAATGTTACGAAAGGTGTTGCTCATAGGATCAGTCGTGCTGCAGTGGCACCTTCTGGTCCAGTGAGGAAAGCAATGGCAGACTACCTCACTCCTCATCTTGCCTAGTACGCCTCATTTGGGCTCTGCCATTGGTTTTTGCAGTTTCCCCATAACTGCACACCTTTGGTGGTGCTATTTGAGGATCCAACCAGCTTCTGGGCTGATGACCTGACAGACAGACAATATTCCAAGTTACTTTACGTCGCACCGACACAGATACAGTAGGTCTTACGGCGACGATGGGATAGGAAAGTGCTAGGACTGGGAAGAAAGCGACCGAGGCCTTGTAAAAGTACAGCCCCAGCATTTACCTGGTGTGAAAATAGGAAACCACGGAAAACCATCTTCAATGCTGCCGACAGTGAGGTTCGAACCCACTATTTCCCGAATGCAAGCTCACAACTCGCGCTCCTAACTCGCTCGGTTTACGTAATATTAATACATATTTCAGTCACTGAAAACCTACAACCTGTTTTCCAGTCAGTGACCGGATCAGGGATGGAATGAATTAAGCTCCCATCTTGCGGCGATGATAGGAACTCTGCTGGCTGCCGAAGCCTGTTGCACTCCTCTGGGGCAGACAGATGAGATGAAATGTTTATGGAGTGCTGCTGGAACGAAAGATGACAGAAAACAGGAGTACCCGAAGAAAAACCTGACCCACCTCCGCTTTGTCCAGCACAAATCTCACATGGAGTGACCGGGATTTGAACCACGGAACCCAGCAGCGAGAGGCTGGCGCGCTGCCGCATGAGCCACGGAGGCTACACATTTCAGTCATTATGTGTTCCAAATTAAAATATAAAAACTGTAAAACTTTATTTAAATGTAAATTCTTCATTATTGTCAGCATAACTGCGCGAGTTACATCGGAGTTCAGCTTATCACGTAGTGTCGTGCGCGAGCGGTGTCTGGGTTAGCGTGGAATCGCATGCGAGCACTAGATTCCGAGGGACGTAACAAACCCGTCTGGCTCTCCACAGCAACCGAGTGATTATGAACGAGCAGTAGAACACTAGAAGTTCAAAATACTCTGTTATGTCTTCATGATAACGCTAAAATAGTTCATTTTTGCAGTTAATGTTTACCTGTCTAATATTATTATTAATGGCCTGAGGGGAGTAAGTTTTATCATATTCATTTTCTACGTAGTATTCCCCGCCCGACTACTCATTCCTGCCACCCAACTAACGAACATTTCTGGGGAGAACACTGGTAGTATTTATCAATAGGACCACTAATAATATTAATATTTGATAATTGAATTTTAGGCCTTCCCCTAAACCACAATTTCACTCGGCGTGAATAAAATGATTTATAGCCTAGATTCTAGTGGCTCATACCGATTTTCATGAAATTCTCTTCAGCCGTTTTCTCGTGATGCTTGTACATACATACATACAGACAGACAGAAATTACGAAAAAGTAAAAACTGTATTTCCTTGTTACTGTGAACATGACCGACACAGAAATACCATTCTTTTCAAATTCTGAGCAATGTACAGACAAAATTTTATACTAGCTGATGTACCCGTGCTTCGCTACGGAATTATACATTGTATACAGAATTCTACGCTAGGTAGTGTACACGTAGTGAGCAAGATTGTCTTAAATTGTGTAGCTCTTAACGTTACCCTAGAAACGCGACGGGAGGTCACCAAACATCTTTTCTCATATGAAGACTGAGATAATTTTCACTGTAACGGTAGACCCAGTTTCATACCATCAGTCACAATCAGGTTGGGATGTTTTCGTTATACCTAATGCCTTTTTACATCCTCAGAAAGACTGTCTTAGTGGTTTTCCCAAATGAAATGAACATACAATGACGTCAATAGGAATGGCGCGATTTAAAGCAATGCCTTCATATTACAAAATACTCGTTCAAATGGAACACCACACATTTTCTCACTTTTAACGAACAGGACTAAGATGCCTATCTAACAGTCCAAAGTTCGAGACCTGGAATCACCAAACCGCAGGCAGCCGTGATCCGTGAACACACTTCGGCGGGGAGAGGGTCGAATAGTGAAGGAGACTCCCAGGGCAAAAACTATGCCAAATTACTATTCTGTTTCCTAGGAGTACCCGATGAATCGGAAACTATCAGTTCACTACACTGGCGGCGGAAAAATCTATCGGACTTGAAGGCAAATTTTTCCTCCAAGCCAGAAGAGAAACCTCTTCACTGCTAGTTCGGAATAAATTGTATGTAGAATTTAATAACAGTGAAGAGAAATAAGCTTTTCTTAAGAAACGGCTGTTTTCAGAGTTGAATTTTGAGTTCTTTAGTGAATATTGTGGTGCTATAATTTGGAAAAGGCCTCAATAGTTATTCTAGACCAGGCTATACTACTACTACTACTACTACTACTACTACTACTACTACTACTACTACTACTACTACTACTACTACTACTACTACTACTACCACTACCACCACTTCTCCATATGTCAGTTTGGGCACCCCCGAGGGGGTACCTAGTGCGGTTCCAGTACCGGTGCGCAATGTTGCGCTCCTCACCTGGCCTGTTGTAGAAAATAAAGTATAAGAATAATAAGTATATATATATGCTGATGATGATGATGATAATAATAATAATAATAATAAAGTAGTGAAATTCTTTGCTGTATTGTTATTACTAAGTGAGACTCTGCCTTAAGTATGCACACTGCTCATTCAAAACAGCGCGTCAGAGGAGGGATAGAATAGCTGAAATACTATGATGATCCAGTGTGTTACGTACCAGCTGTATCAGAAAATAGATGAACCAGAGGAAGGGCATGCTAAAGAAGAAAGTTTTCTAACTTCCCGGCTATTTCCCGCCAATATTCAGTTACGCTGTTATACTCGGTACGCATCAGTAATCCCATCTATCGGAGTTGAGAGGCAGCATAAGAGACAAAGAACACTACAACAAACAATGGTCAGTCTAATGTTATTGTTGATCAATGTTATGCACTTTCGATATTATGGGCCTACACATTTTGTTTTCTTCCGACTCTGAAATACCACTTATATTCGGTACGGTAAAACTGAATAAAAGATAAATGATCGGAAATTGTATTCTCTACAACTATTTTATATAGTGCTTTTCGATAGGACCAATAACATTGGTATATAAAAATTACATTTTAGGCACATTCCCCTAAACTACAATTTCATCCAGGGTGAATAAAATTATTTATAGCTTAGACTGTAGTTTCTTATTACTCGACTCTATATACCGATTTTCATTAAATTCTCGTGGCTCGGCGTTGATATGGATTTAGCAACAAAAATACAAATTCATGAATATCTGTGTTATAGCCGGTACGGTAAAAATGTATAAATGGTCGGAAATTTAATTCTCTATAACTTTGGTTATGCCGGGCTGAGTGGTTCAGACGGTTAAGGCGCTGGCCTTCTGACCCCAACTTGGCAGGTTCAATCCTGGCTCAGTCCGGTGGTATTTGAAGGTGTTCAAATACGGCAGCCTCGTGTCGGTAAATTTACGGGCACGTAAAAGAACTCCTGCGGGACTAAATTCCGGCACCTCGGCGTTTCCGAAAAACCGTAAGAGTAGTTAGTGGGACGTAAAGCAAATAACATTATTTAACTTCGGTTATGTAGTATATATCGATACAACATATAAATATTTGAGAATTACATTTAGGCCTTCCCCTAAACTACCATTTCACTCAGCGTAAATAAAATTATTCATAGGCTAGATTGTAGCGACTTACTCCTTTGCATACCGATTTTCATTAAATTCTCTTTGGCCGTTTTTTAGTGGTCGTGTACATACATTATCGTTATAGACTGTTATGCCTTTCAGCGTTCAGTCTGCAAGCCTCTGAATTTACTAAACGTCGCCATAATCGTCGATTTGCAACTAGTGTTGTGGCCTGATTTAGTTCTATACCTCTTATCTTTAAATCGTTAGAAACAGAGTCCAACCATCGTCGTCTTGGTCTCCCTCTACTTCTCTTACCCTCCATAGCAGAGTCCATTATTCTCCTAGGTAATCTATCCTCCTCCATTCGCCTCACATGACCCCACCACCGAAGCCGGTTTATGCGTACAGCTTCATCCATCGAGTTCATTCCTAAATTAGCCTTTATCTCCTCATTCCGAGTACCCTCCACCCATTGCTCCCACCTGCTTGTACCAGCAATCATTCTTGCTATTTCATGTCTGTTACTTCTAACTTATGAATAAGGTAGCCTGAATCCACCCAGCTTTCGCTCCCGTAAAGCAAAGTTGGTCTGAAAACAGAGCGATGTAAAGATAGTTTCGTCTGGCAGCTGACTTCCTTCTTACAGAATACCGCTGATCGCAACATACAGACAGACAGAAATTACGGAAAAGTAAAGTGTATTTCCTGGTTATTGTGGACATGATCGATACAGAAATACAATTCTTTTCAAATTCTGAGCAATGTGCAGACAAAACTCGTATTTTATATATATAGATTGTGATCTTTCCAACTTTTAAAGACACCACTCAAACGTATTCGTCTACTAATGTAATTCCACGCCAGCTCTCCGCTGGCAGCTCTTAACATACTACTTAGCCGAGCAGCTCGTCTTCTTTCTCCCAAGTCTTCCCAGCCCGAACTTTGCAACATTTTTGTAACGCTGCTCTTTTGTCGGAAATCACCCAGAACAAATCGAGCTGCTTTTCTTTGGATTTTTCCAGTTCTTGAATCAAGTAATCCTGGTGAGGGTCCCACACACTGGAACCATACTCTAGTTGGGGTCTTACCAGAGATATACTGTATGCCCAGTCCTTTATATACTTACTACAACCCTTAAACACCCTCATAAACGTGTGCAAGGATCTGTACCCTATACTTACAATTCCATTTATGTGATTACCCCACTAAAGATCTTTCCTTATATTAACACCTAGGTACTTACAGTGATCCCCACAAGGAACCTTCTCCCCATAAACGCAGTAATAAAAACTGGGAGGACTTTTCCTATTTGTGAAACTCACAACGTGACTTTTTAATCCTATTTATCGTCATACCATTGTCTGCTGTCCATCTCACAACATTATAGAGGTCATTTTGCAGTTGCTCACATTCTTGTAACTTATTTATTACTTTATGCAGAATAACATCATCTGCAAAAAGGCTTCTCTCGTTCCACTTCTTCACTCATATCATTGATATTTATATATAAGAAAACATACAGGTCCAATAATAGGCTACTGCCTTGTGGAATTCCCTTCTTAATTATCACAGGGTCAGATAAGGCTTCGCGTACTCCACTTCTCTGAGATCTATTTTCTAGAAATATAGCAACCCATTCAGTCACTCTTTTGTCTAGTCCAACTACACTCATTTTTGCCAGTAGTCTCCCGTGATCCCCCCTATCAAATGCTTAATACAGGTCAATCGCAATACAGTCCGTTTGACCTCCTGAATCCAAGATATCTGCTATATCTTGCTAGAATCCTACGAGTTGAGCTTCAGTGGAATAACCTTTCCTAAACCCGAACTGCCTTCTATCAAATCAGTTATTAATTTCGCCAACATGTTTAATATAATCAGAAAGAATGCCTTCCCAAAGCTTACATGCAACATACGTCAAACTTACTGGCGTGTAATTTTCTTTATGTCTCTCACCCTTTCCTTTTTATATAGGGGCTGTTATAGCTTCTCCCTGTTCATTTGGTATAGATCCTTAATCCAAGTCCCGTGGGGTATGTCGTGCATGTCACTTGAAGGTGGGTAAAGGGAAAAGCTAAACGGCCATTTTACACTTTTCGATAGAGCAGGTGTTAAGAGAGGTATCATCAACGTGAGAGCGCCACGCCAGTGGTCAGAGATATAATATGCAACCTGAGGACCACGGAGAATTTCACAGAACTGTACCGTACAATAAATTCGGAAATCGTCATTTTCTCTCTCTCTCTCTCTCTCTCTCTCTCTCGACTTTGTTCAGCTTTATCTTATTTCACGTTACTGCCACGTGCTTTCATAGGAAAATATCATTTTAAGATTATCGCATTAAACGTGTGAATAAACCCGCGTTACTTCGCATAAATTCCTGAAGGAAACATATAATCCACTGCAAATTCTCGCGCGAAGAACTGGTACAAATGCTCGTTGTAATTAAATGGCCTGTGCCCAGTATCGGGCAACGTCAGTAGCATTATTCGGCAGGTATTAAATCTTACATCTTACATGTTGTTGAGCACAAGGTACATTGATAAGCGTTGAACTGCTTGTAGTCATTCGAAAGCCCCCGTTTCTTCAGGTTCAACTTTGTCCTTCCGTCTCCAATGTGTAGTGTGTTGAGCGCCTTCCATGTAGCCCAGTCCTTCTTGCCAAGAAGGAAGGTTTTTCCTTTTTTTCTTTTACCTACTGTACTTGTTTAACGTCACACTAACGCATCGAAGATTTGGGATGGGAATGGGCTAGGATTGGGAAGGTAGCGGCGATGGCCTTCATTAAAGTACAGCCCCAGAGTTTACCTGGTGTGAAAATGAGAAACTAAGGAAAACCATCTTCAGGGCTGCCTACGGTGGGATTCGAACCTACTATCTCCCGAATGCAAGCTCACAGCTGTGAGTCTCTAACACCACAGCCAACTCGCTCGGTAGGAGGCTCTCTTTTGGGGTCATCCAGTTGGATTCAGAATTACTGTTCTCCGACTAATGCTTCCATTCAGTGTTTAGAAAGTTACCTGTTATTCTACACCGATCGGTTGCTACAGAACTTGAAACGTACATCGACTTCGAATGATTTGCCTAAAACTGTTGATGTTGAGGTTGAACTTCGTTACCAAGTCACCAGATTGGAATATCAGGGCGCTTATTAGAGTCTCTCACGACTTGAAAATCAGCAATAATCGTAATAAGCTTATACGAAGTTACACCATAATAAAATACTCATACCGAGCTCGTCAGCTGCAGTCGCTTAAGTGCGGCCAGTATCTAGTAATCGGGATATAGTGGGTTCGAACCCCACTGTCGGCAGCCCTGAAGATGGTTTTCCGTGGTTTCCCATTTTCACACTAGGCAAATGCTGGGGCTGTACCTTAAGGCCACGTTCTTCCATCCCATCTTTAGACCTCTCCTATCGCATCGTTGCCATAAGACCTATCTGTGTCGGTGCGGCGTAAAGCAAATAGCAAAAAACAAAAACAAAAAACTCGTACGTGGTACCGTTACTGCGAACGGCTATCAATACGTGCCAGCTTACAACTTTGGGAACGAACAGGCACTAAGAGTCGGTGGGGTAAAGATTAATACATTAGCATGCTGGAGTGTTCGACTGGTTTGAGAGGATCAGACAGGAAAGAATGGCGTGGATTTCTACACGTTAGCAACGGACGACCGCACAGTGTGGGAAATTGCTGACTGGCTCGCATTTATTCAGCTGACTACATAGTTTGCTAAGGAGTGTATTATCGTCGCAATGGGCTGAATTCCTACAGTTTATTGTATTGGTACTACTACCACCACCACCACCACCACCACCACCTAGTGAGTTGGCCGTGCGGTTAGGGGCGCCCAGCTCCCAGCTTGCATCTGGGAGATAGTGCGTTCGAACCCCGCTGTCGACAGCCCTGAAGATGGTTATCTGTGGTTTCCCGTTTTCACACGACGCAGATACTGGCGCTGTACCAAAATTAAGGCCACGGCCGCTTTCTTCCCACTCCTAGCCCATTCCTATACCATTACCGCCGTAAGGCCTATCTGTGTGGGTGCGACGTAAAGCAACTTGTAAAATGAAACCTACTACTCCTACTATTATGACCCCAGCTACCGTGTGTGGTCATTTTAATTTGGCGTTATTTAGGCTGGCTGTGCGTAATTTTGACGTGCTATTTTACTCTACCGGGTGGCAGAGTAAACCAGACCTATATTGGGAAACTGTGGCAGAATTTTAATTAATTCTGTCGGGTAAAAGTTTGTCACCAAAGGTATTTTTACATGCTGACATCATACGCCATGGGTTGTCGAATGAACTTTTTACCGTCCTTCAATAATCCGACTACCTCTGCCGGTTTTTAAACAGCGCTGTAGGAATCCGGAAGCCCACGCTCTACAACTGATCCACAAGGGGAGCAGGTTTTTTAACAGCTGTATGCTTGAGATCTCAGTCTAGAAAGCCAAAAACGGCGACAGAGAGGATTCGACTCCTCGTACTATGCAGGCCTTTGGGATGAGCAGCGGTCACTTGGTAGGCCATGGGTTGTTACACCGTAGGGTTTGGTTTGGTTTATGCTTGAGCTATCAGGTTTTATATGAAGGAGTCTATGTCAATATTGAGCGTATTTACTGTTCAACTTGACAGTACATGATTTACGTGATGGCCGTATTTTAGCAGCCATTGCCTTTGCTGGCACGACCTAGCGTTTACAGTGCACTGTCTTCTGGTATGGGCTAGAGTCAATGTGTCAATTGACACAATGTCTTCCTTAACATTGTTTATTAACTTAGGTGTGGACCAACCATTGATCTGTCTCTGTCTTATCCTTGGCTTTGATAATATGAAAGTGACTGAGGTATGAGTGATTCTAGTAATGCCTTTCCTTGTGCAATCAGTCCCTGCTATGAATGGTGTAAAAATATTGCTCATGGGGTCGGTTGGTGCATGCATTTGTGTGCTTGGCAGACTGATATGTAATAGCAACTTCTGGCTCGGTGAGGAAAGCAACGGGAAACTACCTAACTCCTCATTTTCCTAGTACGCCTCTTCAGTGATGCCTAGACCATCTATGACAGCTGATGGCAGAGCTGTTGAGGATCCAACCAGCCTTAGGGCTGAAGACTGAACATACATACTAGATGTGTTTCTTAGGATCTGTACGTTCTTGGAGGGACAGTATCAGATGCAGTAAATGTTAGTAATCTCCAAGAGCTCGTTTTGCCACTTACCCCCGAGTTAAACTGTGAATAAAATGTAATGAGATCCTACTAGACGCGACTTTTTAAGCAAGTACAGAGTTTTTTTTCAAAGAAACACATTATTTTTAAAACATCCTTTCTTTCGATTCTCCACAAATTAAAACTACTTATCCACATTCCCACCACCACTACCAAGGCACTTGTCATAACGGGGCACCATTTGTAATTTTTTAATGCCTTCGTCATAGAATGTCGCCGCCTGTGATGAAAGCCACCCAAAGTAGGTAGTGTGACGAAATTGTGAAGTCTCTCCTTACGAACTTTTGCTTCAACCGTATACAAGAAGTAAAAATGGAATGGCGTATGGCTTTTAGTGCCGGGAGTGTCAGAGGACAAGTTCGGCTTGCCAGATGCAGGTCTTTTGATTTGGCGCTCGTAGACGACCTGCGCGTCGTGATGAGGATGACATGATGAAAACAACACATACACCCAGCCCCCGTGCCAGCGGAATTAACCAATTCTGGTTAAAATCCCCGACCCTGCCGGGAATCGAACCCGGGACCCTTGTGACCAAAGGGCAGTACGGTAACCATTTAGCCATGGAGCCGGACTATACAAGTAATTAGTGACGACATACGGTCGGCCACTCCTCAGGACGTCATGCATGTTCACGACCTTCATTGAACATTCAATCCCATTTCCTCACCATTCCTTACGTCATTGCACGTTCCCCATACACCTCAACTTGAATAGTGTCAGCTGGTTTAATGTTTCTCGCAAACAAACTGATCACGGACCGTATCTCACAGTCGGCGGGTTGATCTCTTTTGAACATTTGAAAACACTGGGTACAAGATGGCACCCCTATGTGAATGGCTTCCACGTTGCTTGTGGCGTGTCAACAAATGAAGGAAGCGATTACTTGTGCTTAATGGTTAGTCCACACCAAAGTTAATAAGCAATGAAGACATTTCTTAACACGTTAATAAACTTTTGTTAACAAACTTCTTCAACATTGTGTCCACACCAAAATAGCTGTTTGTGAGGTTACAATTGATAGGGTCAGGAAGAAGAAAATACTTACAGCTGCAGCTTACATTATTTTAGTGAATACAATTAGAGAAAAGCGCAGACGCGAAGTGTGGCAAAGAAAAATACTGGAAAGGAGAGTAGAATTAAGTTTGGAAAGAACACCTATGTCAGTACTTTAGATTCATGATGCAGTAGGCTTTCAAAATTCTCTTGAGAATACCCCCAAATGACTTTCAGTTCTTGTTGACAGTAATTGGGTGTGAAATTGCAAGTAATGATAACAGATTATCAGGACAGGCCATGGAAAGTGCGCTGACTTCCTCTATAAATGGGGCAAACTTCCCTCCCCGGAATGTAGCTGCAGTGCCCCTAAGTAAACAGTTCGTCATATAGTGGAACAGTGTCCCTGAGTGCTTATCAGGGTAACCCAAAAGACTTCCTTGACCCAAATCCTTCTTGTATAGATTATTTGCAGAGCTTGATGGTGAAATTGTAACCTACATAGTGTATTGTATATTTAATTTGTGATTGTGTGTTTTTATTTTTAATGTCATATGCTAAATAAATTATAGCGGAAAGCCGGCTCCACTAATGATAGGCTATTTTTTATTTATTTTGAAGATAGGGGTAACTTTAAAGGTTCCTAGCAGCTGGTGAAATTTCTATTATATACGGTACCTATTTGTCTAGAGTATCAATACAAGCAATTTCAGTCATTGTCTGAAGCGTTTAAAGCTTTATGCAACAATATCAGGGAATTGGTAAAGGTACGAAATAAAGAAAATCTTCATTTAACCTACCTATTTAGGATAGTATTATTTTGATATACAAGCGATTATGGGAGGTTAGGTTATTCAGCGAAGAGCGAAGATGGAAATGAAACTACATTAGAACAGCTAAAACTATCATACAATTAAAGGTACTGTATATTAGAACTTGTCGCTAGCGATTTGATAGTCAATTTTTCGAAGAAATAAGATATAATTGTATTCCGCGTTACGAATCTGCGTGCTCTAATTGCGTCCTTGCGCATGTGCGAACCGAAATGTGAACGAAAACACGAAATGTTAATTAAAAGTTTCATTCACAAAAGTTACAGGAATTTTGTTTAATGAACATGCTCGAAAAGCTAATGAACACGCTATTTTGTTTACTAACATACAAAAATGTTCATTAACATTGTTTATTATTCAGCTTTTTTTTAAAACAAGTAAGGTAGGTAAGGGTTATTCTGCCCGAAGGCAGGTCCGAACCTCCGCAGAGGTGTTCCTGAGCTGGAGTTTACGTACGGTAGGGTGGCCAGTTCCTTTGCGCTCCTCCATTCCCTTACCCCCCACCAACAGCGCGTGGCAACCCATCCAACTCCAACTTCGGAGATCTCACGGGATCCGGTTTTTCAACACGGCTGCGGCCGTTGGCTTTTTTTAAACAAAGTTAACGAAAACATCTTGGTGCCGACGCACCATAACATCGCAACCGCAGCGCTGCAGCGGAAATATACGGAAACGGTACTTAATTATAAAAAATGCCCCTGGTATATAAATTTATTTAGAACCCTTCAAACATAATATTCTGCAAGTCTATAAGAGCCATCGTAATCTTCTGCTTGCTGCCACCTCTGTATAATATTCTGCGTCTGTTATCTTTGGGTCTAACCATCGGCTCCGTCTGTTTCTCCGTCACCAGCTCACTTAATTTTCCCTACTCAATTCGCCTCGCACAAATCCCCTATTGAACCTTGTTCGTACGTACATCTTCATCTAACATATCCATCCCTAACAAAACTCTTTTCTTATCAATACCAATGCCCTCCTGATACTATTCCCATCAGTTTCTTCCACTTATGGCGTGCGACAGCCCTGAAGTTAGTATTCCGTGGTTTCTTATTTTTACACTAGGAAAATGCTGGGGCTAAGGCCATGGCCGCTACCTTTCCAATCCTACTCCTTTCCCATCCTGCAGTCACCGAAAACCTTCGATGTGTTAGTGCGACGTTAAACAAGTAGCCTTCCTAAGACACCCTCGTTCATTAAAACGAGGTAGAATATAATGCATAGGGTGGGTATCACGTTGCCATCTTTGAAGAAAGTTAAACTGGTGACCACCATGTCTTGAATGTACCTTAGTAGTCGGAGCGCTGTGTAAGCGAGTGTGGAACAGAGCGGGAAAATTAGGCATTTTCACGTGGATCTTACTCATTAGGTATAGACCTAACGGTTAGATTATTTGAGTTTGTGAAAGCTTCGCGTGGAAAGCGTAACTATGTGATCCGTATAAGTTTTCCTTAAGCAGATGTTCCATACAAAATCACAATATAGGCCTACTGTAACTTAAAATAGAGGAAACAAAATTCCTAATAGTTTGCTTTTCTTTTAAGCAATAATTTGTTGAAAATTATTTAATTAATTATTGTTTTATCATAAAAATATAGAAATATGCATAAATCTCCTACGTATAAACATAAAGAAGAGTGGAGACCTACGGTATGAGATTTTGAATTAAGAGTCCTATCAAACAGGCATTTTTATTGAATTGCCAAACATATCAAAGGCAACCTTTCTGCGTAATCATTCTTGTAACATAGACTGAAAATACACAACAAGCAAATTGAATTTTATTTTGATCTATTAATAGTCACCTTTTATATTTGAAACAGCTATCTCATTCCCATGAACAGATGTGTTTTCTAGCTGTGATTCATTGTCCCATGGAAAGTATTAATTTTTGTGTAGGCCTACATCTACCTTATGGTTTATCCTTTCAGTTCTCGCGTAATAGCTCTGTATCTTTGGTGCAGTCTAATTGTAAGATACTACTTTAAGAGAAGTAGTATCATGCTGGCGTTCTGGCATTGCTCACTCACTGAGCTCTGTAGCAGTAAATAAATGATCGTTACCGTAAAACCACTGCCGTGCAACTGACGAGATAACTTCATAGGAATGAAAGAGTAAGCCGGTTGGTTGATTTCTGCACCGATCATAATTTAGTCCTTGCTAACACTTGGTTTAGACACCACAAACGATGGCTGTATACATGGACGAGACCTGGAGACACTGGAAGGTATCAAATAGACTTCATTGTGATTAGGCAGATATTCAGAAACCAGGTGTTGGTTTGCAAGGCTTTCCCAGGAGCAGATGTAGACTCTGACTACAACCTGTTGGTCGTAAAATGCCATCTGAAATTGAAGAAAGGAAGGGATGCAAGGAGATGGGATCTTGACAAGTTGAAAGAAGAGTGAGGGATTGTTTCGAGGAACTTGTAACACAAGGACTAAATGAAAAGGCTGAATTAAACAGAGTAGAGGAAGAATGGACAGTCATGAAGAATGAGATCGGTAAGGCTGCTGAAGAAAAGTTAGGAAGTTAGACCTGATTCACGAATGACGAAAGTACAAGAATGCAAAAAATGAGGGCAGAAAAGAATACAGGCGAATAAAGAATGAAGTAGATAACATGCAGGGCAGCTAAGGAAGAATGGCTGAAAGAGAAGTGCAAGGATGTTGAAGCTTGTATGGTCCTAGGAAAGGTAGATGCTGCATACAGGAAAATGAAGCAAACCTTTGGAGAAGGGAAAACTAGGTGTATGAATATTAAAAACTCAGATGGAAAACCACGTCTAGGGAAAGAAGACAAGTCAGAAAGATGGCAGGAAGATGTCCAACAGTTGTATCAAGGTAAAGGAGTAGAAGATAGGGTTCTGGAACAAGAAGAGGCTGTTGATGACATGGGAGACCCAATTTTGAAGCCAGAATTCGACAGAGCTTTGAGACCTAAGTAGGAACAAGGCACCGGGAATTGATGACATAACCTCAGAATTACTGACTGACTTGAGAGAAACCAGTATGGAGAAGTTATTCTGTTTAGTGTAAGATGTATGATACCGGAGAAGTACCATCCGATTTTCTGCAGAATGTTATACCTCTTCCCAAGAAAGCCGGTGCTGACATGTGTGAAAACTACCGCACCATTAGTTTAGTATCTCACACCTGAAAAATTTTAACACGTATTATTTAAAGAAAAATGTAAAGACAAGTTGAAACTGAGTAGGGAGAAGATCAATTTGGCTTCAGAAGAAATCTAGGAACACGTGAAGCAATCCTAACTTTACGTCTGATCTTAGAGGATCCAATCGAGGAAGACAAGCCCACGTACATAGCTTTCGTAGACTAGAAAATGCATTCGCTACTGTTGATTGGACCAAGGTGTTTTAGATTCTGAAGGTGATCGGGATCAGATACCGAGAAAGAATTATCAACAATCTATACAAAAATCAGTTTGCAGCCCGCCTGGTGGCCATGATCGTTAAGGCGTTGAAGTATATACGGTCTGACACCGTGGCTATCCGGTTCGAGTCCCGTTGGTCGAAAAAAATTTTACCATCAGAATGTTGGCCGGCAGGGTAGGAGATGTGGTGGTATATAATTTCTAATCACTAGCTAACGTGCCAAAAGTCGGGATTAAATTCCAAACCTCTTCGCAGTGTTGATGTGTAGTGAGGGCATATGACGCTGTTGATGGTGATTCGTTCGTTGGACGGGACCGTAATGTCTTGAGCAGACCCCTTGGTGCTATTCGACAGTAGTAGGCTATGTGCCGGCACCGGGTTTCACCTTCTCCCTTCCTACTATCATATATCACGTCATCCAATTCATCTCACTAACTCCTCTGATGAGGTTGACGTCAGGAAGGGCATCCGGTCATAAAAACCCGCCACGATACATTCATCTCATCTCATACCCATTCCTGTAGAGAAACGGGACAAGGTTTGAACAAACAAAAAAAAGTGATAAGAATCGAGGTCTTTGAAAAAGTGACATCACGGTTTGTCCCCTCTCCTTTTCAATGTTTACATAGAACAGGCGATAAAGGAAATATAAAAGGAATTTGGAAATGGAATCAAAGTCCATAGAGGAAATGAAAACCCTGAGATTTGCCGATGATATTGTTATTTTATCTGACTGCAAAAGGTCTGGAAAAATTGCTGGACGGTAGAGACTTGGAGAGGGAATACAAGATGAAAATGAAGTCCAAACAAAATTAATGGACTGCGGTCCAATAAAGTCAGGTGATGCAGGAAATATTAGATTATGAAATGTCTTAAAGGAAGTAGATGAATATTGTTACTTGGGTAGTAAAATAATTGTGGTAGAAGTAAGGACATAAAATGCAGACTAGCACAAGCAAGGAAGGCCTTTCTTAAGACATTGATATAGGAATTAGATGTTTTTCCAGACTTTCGTCTGGAGCGTGGCATTGCATGGAAGTGAAACATGGACGATAACTAGGTCAGAAAGAAAGAGAATAGAAACTTTTGAAATGTGGTGTCTCAGAAGAATGCTGAAGGTGATACGGGTAGATAGAATCACGAATGAAGAGATACTGAATCGAATCGATCGAGAGGTCGATCGATTTGGCTAAATTTGACCAGACGAGATAGAATAATAGGGCACATCTTAAGACACTCAGGACTTGTGCAGTTGGTTTTCGAGGAAAGTGTAGGTGGTAAGTACGGTAGGGGTAGACCAAGACACGAATATGGCAAGCAGATTAGTGCAGGTGTAGGATGTAGTAGCTATGTAGAAATGAAAAGATTAGCGCGGGATAGGGTGGCATGAAGATCTGTATCAAACCAGTCTATGGACTGGACTCAAAATATAACAACGCCAACGTCGTTGATACTCTCCGTAAGCGCATCAACCACCTCACCTTACACTACATGCTGCTATAACCGTATTTCACGAGAGCTTAATCCTGATGTAAACAAAGAGACGGAGCACCTTACCTTTGCACGTGGACATAGAAGTAGATTGGAGAAGCAACCGTCGCACTCACTCGACTGTATGCGAGCTCGAAGATAAGTAGTACGTGGCATTAATTACAAGGCATGGTGTAATACAGGAAGTCTTCTCGTAGTCCCAGGCTGTACAGCAGGGCCTCTCAAACCCCGAAACTCTCACGCGTGCAGAGCGAGGTGCATAGGTTCTGTGCACTGTGCATCGGTCTCCCTCGGCGAAACTCGGCTTGACTCGGATGGTGTCGTGTGCTGAGAGCGACGAAGCGTTTGGTGGTAGACGACGTGTTTATCAGTGAAATGGATAAGCGCACAACATAATAATGGAGCAACCTGTTTCGAAGAAAGCAAAGACTGCCAAAAGTCCATTTCAATGGAACTGGGAACTTTCGTATTTTTTTGCCTGTCATGACGATAACGCCAAATGCTTAATCTGTGGGACGATAATTACGTGCGTAAGGAAATCGTCTATTGAAAGACACTACAACAGACTACATTCTGAAAATTATTGTGAAATCATAGGAGACGCCAGAGAGAAAGAATTAAGTTGAAACATCTTGAAGAAGAGCATTCTATATCCACAAATGAGGTTTGTTCCAGTACTGTAGCATTTTCAGTTTGGTTACGGGTTCTGCATTTTTTTAAAATTATGTTTACATTCCTCTCAAACATGTATCTGTATTCTAATTCACTTCTTTAATATATATAATTTAGGGCGAGGAAGATGAAGGGTGTAGTGACGCTGCTCTTAGAGCTAGTTATAAAGTTGCTTTACGGCTAGCAAGAGCTGGGAGCCGTTTATGGAAGGGCCACTAATAAAGAGTATTTTGTTGGACGTAGTCGAGACAATGAACCCTACATTAGCTCCAGCATACAGCAGAATACCACTGTCCAGTATGACAATAACTCGACGAATCAGTGACATTGCAGGGAATTTCCGTGAACAATTGGCAGCCAAAACTCAAAGCCTTCTTAGTGTATTCCATTGCACTTGATGAGTCAACGGATATTAGCGACACATCCCAGTTAGCCATTTTTTTATGTGGCGTAGACGACAACCTGCATGTAACGGAAGAGCTCCTAGATATGATTTCAATGAAGGACACTACTACAGGTGCAGATATTTTAGACGCGCTCGAAATGGCAGCTGAAGGAATAGGACTCACTTGGGAAAAGCTATTTTCCGTGACAACAGACGGGACGCCAGCAATGCGCGGTAAAGTAAAAGGGTTCACTGGTTTACTGCGGAAAAAGCTTAATATGCCGAATTTGCCATCCATTCATTGTTTTGCTCACAAAGAGGCTCTTTGTGCAAAAGTTATCGGTCTTCAAGACGTGATGAACGTAGTTGTGCGAATCGTGAACTATATTCGTTCTCACGGGCTCACTCATCGCCAATTCAAAGAATTTTTGGGTTCACTTGAGGAAGAGTATCCCGATATCCCCAACCATACAGAGGTACGGTGGTTAATCAAGGGAAAGGTGATTTTACGATTTTTTCGAATACGCCACGCTGTTGCTGAGTTTTTGGTGGAAAAAGGACGTCCAGAGCCACTTTTACATGACCCTGAATGGGCAGCTGACTTAGGATTTTTTGCAGATATTATGGCTCTTCTAAATGATCTAAGTCTGAAACTCCAAAAAGAAAATCATGTAATCAACTACAATGTCAGCAAGATTAAGGCTTTCCAACAGAAACTTCAACTCCTCAAACACAACCTTTCGGAAAAAAATACGGAACACTTCCCTGAGCTAGGTAAGCGATATATATACATATTATAATCTTTAATAAATACTCTAGGTTTTACAAAGTGGTTTACTCAAAATGTTACTATGGTTTTGTTTGACAGCTTCTGTGCGGGAAGGAGCACGCTTTGAAAAGTACGTCGGGGTGCTACAATCCCTTGAAAACGAGTTTAGCGACCGATTCCAGGTAAAGTACCGGTATACCGTCAACTGTAAAAAAAGTAGATGATTTTAAGTGTACAAGCGTAACATGCGATTAGAAAACATTCGTTCACAATACCTCTTTATGTAAATATGTCCCTTTTGGTACTCCAAAGTAATTTTATATATTAAAAACATAATTTTTATTTTTAACAAGTGTGTTTCTCATTACAGGATATTACTGACCTGCAGCCAATGCTTGATGTCTTTATAAAGCCCTTTTCGATAGCAGTTGAAAGTGTATCTCCTGATTTGCAATTTGAATTAATAGATTTGCAAAACGATGATCGTCAAAAAAATGTGTTTTTCCGTATAAAGACTTTGCCCGACTTCTACCAGAATTTGTCGAAGGAAGATTTTCCTAAGCTACATCGAGAAGCAGCTAAGATTATTTCTGTGTTTGGTTCCACATGTATATGTGAAAGGTTTTTTTTTTCTGTTTGGACTTGTACGAAAACTAGATTGCGTGCTAGTATTTCTGATTGTAATTTAAAGAACGCTCTCAGAATTGCTGTCAGCCGATCTCTTGTTCCAGACATTACTGGTATAATTGCAAGCAAAAAGGAAAAGAAGAGCTAGAGAAGGACACTACTCAAACAAAACGTAATCTACAGTATATGCCGACAAATATCCAGCATGCCGTGCACCACCTGTAAAGTTGTTTAGTACCCTGGTCCAGCGCCTTTCGGAAATGGGACCCTCGAACTAAACTGAAAGAAGAGGTTTTTTTTTAATAACACTGGTAACCTTGTCCCATACAACTGAGTGTCTCCGCTCACCACACGTAAACATTTCGCAGTGGGGGAGAAACAGCAGTGAAGGTGAGGAACGCGGAGACAGGCCGAACGGGTGAGGCAGGTGTAGGTAAAGAGGAGTGGGGGGTCTGCACTCTAGTCAACCAAGCGAAGTCGTCTTTTGCACCGTGCACAGTGCATGCACCACGCGCATGCACCCAGAGAGGCCCTGCTGTACAGTGTGGAGATTAGGAGTTGGATCCTGCAGCGGCAGTCAGTGTCAGTATACATAGTGAGAGAAATGGGGCAAGAGGTGGGACCATCGCGTGTAGTGCAGCACAGCAGAGAAAAACCGCTCAGAAGTGACCATAGGCAGTGCATTGTGAATGTGTTCAATAAACTAACTGAACAGAATCCATGTTTAGTCGTTTATTCAGAAATTCAGATCTTCGCACTGTTATTGTATGCGATGCGCAGCGCTGTACGTCCGAATACGATATGTTGACGGGATGGAGGTCGGTACTGCACGCTCAGCGAATCACAACTCTTTCTTTGGCAGAGGCGTGGACATACCATGTTTACATTAGGATTAAACTTTCGTGAAAAGACATATAGCCAATCCGCTCAATGGACCGAGATATGGTCGACCGTATGAGGTTCAAATGAGCGTGAACGAAATAACTGGGTCTTTTGTAGACCTCTAGTGTGTGACTTGCGGGAATATTTTGAGACTGAAAGGGAAAATGGAGGCCCACTGATATGTGTTGAAGTTGTGGAAAGAACAGCAGCAGCTTTCAGATATTCAAACTATAGTAATTATAATAGGGAAAGAAAATGAGCCAGGGCAGAAGGAGACGGAGAGAATGTACGTGGACCATCACATGACGCGTTATGTCAGGAAAACTCGGTACTATGCTTCGGATGTCGGTAAAAATAGGTCCAATGAGTTAATGATCGTGAGATTAAAAAGGCATATGAAACGACAAGCTGAAGGATGGACTTTAATCGATCACAACTCTCATCTAAAATTGTGCTGGCACCCATGACAGGGTCCGATTGATTTCACTTTATCCAAAGGAAGGCATATTCTTAGATACTTCTCCCATTCTCACCCGGACTTGAACATGGAATATTGAGCAGGTCAGTCTAATTATTATTGGCGATACGTTAGCGGACATTTCTACGATAATACTAATAAAGGTCGTATTTTTAAATGTGCAATTCTGCCGCTGAAATCTACCTACAAATTGACCCCAGTCTTCCGGAGATGACACCGATAAAAGCCTGGGAAGGTGGGGAATTAGGAGTATTTCTTACGATATTTGTGCCGATAAAATTTCTGTTGAGTCACCTTAGAATAATATTAAATATTATAATTTTGTGTGGCTATTTCTCGCCGGGTGCAGCCCTTGTAAAGCAGACCCTCCGATGAGGGTGGGCGACATCTATGTGTAGGTAACTGCGTGATATTGTGGTGGAGGATAGTGTTGTGTGGTGTGCGAAGGGATGTTGGAGACAGCACAAACACCCAGTCCCGGAGCCAAGGGAATTAACCATTTAAGGTTAAAATGTCCGACCGGACCGGGAATCGAACCCGGGCCCCTCTGAACCTAGAGCACTGCGCTGACCATTCAGCCAAGGAGCCAGACATTTAATATTATACTGACGGTCTGATGCTTCATGTAGCCTACATGGAGCGCCTAGCGCAGAACGAGAGTGATTTTGACGGTAGTTAACACCAGCGGGAACATGGAGCAACATAGGGTTCCCGCACCTTTGCTCGGCGCCACGGAACACGCAGGTTGTTTTAATAGAACTGTAGTAGTTGAACTAGAGAGCGGAATATATTAGACTTCGGAAGCACTAACATTCATCTGTCACTAAAATCTCGTATGATTTCCCTCCGTTCCATTCCTTCAATGTTTACTCTCGCACTTCACGCGTTGCAATGTAAACGAGATTCTAAGAATCAAACGGTGATATTCAACAGACTTGTAGTCCTCGCTGAAACTGTGCTGACCATTTACTAATAGCACGGAGATGCGTATGCTGGGATAATTAGTAGGCTTACATGTACAGATGACAGGTGCACTACTGAATGCTATTTCAGTACCAAAATGGAACTCGGCTCAGGCCGTTCTTCTCGTGAGAAACGTTTTGTAATAAGTAATAAACAGAAGTAACTTGACTTCACTTTCGAATTCATGCTTCAGATCATGAACGATAAAAATCACCCTCTTTCTTTCTCTCGTAGAAACCAAGTGGACACTGCATTTAATGTTTCAGTGTAGCGAGTGAGTGACGAAACTAGTTTGTTAGCAACCACTTACAAACTGCATCTCATCGCATCCCTTTCTAATATCTGTAAATCTACATCTTCTAACAATAAGGGGATTCTCACAGGTCTCCAGAAATACACATTTTATTTTATTTTTGCTACCGGTTCAACGTCGCACTAACATATGGAAGGCTTTCCAGGGCTTACATTCGGAAGATAATGGATTCGAATTCCTATGTCGGCAGTCCTGAAGATGGTTTTCCTCGGTTTTTCATTTTCACACCTTAAGACCACGGCCCCGTCCTTCCCACTCCTAGCCCTTTCCTATCCCATCGTCGCCATAAGACCTATCTGTGTCGGTGCGGCGTAAAGCAAGTAACAAGAAAAAAACAGGAAATATAACACGGTCTGCTTTTAAAGTACTCTTGTACATTGCTCAAAAAGGTTCTGCATAGCACGAATTCACACTGTGTGGCACACGGTACTACATACATGTTTCACAGTGTGTACTACAGGCCAGCATCTGAGACATATGTTCGTGACGATAAAACCAGGTTCGATAGGAGGTATTTGTTGTGTCGGTCAGTTTGACATCACTTGTAAGGTCATCGGTGTATGGACAGCACGTGTAGGATTGAAGAAAACATGGCACGAGTACCCATTTCTACTAATGACCGCATTCGAATTGTGACATTGCGGCAATATGGATGTCGCCGCTCGTGTTGGAGTGAGTCAGAGTGATGTCCTCCAGTATTTGGAAAAAAGCTCCGGGAGACAAGCGGCTGTTGATCAACAACGGACGGCACGCCCACGCAAACCAAGTCACAGGGAGGATCGATATTTACTGCTTTTAACACGTCTTAAGCCCTCTGCTGCTACCTCCTCATTCCGCCAGGATCTTCGAGGGGCCATCAGATTGAATGTCTCTGATCGGAGAATGCGAAATCGGCTCCACGACGCAGGACTGAATCAAGGAGGCTTGTGCCAAAACCTCCTCTTAAATCACACCGTAAGGCAGATCGTGTGAGGCGGGCAACAACTCTTTAGCTCGTGGTATCAGGGAAGCGTTCGCGCTTCTGTGGTGTGTGTGTTTTATATATTGATATTCAAGTCAGTACAACAATGCAAATGGAATATTTAGACATTCCTTTCGCTGCTGGAATCCTTGATAATGCATTTTTGTTGACAGTCCACAATATTAACAACAGGTTGAGAATAACTTTTTTTTTCGGTGGCGTTTTGGTATTCGGTTCATATGTTAGATTCATAGAAAATATTTTATGATACTTGAAGTAGCAGGAAGAAGAGATCCTCCCTCGATACATGCCAGGATCACATCCACCCACTCAAAAACGGAGACATCCTGAAACTAAATAATGCCATTTTCTTTGTTCCTATGGTCTTGTCACTACTCCGACCTGACCGGTCCAGATCAATATTTTGTAGCTCTAACGTATCTATATTCTTTCCTGTTGTTTAGTATCTTTGGATAATGCGCCGACGTTGGCAAGCCTGTTTAGTGCATTGCAAGCTCGTCGGGGCCGCTTCTATGTTGGATCTATAACCTATACTTTCATCTCTTCGTTGTATGAAGACCATTAACCACTAGCAATCATGCCAACAGAAAAAGCGAATTCAAGTATTCTACTCCAGCAGTGGATATGTGGAGAATCTACCTTCTACAAGTATTTTGCATAGTAGGCCCTATGCAATAGTGCACATGAGTGCATATGAACCCACCCTCTAGTTATTACTCAGGGCACTTGCATTGCTTTCCGCTCCCATCTGAACTCGTTCTTGCCCGCTTTCATAAAAGTTTAATACACGTATTTCATTATGTCTTCATCCTGCTTACCTGGTAATTGCAGGATGGACAGCACTGCCTCTACTAATCTTATTTGTTACCATTAATGTGTTACCAATCACTGGAAACTAGAAGCGTGTATTCGAAACTGGGGAGGCCAAGACATGATGACGGCATTTAATTAACCTGGGTAACTGGAAAACACACTTGTCCCGCATTTAAACGAAGTAAAAGTTTTGTATAGTGTATTGACTTTGTATTACTGCCCTTCATGATGCAAGCCTTTACTTTCTGGCGAGTTCGTTCCGTCAGCTTCCATCTCCTTAAATGTTTGGCTCTTCTTTAATCTTAATAGTACTGGTCCCAGTAAGCCTATGTGACTCAGGCGGCAGCGCGTCGGTCTCTCACCGCTGGGTTCCGTGGTTCAAATCCCGGTCACTCCATGTGAGATTTGTGCTGGACAAAGCGGAGGCGGGACAGGTTTTTCTCCGGGTACTCCGGTTTTCCCGGTCATCTTTCATTCCAGCAACACTCTTCAATATTATTTCATTTCATCTGTCAGTCATTAATCATTGCCGCAAAGTGCGACAGGCCTCGGCAGCCGGAACAATTCCTATCCTTGGCACAAGATGGGGGCTTCATTCATTCCATCCCTGACCCGGTCACTGACTGGAAAGCAGGTTGTAGGTTGAGTGTTTCAGGCAGTAGAAGCGCTGACCTTCTGAGTTCAAGTTAGCGAGCTCGATCCTGATTCAGTTCATTGGTATGTGAAAGGTGCTCTGGTAAGTCTGCCTCATGTCGGTAGGTTTACTGGCACGTAAAATAACTCATGCGTGATGAAATACCAGCACTTCCGTCACTGTAAACCGTAAAAGAAGTTAGTGGGACGTAAAAGTATTATTATTATAATTATTATTAAGTGCAGAACCCAGGATTAACTACTTTTTCAAAAGAACTCCGCGATAAAATTCGGACACCTCGGCGTCTTCGAAAACCGTAAAAAGGTAGCCCGTGCGACGTGAAATCAATTACAATTTCCGCTCTCTCGTGTATCAGTCCTGTTGGTATTTACACAAAAATGTTTCCTTAAGTAGAACATACTGGAAAATATCAAAGTGATTTCCAAGATGTAAGACAATGTATGTTAAATTCAACATCAATTTCCTTTTCACGCGGAACGGTCTCTCAAGTTGTGTTTCACTGGCTGCGACACGTTAGTGAAATAGAGGTTTAATAGTTACCATGACAATGGTTTCTGATAACGAATTAGTGTAGGAGTCACGTTACATGCATGATTCATTGGTAAGTAGTTCTCATGCCAGCTACTCGTTGATTACTAAAATTACTTGTTGAGGAACAAACAAGGATTTTCCCCTCTTTCTACCTGTTCAACTCCTAGCCACCGGTTTCAGCGACGCTGGAATAAAAAAGTGCTAGGACTGGGAAGGTAGTAGCCGTGACTACGATTCAGCCCCAACATTTTCGTGGTGTGGAAGTAGGAAAACTGTATGCAGGATTGCCGACGGTGAGGTTTGAACTCACAATCTCCCAAATACAATCCGACAATTAAAGGACCGTTATCTCATAGCTAACAACTCGCTTTGTATACGGACGTATGAGGTCAAATCTGTAAGCTACTCCTGATACGTCATTCCATTTTGTAGGTAGTGATGCAAAACCGGGCCGAGTTGCCTACCTCTATAAGCTCGCGTGTTGTGCTCGAAGTTGGATTGAATCGCAACACAGGTATTGGGCATTTATGAGGACTCTCTTAATAAAGACTTGTGTCAAGTGACTACTGAAGACCTTATAGCACTCTTTTGTGGTCTAAATCATGCTCTCCAACTTATTTTAGGATAATTAGCAATTAAAATGGCCTTTTATTATTATTATTATTATTATTATTATTATTATTAGTTAACACTTGTCAGCCTTTCTAGATTTTCACTACTCCTTGATCTTGGTGAAGTGGTGGTGGCAGTGGTAATAATAATTTTTTAATGGGGAAATATAATTAAGCAACCCCCACATACCGTCTTGTTGGAAAATGTAGTTCATTCTTCTGACTTCTTCACATCAGTACTTCTCACACTTTCTGGAATATCTTTTATCCCATGTACCTTGAACTTATTCTTGAACAGTTGAATATACGGCAGTTTCAATAGATGTCTCCTTTCTTTCATCTTTCCTGCTTGAACTCTGCTCATGTCACGTCCCATCCCGGTGTTATTAGATCTGCGTCAGAGGAGGGCTGTTATTTCCTAGTCATTCCATGGCTGTTCCTGTTCCTTAGTCAATACCTTTTCTTAGAGGAGTCTGATCTCATGTTCACTTCACAACCCAGCGCACTCGTTTTTCATAGTCAACCTAAAAATATTGCTACCTGATCCTATATTGCCTTAGTACAACGTTGAGTTCATGCTCGTGAATATAGATGAAATCATTAGCGCTAGTGTTATTTCAGTGACGTAAACTATAATGAATGTTTAAAACGATCACAGCTGCGAATAACACGATATCACATTTGGATAGGAAGTTGATGTTATGACTACGAAGAGATGTCATATGTGCCAGTCATACGCCACGGCTGTCCGTAGCTAAGGTAGCGAAGTCGCGCATCGCTGCTGTTGCGGATCCAAGCTTCCAGGAAACAGGTTCAGTTCCCAGGCTGGTACACTTTTGTTAGCCAGGTTGGACTACAGCACGATGGTCAGTAGGTAGGAAGCAGGGTATCCTACATATTCAGCGCAGCAAGTGCACGTAATATTGACCACTTTGGTTAATGAATATTTCAGCACGACGTTGTAAAGACATTCTTGGTCGTTGTAATGTGTGAGGTGTGACAGCTTAGTTTGCGTCGGTGATCAGTTGCCGAAAGTTCGAGTGATCTGGCAGGCCAGGGAACGGGACCTCCCTTTCCTATCAATTTATTAGCATACGGTGGTTCCGGATGACTACTGATCTGTGAGGTGGGGCCCTGTCCTGTTTAAACCACATTCGTAATCGGTCGATCAGTGGCATATTCTGCGGCAACTGAGGGAGTTCATTTTAAAGAAAATGAAGGTAGAAGAAATAGGATCTCCCAAGATCCCACACCATACATTTACTCCCCACTGCACATGAAATGCGTCCTGTCTTACCCATTGTTGATTCCTAGTTACATTGTGTTCATTCTCTCCACGCGTTATTAGTGCACATTATGCCGATTCTCAATGTCGTTGTTGTGAAATCAGGAGTCATCACAAAAAGACTGCATCATTGTCACACTGCGTAATGCTCTTCACAAAAATATTACTCGAGTTTCGAAATTACGTCCGTGGAGCTGCTGGTGTAACAGAAGATGGTACGGGTCAAATGTATTGATATGCAATATTCGTTAACAGACGACCGGGTGGTGTTGGTCTGTCGTACAAATGTTCGTCTACTAATATGAGGATCAGTCCGAACAGCGTCCAAAATGGCTTCTTGTTTTGGATCAGACTTTATAAGAGCATCTTTGACCGGAAGTACCCTTCCAAGTGTCCCAGTTGATTGCAATCGTCCAAGTTTCCGTAACGTATTGGTAGTATGTAGTCTCCTGCCAGGAAACCGCTTGTGATACTGGCGTCGCGCCTCGAATGTGTTATGCCTTGTTTATCCATAAATTACTGTACTTTTCTCCGGAATACATCGCGAGTGATTAAGTGCTGTGGTATGACCTGGTGGGTGTGGATAAACATTGTGTCCTCGTTACAATGGTACACGATCTGTCGTGTATAAGGTCGGATTCGAACTACTACACTACAGATACTCTTATACCACAGGTGACGGTCACATTACCGATTCTGCCACAAAGACAAAATGCACAATGCTCGCTAGAAGTGTAGTACTAAAGTTATGGCATCCACTTGTGAAAATAAAATAAACCGTTTACTTAATGTCTTGCCCCTGCAGTAGTTCCACTTTACATGTAAATTCTCATTTTGATGGAGGGTGTTGAGTTGGAGCATGTAATTGATCCATTGATCAAAGTAGATGTCCGTACAAGTGTCTCGCCCTTCACAGTGAATAATTGAGTGGTAGGTAGCGGGTCGTGTTTATTTTTCTCTCCTTTGTCGCCCACACTGTTGGACTATTTTTCCCGTAAGAAATGCTCGCTTCTTTACCCATATGTAATATGCCTCGCCGTTACTATGTAGAAAGTATGTTATGCCTTATTATTATTATTATTATTATTATTATTATTATTATTATCATTTGGGCCTACTGAGGACCACGGGGCTCGTTTCGACTCCTTGTATGGAAATTTTATTTTTTCTTCGCCCAGAAAGCTTACATGGCTTGTGCGTGTTTCCTTTCCTCGGTCCACTTCGGTCGGGTGGTGCCTGTACTCTGTCTGCTGGTGAGAGACACCTTGAAAGGTCAACTGCCGGAATAATACACCATCCTGTATGGTTTGTTCTGAAATCCCCAGCTGTTCTAAGTCGGACTTCACTGTGGTGATCCATTTATTTTTGGACGCTTTTCCTCTGCCTGCAGTAGTAAAGATCTTGCTGGTATTATTATTGATTGTAGCCCATTAAGGAGCGCGTATGACTAGTTTCTTTTTGGAAGTTCGCTTTCGTTCCCAATACCCTTTCAGCTAATATTTTTCTCTTCTGTGAGAGTGGTTTCCGGGACTTCAATTTTTGGGTGGCGGGGACCACGAATTATAATTTGGAGTGGTGCAAGGCATCATAAATCCCAGCGGAATATAGGTCTCTTAAAACTTCGTTGAGCCAAAGGCTTCCCAATCGTATACCTTTCAATCGGTGAGATCATTCTCTTGGTAAGCATGGTGTTGTTCATTCATAAAAGGTGCCCGTAGAACTTAGCCACCTTCGTCGCATACCGGTGTTGGCCGTTTCCAACTTTCGATATATCCATTTTCGCTTTTTTAACATTCAAAATTTAACCATTCTATGGCTTTTTTCTATTTTACTTCACACCGACACGTTCAATCACTACTGATCTGAATTTAGGACAGTCGCCCAGGTGGCAGATTCCTTGTGTTTTCGTTGCCTTTTCTTAAATTATTGCAAATACATTGGGCATTTATTGAACATCTCCTTTGGAAAGTTATTCGAATCCGCAACTCCCTTTCCTATAAACGAATATTTGCCCCAATTTGTCCTCTCGACGCCATCTCTCCACTGACAGCTCGGTGGTGATTGTTATTCACACACTATGCAAAGCTCAAGCACAGTCAATACGTAATTCATTCACCATGGAAGTTGGTTCAGCACAGCTTAGGCCATCGACGTCAATAAGATTCAACCCATTATGAGAGGAGACGTATTTAATCGTACAAAATTTGCTATAAAATATTTAACCTGCAGAGAATAATGATCTTTGCTGATGGCGTTCAAAGTCAAGTTACTTTCATAGCCATCATTGGAAGAAGTATATTAAAATCTTTGTTTCTTGAATAATAATAAAAATAATAACGAATGCGGGAATACTGGGCAAATGTTAAAGTCCGGGGAAGGAGACAGCTGAAATGACGTCCTTAGTTGGCCGAAACGACATGAATGAATGAATTATGAATGAATGATAACAGCGTGTTGCCGTATAGACGAGCTGCGCATCTGTGAGGATAGGACCCTACCTAAGATGAATTTTAATGCTGAAACAGGCATAAACGCTCAGCCCCCGAGCCAGAAAAATCAACTAATGAAAGTTAAAATCTCAGACCCTTTCGTGAATCGAACTCAGGACTCCTTGTATCAAAGGTCAATATGCTAACCATTTATCCATGGGATCCATGTGGATGGGACGGGCTGAATACATTCACAGGTAATTCCTGCATATCGGAGAAGGCGACTAAAAGGGCCATGTGGTCATCAGTCCCCTCTTTATTTTTTACTTTTTCGAGGGTTAAGTTAGTTGTAGACCGATTCAACATTCTTGACGTGCGTGCTGCTCGGAGATGGGCCTCTTACGTGTGCGATTACGCTCGAAAGCCCGCTGGTGACCCCGGGAAGCCTTCGGGTGGGAGAGCCATGTACTCGTGCGGTAGTATCCGCCTAACACAGCCGAATACAAGTAGGGCATATTATTATTACTTGTTTATTATTTTTTCTCTATATTTATTACTATGTACACCCTGAGGGGTACATGTTATTGCGGGTGATTGGAGGAAGGGAGTCCTAGTGATCATTGCCTCGATCATTCCGTATTAGGCATCGTCCAACATCGGACCCCGAGCAATATCTGCTACGACCAGGTGGGTATTGCATTGGCTGCTTGGTTCGGCTACAGAGGCCCCTGATCGGAATGGGTGGCATTCGGGGAGGATTATTTCGGGCATGGCGTCGAAAAAACTTCCGCTTGCCACGGGTAGTTCGCTACCAAAGTTTTTAACATTTGATTCCTTAAAGGACGCAACCCCCTGGGAACAAGCCCGGCGTATTAGTTTGGGTGCAGTTTCCCTAGATTCCTGGTTGCTACCAGAACCGATGGGCTGAATACATTCCCTGTCGTAGAAGGCGACTAAAAGGGTCATGTAGTCATCGGTCCCCTCTTTATTTTTAATTTTTTTATTTTCGGCTGGTCAGATCGATCCTTTTCAGTCGACACATCGAAGGTGTATACGGAGAACTTGAGGATTTCAGGAAAATGAGCAATGGTGGTTTACTTAAGACTAGCACTGCGCTTCAAGTAGATCGGTTGCTTAAGTGCAACCACTGTGGCGAAATCCCCATCAAAGTGGCAGAGCACAACACGTTGAATCTGGTTCGTGGAGTTATCTTCCACCGTGATCTCGTTCTGAACACAGACGATGAATTGATGGAAGACATGAAGCACCGTGGCGTGACACACGTCCGGCGCATCACGTGCGAAGTCCACGGTGAAGACGTTGCCGTTCATAGTCTCCTTCAAATTGTCATTGTTGCCAGAGAAAGTCAAAGTAACAACCTATCGTTGCGATGCAAGGCCGTACACCCCGCCTCCTATGCGGCGCTATCATTACCAGAGTTTCAGACACATGGTATCTCGTTGTTCGAATCCTATGAGTGGTATGTGTGGAAGAGTGCACATCTCCATATAGGTGCGCTAAGTGCCCTGGTCTGCATACTCCCCGAGATCGGAAATGTCCGTTATATCTGAGCGAAAAGAAGATCCAGGAGTTGAAACCCTTGGTAGTCTTCCCTACCAGGAAGCGCGCCGTAAGTTTAATTCTTTGAATGCCCCGGCCAAGACACTAGACTTCAGCATGATAGCACAGTCTCTCCCAGGTTCGTCATTTACAACTGGAACACCTTCCCAGAAGATCGCTGCGCAGTTGCTCCTGTGAGCAACGCCGCAAAGATAAAAACCTCGAAGGCGAGTTCATCCCAACCGTCGACCACAAACAAGTCTGTGCCGCCTAAGAAACCTACGCCGGCACAGCAGGGGAAGACAACGTATCCTTCTCTCAAGAGATCGGTGAAAGCCGCGCCTAAGCCGGCGGGGGCGGCATGGTCGACCAGGGCCTAGCCCGTCTAAACAAGGGCCTTACAAGGCGTTCTTCCATCTCTCCTACGAATGGGGTCTCACGCCCTCCACCCGGAGGGTCTGAGCCTGCACCAGCAGATTTTCCTCCTGGAAAACCTGCGTGCCCCCCTCATAGGAAGAAACCTCGCCCCTGGAATACGTCGAAATTCAAGGCATGGACCATTAAACTCCATCTTCGGATGGTGATGTGAATGTAGATTAAGTAGCATCTCGCTGCTTCTAAACTAAACCTCACAAGTCCACACCCACACTATGGCACTGTTACAGTGGAATTGTAACTGTCATAATAGGCATCTTGCTGAGCTGCGCCAGCTCATTAGTGAGTATTCGGCGAGTATAGTCTGCATTCGGGAAACAAATCTCAGTCCAGGTCATCATGCGCTTTAAAAGTAAAAGTCTTCCGGACCAGGTAATGTCCATAACCAGATGTTGAAACACCTTAGTGGGGATAGTCTGTTATATCTCCGTGTGTTCAACCGAATCTGGATAGAGGGTGAGTCTTCAAACCTGACAAAAATCCTAAGTATGCAGGAAGTTACATACCTATTTGTTTTACTGATTGTGGAGAAAGACTTTTGTCTGAGTAGCAATATGGTTTTCGAGCCGGTCTCTCGACCACTGACCACTTGGTACGCCTGGAGAGTTCTACACAGGATGCATTTCTCCGTAAACAGCATTTGGTAGTTGTTTTCTTTGACTTAGAAAAGGCCTGTGACACCACATGGCGATATGGTACACTTTCAGTCCGTCATCAATGGGTATTCCGAGGTGATTTGCTGGTATTTATTGCGAATATTTTATCCGTCCGTCTATTCCGTGTCCCAGTAGGGGGGGGGGGTTGGCATATTCGCAATACCACGTACAGGAACATGGAGTCCTACAGGAATCGGTTCTTAGTGTCACTCTGTTCGCGATAGCCATAAACGGTATTGTCGCTGCTGCTGATTCAGCAGTAATACCGTCTCCATATGTGGACGATTTTGCTCTGCATTATAGCTCGCACAATATGGCAGTCACAGAGCGATAATTGCAGCAAGCTATTAGGAGAGTGGAATAGTGGACTTTAGAACATGGCTTTCGGTTTTCAACCGCAGAGACCTCTTGTACACTTTTGCCTAAAGCGCGCTGTTCACTCGCATCCTGAGCTTTATTTAGGGAATGTCGCTCTTCCCGTAGTTGACACAGGATTTCGCGGGATCCTTTTCGATAGCAAATTATCGTGGGAACCCCACGTGCGGCAGTTAAAGGTTCAGTGCACTAAGAAGTTAAATATTTTGAAGTATCTTAGCAGCACTGCTTGGGGAGCTGACCGCACGGTGCTCCTACGATTTTATACGGCACAGATTTTATCCAGATTAGACTACGGCAGTGCAGCATATGGATCAGCCAGGCAAAACGTCCTTGCGAAAGTAAATAGCATCCACCACAGCGGGGTTAGTTTGGCAACGGGAGCTTTTCGTACAAGCCCCATTGCTAGCCTGCTTGCTGAGTCTTGTGTGCCGCCTTTACCACACCTGAGGCGCCAGCAAATGCTTATGTCCTATGGCGCAAATTTGCGACAGATGCCACTTCCCCCAAGCTATCTTTGCCTATTCCACAATGGAAACCGTCGGCTGTACGCTGCTTAACCTCGAGCAACGCGGCCGGTTGGAATACGCTTGGTTAGCAGTCAGTGATTGTTTGATGTACCTTCGGTTCCATGTCTTTTCAGACAACCAAGTGGGGTACCTCCTTGGATAATACGACGACCTGAAATAATCTTGGATCTGTACACTGGCCCGAAGGAAAACGCGGACCGTTCGATTTATCGGAGGCTTTTCCTGCCCGTTGTTGGCCGGTATCCTGATTCAATCGTCGTTTACACGGTTTCTTCGAGGGCAGACACGAAATAGGGCTGTGCATTCGTTGTTGACAATGGTAGGTTTCTTTTTGCTCTCCCGGAAACCTGTAGTTTGTACACAGCAGAGCTCTATGCTCTCTGTGAAGCTCTGTGGTACGCACTGTCCGATGAGCGCCGACACTTTCTGCTGTGTAACGACTTCTGTTGATACACGTTTTCCTCCACACCCTCTGGTGCAGCGGATCCAGGACCTGCTGGCCGGGTGTTGGAATGCCGGCACCAGAATTACGTTTATGTGGCTCCCAAGCCACATTGGTGTAGAGGAAAACGAGTTAGCTGATGAGGCTGTCAAATAGGCTGGTATATTGCCTCCGTTGCCTTTCAAGGTCCCAGCAAGTGATAGTTACCTCTCAGCTGAGACATTTGGTTATGTCCCATTGGGAGATGGAGTGTCAGGCCACTCCACTTCCAGATAAGCTGAGAGCAATAAAAGGTATAACGAAGGTATGGAGAACTTCTCTTCGGGCTTCTGGGAGGGAAGCAATGGTATTATGTCGTCTTCGGATCGGCCACGTTATAGTAACGCACTCCTATTTACTGAAAGGAGAAACCCCTCCGGTGTGTACTTGCGGCTATCATCTTACCGTGGTACACATCCTTAGGGAGTGCGTGGACCTGGCCGGTATGCTCCATAGTCTTAAACACCTAGTACAAAAAGCTCTTGGCGTTAAGGAGCTGAAGAGAGGCAGAGGGCGACCTAGTAAACACAGGAACGAGCTGCTGAGGCTGCTATAAGGAAAAGTGAATCAGAATTACACCGAGTCAGACGAGGCGACCCTGTGTGGGCTTCGGAATGCCTGTTCTTTAGGTAAGTTATTTGGCCAGGAAAGATGATTTCTTATAGAAGCACTTATTACTTCTGAAATACTGTAGTACAGTAATGTTAGTCATGTTCTGTTTTCGTACTTGAGTCCTTAATGGTGGAAGTCTGAAACTTCAATGTATTGTATTTATCTAATATGAGAACCAATCTAGAAATAATTTTCAAAGGTGATTTAAGTGATTTGTTACCTTTCTTTCTAAATCATGTTAATGGTTATCGTAATACCATGAGTTATACGTTACATTATTCGTAGGTATGTAAAAAATGCCTCTTAAAATTTGCTTTAAATGCAAGAATTTCTGCAGCAGAAAACGGTCCTTGCTTTTTTTTTTTTTTTTTTTTTTTTAAGATATGTCATGCAGAGGTCAGTTTTCCAATTCTTCGAAGGTGTACCTAAAAGAAAGCTTTTTCAAAATTAATGCATTGTCCTCATTCAACCTTCAACCCTCTACCTTCCATGTGAACCTACCGCGCCGTTACTGCATCCACTAGCCTCTCTCGGTTTGTTTATATTTTGTTTTTTCTCTGGATTTTCGTGCATTGCCGTAATTTTCAGTTGTATTTTACAAAAGAGCTATGGAAATATAGTATTATGGAAAATTCAAAAACTCGCTTCTGTGGAGGAACAGGAGGGGTCGGATCCATGGTGTTCTGTTCAAACTTCTGTTCAGGAGTATATATTGTACCGGGAACACCGCTACGACAGAAGTCCGAAGTATGTTTGTTGAACTTCGCGCGAGGTGGAAGGTAGGCAGCCCGCCGAACGCAGTGACGTACTCAGCGAGTGACGTGGCCGCCGTAAGCCAGCTCTCCGCTACCATATATGGTAATGATCCAGCTCGTCCTCAAAAGTACATCTTTGAGCTAATTTATCGCTATTTTGACACTGCCATCTTAAAAGCCTTACAATAGACATCATCTGTTCAGATTTCAAGAAAATCCACCGAGTATTATAGAAGTTATAAGGGTAGATAGTACCCGAGTTCTAGACACTTCCATGCGAACGTGTATAAAAGGAAGACCACCCGACCTACGAATTCAGTGTGTCTGTCACTCCGCCGTCTCTGTGACACGGGTGACAAGAGAAGTCTTGTGTGTGTCGAACTTCTAGTCGACAGTCTGCGAAATCCAAGTTCGGTATTTCTCTAAGTGTTGTATCAGGACTTTGCCATATTCTTGAAGTGCCTGAATGGGACTTTGTTTCCTGCGGACATCGTATTGGAACTTTGTCATATTGAAGCATTGGGACTTTGTTTTTTTTGTCGTGTGTCGTGATTGGACTTTGTTTTTTCTTAAAGTGCCATATAAGAACTTTGTTTTTTTTCTGAAGCGTCTCATTGGAACTTAGTTATTTTCGCCAAGTGTCGCGATAAGACTTTATTATTTTCTTAAGGTGACGTACTGGAACATTGTCATCGGAACTTTATTTTCTTCGAGTGTCATGTTGGGACTTTAACATTTCGACACGTTGGAACTTTATTTTCTTCGAGTGTCGTGTTGGGACTTTAACATTTCGGCACATTGGAACTTTGTTACTTCTACACATTGGAACTTTGTTTTTTTTCTGAAGTGCCACATAAGGACTTACTTATTCGACGACGATTGAATTTTCACGTGTGTTGTGTATCACATTGAACTTACGCGAACTTATATTTTTGAATCAATTTCTGGAACATTGAACTTAGGGGACATTAAACATTACGTTTAATTGTGAAATATGCAATGCTTTCCAAGTGCTACACAGGGACTTATGTTTTGATTCTTAAAGACTGTGACAATTCGGAATACGCATATCGCATTTCCCGAAAGCCTAGAACTTTCCAGTATTTTGAGTGATCCATAATTTATGAACTTAGACTTTTTCGTTCAAATATTATTTTCTTTAATGGCTATTTACTTCGCTTATTAATGCAACAGGACAGTTTCCGAGTGCTACTTATTCAGTTCATTGCCAATATGTTTTAAACCTTCAGAACTGTGCATTTATGGCTGCAGTAACAGTAATCCTCTAGAACATCCTGACTTACAGTGAACTTGCCTTATGAACTTGCATTTCTACCAGTACTTGTTCTTCGAGTGATTATTCTAGAACGTTTTTGCAGTAATCATAATTAAAAGGGTCATATCTGTTCAGACAGTGCCCTGAATGTGTGGAGTGCCGTACAGGAAATTCAGGTGTGAATTACGTCTCGAATCGAACCCAGGAGCACGTACCAATCTTTGGGACATTCCAGAACGTCGAGACTTCCAGAACGTCGAGACACTTCCAGAACCTCCAGACGTTCCAGAATTCCTCATCCGAGCAGGTGTGGTCCCTGCCCGGTCGATGTCCAGCACCATCCCAGGACTTGGAGGTACCAACCAGCCACGACATTTCCACGCTGCTGTATGAAGGTGATATGAACTTGCTTTTGATGATCAATAAACTCAATTTATCAAAATAATCTCTCAATTTGATAACTATACCCCTCTCTGTACCAGCTCCAATGATAAAGCCACAACAGAGATTAAGCCTCATGCTCGTTCATTTAATATCAAGCGCCTTAAAGATATGAACACATTTTTACGGGTACAATATATATATATATATATATATATATGTAGTTTTCTCTGTAAACGTTTATGGACCATTTTATCCTTAAGTTCGCTTCTGTCAAGGTTTAGGCAAATGGAAGTTGCAAATAAGTTCAGTTTCACTTTTGTCTGAAAACGGGTGAACGTGATGTTGGGAGGGAAAGAGGAGTGTAATATAGTTTATATTGGCGTGGTAATTTGGAGAACAAGCGTAAATATTCTCAAATGTTGTCTCCGTTAATCTTAAAACCAGTTAAAATTATTCTAAACTGCAGTAGTACAAATTCTTATTTCATGTGTGTTATGTCTAACTTTTGCCTACATTGACGGATAGTGGATATGTTACTTTCTCTAGTGTTTTGTCGTATGATTTTTAAAAAGATTAATATGATAAACGTACCAGATAGGAGCGGATAATGCATGTTTGAATGTCCGATAGACTTGGAAGATTGCCATCATGTATAGGCGGAGCGATGTCGTATCTTAGAATTAACCATTATATAGTTTCGCTGATTCCTTTAGGATTTAGGATTTATTCATTGAATTGACTCTAATAATTGCACTGGTTGGGACCGAACAGGTAGCTACCCTAATGAGTAATCCCTCAAACTGGGTACGAGGTGATGCAAAACTGTAACTAATGCAATAAATAAATAAATAAATAAATACAACAAAACCTAAAACGAATATACAGTACATACACCGTAAAACAAAGTTCGGAATATCATGCATGCACTGCAATAATAAATCGTATCACAGAGACACACAACCTGGATTGTATTTTAAAAACACAATGTTTTTCAATCAGTCATCAAAGATCTAATTAATAATTAATGTTATTTGTTTTACGTCCCACTAACTACTTTTTAAGGTCTTCGGAGACGCCGAGGTGCCGGAATTTAGTCCCGCAGGAGTTCTTTTACGTGCCAGTAAATCTACCGACACGGGGCTGTCGTATTTGAGCACCTTCAAATACCACCGGACTGAGCCAGGATCGAACCTGCCAAGTTGGGGTTAGAAGGCCAGCGCCTTAACCGTCTGAGCCACTCAGCCCGGCATCAAAGATCTGCATTTAGGGTTGTCGTACAATTCTTTTATTACCGGGAGAGTTGGCCGTACGGTCAGCGGCGCGTGGTTGTGAGCTTGCATCCAGGAGATAGTGGGTTCGAATCCACTGTCGGCAGCCCTGAAGATGGTTTCCCATTTTCACACCAGGCTGTACCTTAAGGCCACGGCTGCTTCCTTCCAACTCCTAGCCCTTTCCTATCCCATCGCCGCCATACGAGCTATGTGTCGGTGCGACGTAAAGCCACTAGCAAAAAAAAAAAAGTTTTATTAATCGGTTTCAAAGAACTTGGAAATCTATCGAACATATCCCTTGACAATTTATTTCAATCCCTTACTCCTCTTCCTATAAACTAATATTTGCCCGTCTTGAATTCCAACTTTATCTTCATATTGTAATTTTTCTCCTTAAAAAAAAAGACACCAATCACAGGCCTGTCATTCCATGCTGTCTCCGCTAACAGCTCGAAACACACCACATAGTCGAGCATCTCGTCTCCTTAGTCCCAGGTCTTCCCAGCGCAAAGTTCGCAACATTTTCGTAACACTACTACCCCCCCCCCCTGTGGGTGGGGGACGCAGACGAAGAATACATCCACGGTATCATCTGTCTGTCGTGAGAGGCGAGTAAAAGGAGCGACCAAGGGATGATGAAATTAGAACTATGAGACTACTTGTGATTAGTACCATTGTGTGAGGAACAGCGTGCGTCGACGTTACCTAGGAGTAGTACCCTTATGTGAGAAACACCACGGGTATGGGGGTTGCCTGGTGTTAGTACCATCGTGAGTATCCCACCGAGGCGGCGGTGTGGTGGTGGTGGTGGGGGGACTTGGCTGCGTGGAAAAATATCCGTGCGAGGAGAGGTGTCGTACGCTGTGCTAGAATTTGTCGGTTCCCCTGTGTTCACAATGGGTCTGCGTTATCTATGAGTAGGACCACTATATGAAAAACACCACGAGTCTACGTTGCCTCTGATTAGTACCGCTATGTGAGGAGCACCACGGGAATACCGGCGCCCGTGAATAGTACCGCTATAGGAGGAACACCGTGGTTCTGCGTTACCAGTGATCAGTACTATTATGAGGGGCCTCTGACCTGGATTTTGGACCCCTTTATAACAAGTATCATCTCAGAAAATAAGCCATTGTGAACTGAATCCGCTGATTATTTTGGATTCATTGTAATTTTTTTCATCACCATTAGTTTTATATTTTAGTCAGTGGATACATTTTGAAATGTTCAATATAGTTTCATTTCGTTGCAACTCGTACCATTAGGAGCCGATGACCTAGCTGATAGGCCCCTTAAATAATAATAATAATAATAATAATAATAATAATAATAATCGTAACACTACTCCTGTGTCGGGATCGTCAAGAACAAATCGTGCTGCTATCCTTTTGATCTTTTCCTGTTTTCGTATCAAGTAGTTCTGGTGTGGTTCCCATACTCTAATTGGGGTCTTACCAGAGACTTAAACCCCTATCCTTTACAACCTTACTACAACCCCTAAATACTCTCATAACCATAAGAAAAGATTTGTGACCTTACTTAACAACTTCGTTAATATTATTACCCCAATGAAGTCCCTTTAGTGGGACTTAAAAAACCAATAACATTATTGTAGATCATTCTTTATATTGACACATAGGTACATAGTGTACCCCATGATATACTCAACCGTTGAACTTGCCATTCTATCGTCGGTCGTCTGCCTCGGCTGCTTCGGAAGAACAATATTGATTCTTAGATATTGGGGTCGCGTCGGATTCTTTTCTCTCACATCATTAACCGATCGACATGTTTCAGAGGAGAGCATAAATACTTCGAATGAGGCGCAAAAATGTGCTAACAAAAATGTATTGAACAAAATCACGATAATCATATTAACTGAATAACCCAGGAAAACAACCAATTGAATTTGTCACAACATGTTATAACGCAGTCAAATCGCATAACATGAATTGTGAAGGTATCCTGAAATTATTTACATTAGTGTCTTCCAAAGTGTGAAAATGCAATGTAAGATTTGTAGACACCAAAACCAGAAAAGGAATAGAAAACCTGAAAATCGGGGAACATTGACCCAGACGATAACTGAGAGTTAACCCACACGATCCGTGGAATTCCAGATTTACATTCAATTAAGTTTATCCACCAGTCGACTGTCCTCTGGGATACCGGAATATCCCCCGAATTGATCGTTAATGGAACCAAATTAACTATCAGTTGCTCTGGATAGGTTGCGAAATATTACTTGAAAGCATGGTGTTCAGTACAAGTTAACAGCAATTATCACAATCTGAAATAATACTCCACCATGTGTTGTCATCTCGTGACACCCTTACGTTAGAAGAATCCCGATTCTGAAACATGCATCACCCGAGATGTTTAGAATGAACCAACAACACATGATCCGAGGGGATCTTACGTTACATCGTTCTTAAGGAGCAGCACTGCGAAATAAAGGGAAACATTAATTCACTATGCGTTTAGAAGAAACGCCAAACACTGAAATGAAAGTGATAAATCACTCGAAAAGTCTTCTTACTAAACCAGCTCTAAATGTGAAACAAGAAGTGTCTGCCAGAAACAACATAGTGCGGAAACTTCGAGGCACCACCTGCGGAGCTCACCCTTGCACTGTGAGAACAAGCGCGCTAGCACTGTGCTACTCCACTGCTGAGTATGCTTGCTCCGTGTGGCATAAGTCCAGCCATGCCAAAAACATAGATGTAGCACTAAATGACACCTGCCGTATTATCACAGGTTGTTTAAGACCTACTCCCATAGATAAACTCCACTGTCTCGCTGGTATAGCACCACCTGAAATCCGACGTGAGATTGCTGCTAGGCATGAGAAAAGCAAGGCTATGACTATGGAAGCCCATCCTTTGTATGCCTGTCAACCAGCACATCCTAGGTTGAAATCAAGAAAGAGCTTCTTGACAACCACTGAAGCTCTTAAAGGAACTCCACAACAAGCAAGAATCTCAATGTGGCGGGAAAAATGTCAACATTTGAGAGAATGGATGGTTCCAAAGGAAGAACTTCCTCCTGGACATTCTGAAAAGTGGACAACATGGAAGGCTCTCAATCGATTACGCTCCAGTACCACGAGATGCAAGACCAACCTACAGAAATGGGGCCTTCCTGTGGAGACAGTTTACTGCAAGTGTGGTACTAAGCAGACTAACGAACATCTTCTACTGTGTCCATCTTCTCCAGCCACTTGTACCATTAAAGATCTAATGAGAGCAACTCCAAATGCGCTTGTCGTGGCCAATTTTTGGTCAACCAATGTTTAAAATTTTTTGGTTTAATTTTTGTCTCTCTTACTTTGTACTTCTGACACGATAAATAAATAAATAATACTAAACCAGCTTTCAGGTTACGAAACAGTTACGTCGTTAAATTAATTAAAATAAAAGTCCACAATATAAAACAAACATGAATTCTTTCCATTCTATAACTACAACTACAGTTACAAATCTGTCTACCTACACTTGTCCCCTTAAACTAAACTACAAGCGATCGGTAGACCAACGTCTCACCTAAGTAACGTAAATAACGTAAAACAAAATATTATAACAGCTGACGAATCGAAGCCGCATTCGTAGTGTAAATTCTTCAATACAAAAAATTATCTCGAAGTGAAAGAAAAACAATGTCAAATAGAAACGAAAGTTCATCGTACTTGAACGCACGTGGCTAAGTAGTAGGGGCCAGTCTCAATTAGCCAGGCCGGGCTGAGTGGCTCAGACGGTTGAGGTGCTGGCCTTCTGACCCCAACTCGGCAGGTTCGATCCTGGCTCAGTCCGGTGGTATTTGAAGGTGCTCAAATACGTCAACCTCGTGTCGGTAGATTTACCGGCACGTAAAAGAACTCCTGCGGGACTAAATTCCAGCACCTTGGCGTCTCCGAAAACGGTAAAAGTATTTAGTTGGACGTAAAGCAAATAACATTACTATTATTATTTTTTATTACCATTAATCAGGTTCCCACGTGAGACAACCTTTATATTTATGCCACTACTGATGCAACGCTATTATGGGAGCACCTTCCGGCTAGTAAAGGTTATGCCGAAACGTGGCATAAACCGTACCTGCGGACACTATCATCGTTCAAGTCGATTCATAAAAATGCCCAATTTATTTGCCATTTGTTTTACGTCGCATGGACACAGATAGGTCTTATGGCGACGATGGGATGGGAAAGGCCTAGGAGTGGGAAGGAAGCGGCCGTGGCCTTAAGGTACAGCCCCAGCATTTGCTTGGTGTGAAAATGAGAAACCACGGAAAAACATCTTCAGGGCTGCTGACAGTGGGATTCGAATCCACTATCTCCCCAATGCAAGCTGATAGCTGCGCAACTCTAACCGCACGGCTAACTCGCCCGGTAACCTATGACTTGGCTATGTACAAACGGCGTCCTGATCCTACCGTTGAGCCACTGCTACAGTGTCTACACACCTCTAACAATAATAATGTACATGCGGCATCCCGAACGTATCGTTGAGCCAACACTATATCTACACATCAGTAACACTGTCGGGCGAAGTCGAAAATTTAAAACAATGTCCGGATATTTAAATCTAATTCTCGTTGAAATTCAAGCACATGAAGTAAAATCCGCTACAGAAATGAACTCGAATCTGGAATAATATTAACTACGAGTATGTTCATTTCCTACGATAAAGTGTGAAATCGAAATTTAAAAGAACGGGTTTGAATAGTTCAAAATATCACTCATTAAAATTCAAACACATGAAATGAATTTCGCTAAATAAAAGTAATCTCATCTCGTCTGATATTACGTGATATTAATGAAAACAATCACAACCACCACGATATTCGCGGCATAGTCTAGAGCAGGGCCATCCAGTCATTGCGCTCCGAGAGCGCGCTCGCGCTCGGGGAGCACTAGACAGTCAGACTAGCGCTCCTTCCCCTACCACCACTACAGTGTAGCAGCTAGGAGGCCTGGGACAGACGGACAATGGTCGGACCGCGCTGACTAGAAACGGTACGTACGTACAGACGTGCGGCCGACGGCTTTTGTGGGTTTTTTTGACATCATATTGTTAGGGCTGGAAACTAAATCAAGTATTAAGTAAAGAGTATTCGTACCCCACTGTCGGCAGCCCTGAAGATGGTTTTCCGTGGTTTCCCATGTCCACACCAGACAAATGCTGGGGCTGTACCTTAATTAAGGCCACGGACAATTCTTTCCCACTCCTAGCCCTTTCCTACCCCATCGTCGCCATAAGACCTATCTGTGTCCATGCGACGTAAAGCAGATTGCGAAAAAAAAAGTAAGGAATAATGTGATTTATTCAAATCTGAAATTAGAACATATCTGAGAGGAAAATTCAACAAAATTTTTCAGATATGAACAGATAGTACAGACCTTGAGTGACTTTTGCTCAGTCGTTTTAGTTTTGGAGCAAATAATCTTCTCCAAATTGGATACACTATTTCTGGACATAGCTATTCTTAAACAATTGTGAAACTTTCTATCGCTCATCGTCGCACGATGTTTACTTTTGGTAAGCTTAGGAACAGAAAAGAAACGCTCACAAATGCACATTGAGCCGAACATTGACAGAACTTTACATGCACGTTGATACAGAAGGGGGTATTCTTCTTGCGGAAAGCCGCTGTTTAAAATTCTTCGTGACATTAGAAAGCGGTCTTTAAGACGAACATTGCACTGCAGTTCAATCAACTCTTAATTGTGGAGCATTGTCTGCTCTAAGAGAAAATGGTCTGACAAATACATCTAACACCGCTTGGAGTTCTGATAATTCTGAAAATCTCTTCTGCAAGTATTCTTGTAATTGGCGAATTCCTGCAAGTACTTATGAAAGTCGACACCTTCTTTTACTGTTTTAGGCTATAGAAAATGTCCTGTGTTCCTTGCACGCATCTGGTTTTCCCACAAAATCAATTTTGTTTTGAACGCTTGAATTATTTCCACCAAATCGCAGATATTGTGCTTTTCGCCCTGAAGCGAAATGTTCAAAGTATTCAGATGGACAGTAATGTCACATAAAAATACCAAGTCTGCCATCCACTTAGGATCACCCAAAAGAACTTCGGGCTGCCCTTTCATTTCATAAAAGGTATCTTCTAGTTGACTCCCGTAGGCGATCTGCGCGTCGTGATGAGGATGAAATGGTGAAGACAACACACACACCCAGCCCACGTGCCATTGAAATTAACCAATTAAGGTTAAACTTCCCAACCCGGCCGGGAATCGAACCCGGGACCCTCTGAACCGAAGGCCAGTACGCTGACCGTTCAGCCAACGAGTCGGACAGAGTGAAGTAGGGAAAAATCTTCGCTAAAATCCAACACAAATTGTAACCTTTTCATTATTACTGTTTATTTGCGTTAGATATTTGACAGGGTGGAACATGGGAGATTACTGACGAAAATGAGGGTTATTGGACTAGACAAAACAGTGGTTGAATGGGTGGCGTAATTTCTAGAAAACAGAACTCAGAGAATTAGAGTAGGTTAAGCGCTTATCTGATCCTGTAATGATAAAGACCGCGGTCCCGCAAGGCAGTTTTCTTATATATATATATATAAGTAAAGAAATGGAATTACAGATGAGGGTATTTGCTGATTATGTTATACTCTATAGAGTAGTAAATGAGTTGCAGGATTGTGAGTGCAGGGGAACCTAAACAATCGGACAACGATATGATGGTAAATGGGATGAAAAGTCAAGTTGTAAGTTTAACCATTTAATTACTGTGTTGATGGGGTCATAGTATTAAGCCCATAATTCTACACTGCTGAAAGAACCGCCGCACGACTATGTAGGGCCGACTGCGGGAGGAAAAAGAAATCCGCGTCGATCTTTATAACATAGCTAACCTGATGTCCGTTGCTTATTACTAGAGTCCGGAATTTTAGGTACTCATAGGTTAGAATGCCTAGTTACTGAAACGATTAACAAGTATAGGCTACCCTGTACAACGGTTATGGTTTGAGATTTGCATAGACATTTATGTTACCCTTGCTACATTATGGAAGAAAGGATAGCAGGACATTTCCTACCAACCAGATTACTTTGCATTCTAACCTATTACCACCTAAAAATCCGAGCTCTACTTACTACCCACAACAGGAGCGAGATCGGAACATTTCAGAAGACCTCGGGATATTATAATACAGTTCTGGCTAATAACCCCTATTGGAAGAGATTTCGGCACTGTCTTTAGCGAGGAAGTAATTAAGAATTTTGGAATCGCTTGATGAAGCTCACTTCTCAGGGAGAAATATATTTAATGATGCCCACACAGAAGTTCGCCTGTTTATCGACAGAGTGGAATTTACACGTCTGAAGGGCATCGAAGCAAAATTCGCGGAAAATCATCCACGGAATTAATTACGCCCGTGAAAGAAGCAGGAGAAATCACCGAACATCACTGTGATAGGGAAAATAGGCGGAAAATCTGGTGTAAGTCTCAGATAAATCGGTGCAGCGGTTAACAAATGGAATTATTGCACAATAATACACTGACTTAGCAAATGTCATGGGATAGTCACCTAATAGCGTGTGGGGCCTCCTCTGGCCTTGCGAACTGCAGTGAGACGCCGTGGAAGTGAGTCGACAAGTCCCTGGTAGTCCTCTGGACGCAACTGAGACCAAATCGTTTGCAGAGCGGCCGCCAATGCTGGTCTGTTCATGGGTGCAGGATCCATGGCACGGAGCCTGTGTTCCAGAACATCCCAGATATACTCGATAGGGTTCATATCGGGGCGCCTAGGCAGTCGTTGGACCTCCACTCAACTAGAAAGACCTGCACCTGGCGAGCCGAACCCGTCCTGGGATATTCCGGCACTAAATGCCATACGGCATTTCATTTTTCCTTCTTCACTCTGCCTTGGTGCCGTGTATGGCCGCCTCCTGGCATTGTTCAGTTCCTTGACACGCTGTGGCATGCTTGCGATCAGTACATTGACGTCGTCTTGAGGAAAAAGTCCCATTCCGTCTGGGCACCTCTAATGAAATTTGGTAGTTTGTGTAGGCTGTGGATGATCAGTAAGAGCTGGTTTCAACCTGTCCAATACATACTGAATGCATTTCATGTCCTTTGAGTTAGCTGGTCAGTTCATATAGTTGATATCCGCCTCTCTCATGAAGTTCCTCACTGATACGCCTTGATGAAGGTGAACATTGTAGCTGACGAAAATGAATTCAGCACTATATGCATCCCTAAAAGGTTGTACAAATGGTCGAAGAATTTCGCCCGATATATCGCTAGGCAGTTAACGTCCCTTGAATTGGTTTCAAAGGTGGACGACGGCCATGCATAATCTCAGCCGAAAATATTACACCACCACCTCCAAGTGCATGCGCCTCTCGAACGTGCTGGTACTTTTCACCGCATCCTTTACGTCCATACACCCATTGTCATCGTGTGTCTTGCCTAATTGATATCCGTACTTCATCTGAAAACATGACAGGTTACCCATGGCACAACTCCACTCTTGACGTCCTCAGCTAGGCCCAACTTTCAAACCTAGACATCGGAGGGCGCGGTTACAGGTCGGGCCCAAATTTATGCTGAATTGTCGCCTCAGAATTGGAATGAAGCCCTTTTAAGCAATTGAGTCGTGTTCCTGACGATTGTTGGCAACGTGTTTGGGACCAATCTGGTCAGGCTTCAAGTCTCAGACACTCTCCAGCACGCGATGTTTTGAGGTAGTATTATGTGGGGCCACCGTACCCCACTCGACATGCAGGGCAATTTCTCACCTGTATGATACAACGAAGATCCATAGTGATACAGTACTGCATCCATCGTGCTGTTCTCGTTAATGTATTTCCTCGCGATCACCATAGGCTATCGCTCGAGTAGAGTTATCGCCGTGTTTCTCGGACATGAACCCTATCGAACATGCCTGGGATAAATTAAAGAAAGCTGCTTGTGAACGTCACGACCCACCAACCACTCTGCGAGATCTACGCCGACAATTTGAACGAATACCTTGGTGAACGAGTGGACAGTATGTTAAAATTAATTCAGGCATGCATCAATGAAAGGGGGTGCGTTCATGTATATTAAAGGTACTGGTTTGTATTGTATTCCGTAACTCAAATTGAAAATGCCAAGCCGTGTTTTTATAGACTCTTACTCGTGTTCTGTCAGGCAATAAATAACGGATATGGTACCTCTGTATATCTCTCTTCCGTTCCTTTTAAACAGTGAAGAACGCTCTCCGAGGTAACGCAAAACCTATTGATGTGTGTTTAAAGTCGCCGGTAGGTGTCCGTTTGCGTTTGTGCGAGCTGATCTCGTGAACCACCGTACGGATTTTATATTGGTTTCACCACTGTAGGAGCATTTATCGAGGAAAATTCTCAGTAGATCTGAGAAGCGTTAACCTGCTACAGAGGAGAGCCAAACAGTGGCAATTTTAGCGCAGGGAATCAAAGAAGAAACTGCCATCCGACGGCTTTCTTGACGTACTTCCTTAAACTGTTATCAATAGACCCCACCTACAAGTGTACTTTCATGGCAATGAATGCGTAGGAATGTTGAGAAAAGCAGGCAGGCACTTAGGACCCTGAAAACACCATACTGCGCTACGTATATACATTTGGAAGAAAACGACTAATGATATCTACAAGGAAATTGTATGAGGCTTCATCTTCTTAGATATTGTCCCGCAATGCAGTACGGTCCGTTGTAAGGCAAGGCCTATTGCCATAAATTCTAAAATGCTCCCTCTATTTCAGAGCTGTCGAATGTTGGCTCGATTACTGAATATTAGGTAGCTGAAAGTACTTCCTGCACTCCAACACTTCAAAGGTCAGGAGGCTGTAACGGGCGGGAAAAATCTAGGGTATTGTGTACCGTGACGCAGTATACTTCGTGTAGGTTCCTATTAAAGGAAATCCTTCTGTAATAAGTTACGTAACTCATTCATAGTCCAGAAACGTTCATTGTACTGTACGCTCTCAACCCACCTTTGTTTGCCAGTTACTCCTGGTGATTTCAGCGAACGAACGGCTGTTTATGAACCACGTCTACGTAGCCGAATAAATTTATCGATAATGTTCCTTAGTTCTTTCTTTTTATTTCTTCTTAACTTACTGTTAGCACGAGACATGGCGTGAATGGTTTAGTAAGCGAGCCATATGGGTTTACAGCTTCATGGAGACGTAGAACTTCTGGCAGGATGAAATTAAAGGGTAGAATACCAGATGTTGGGTTTCCATTGTGCATGCACTGAAGTACGCATGAATTTTCCCGGAATTGTTTATTACTACTGATTCTAGTCCATTCAGTTTTCTTTCTTGACGGTATAGTAGTGGTATCATTCCTGGGTGGTGAAGGACGTGTTGCTTGATATCTTCGTAATTTCCGGAATAGTTCTAAGTTCTTCGATGGATAGATTAATTGTTGTTAAGTTGCGTGGGTCATTTAAGGACGGATGTCAGATTGATGTACCACAGACTGTTCGAGGTGTCGATACATCAACCTAATTTGTGTTGGGCCCTGATTTGGGGTCTCTGCGAGCTAAAAAGAGGGAACGGTATTTATCTTCGCTTACAGTACATATTGGGCTTGAATAGTGTCTAAAACTACCCGATCATCGAGCTCGATAGCTGCAGTCGCTTAAGTGCGACCAGTATCCAATAGTCCAATTTGAACCCCACTGTCGGCAGCCCTGAAAATGGTTTTCCGTGGTTTCCCATTTTCACACCAGGCAAATGCTGGGGCTGTACGTTAAGGCTACGGCAGTTTCCTTTCCACTCCTAGCCCTTCCCTGTCTCATCGTCGCCATAAGACCTATCTGTGTCGGTGCGACGTAAAGCAACTAACAAAACAAAACAAAAAAACCAAACCTATAAGTTATTGTCATGCTGAACACTCCGAAAGAATTCAGTCTCATAATTTATAAGTTCGTAAGAAGTCTTGATAATTTTCAACACGCTCTGTAATTGCGGTATTCACAGGAAACAAGGTATTCGAAAGTGCTCTAAAATCGGGACACCAGTACCAGTGGTGGAGTTCACTTACATTTCGAAATACTGTGAGGATGACATCGGTGATCATTGTTTCGAAGAAAATTGATCGCGCTCATTAAATATTTTTTAAAATCAATTTTTCGCTTCCTTTGGGCCACGGAGTTGAGATTATTTTATTACGTTATTCATAGTTTTATTGCATACTGTCAGTCGTTTAATGATAATTCCTCGCTTTTTATTAACAACCAATATTTTGGAAAAGTTGTATCCCTAGGCGCCACTGAAGAGGCGAGTTGTGGAAATAAGTAGGACAGTTACCTGTTGCTTTCCTCACTGCACCAGAAGGTGCCGTTACATAACAGCCTATCAAGGCCTCTGAAATGTATACACCAACGTGTTCTACAATCCGTACTTTCTTTTACCATTTATCACGGATGCTAACTGCATAAAGGAATGGTATAGCCAGAAATAAGACAGGTTCGTGAAAATAACAAACTTGCTGTAGTCCATACCAGAGATATAATGCACTGTAAACATAGTATGTCACCTGATATGGATCTGGACATATTTTAATTCTGAACGTTGGCGGTGTAGTCAGTGCCCCTTGCTGGAATGTAGTTACGGTAGGGTGGTCAGTTCCTTTCAGCTTCTCGGCTACCCATTCATTAGTTTCTACAACCGTAAGTTAATATAGGTGGTTTCATGGGTTCCGGTGTTTCAGCATGGCTACATTGTTAATCTGTCTTGTTAGTATTGCATTTAGTGTGTGATCAATGTAAGTGCTCAGTGTTTCGGCACACTCTTTGGTTAATAAAATGCAACAGCGAATGTCAAAATCCCTGTTTGTTCCAGGAAATGTGACTGTTATTTTGACTTGTCTGTGAGGCAAAAAAAAAAAAAGTAATCTTCAGTCCCCATATCCTACATCAGTCAGTGTAGTGACATTATTTCTTAGTTGGCCGTGCGGTTACGGCCACATAGCTATGGGCTTGCATTCAGGAGATGATGGGTTCGAATCCCATCGTCAGCAGCCCTGAAGATAGTTGTTTGTGGTTTCTCATTTACACATCAGGCAAGTGTACGTTTACCTTAAGGCCACGGCCGCTACCTTCCCAATCCTTACCCATCATTGCGTCGCCGAAAAACATTCGATGTGTTAATGCGATGTTAAACCATTAGTAACATTTCGTTTTTCGAACACTTGTTACATTTTTTTACAATTTACGTCACACCGACACAGATCTTTGGGCGGCGATGGGATAGGAAAGGCTTAGGAGTGGGAAGGAAGCGGCCATGGCCTTAATTAAGGTACAGCCCTGGCATTTGCCTGGTGTGGAAAATGGGAAACCACGGAAAACCATTTTCAGGGCTGCCGACAGTGGGGCTCAAACCCACTTCTCCCGAATGCAAGCTCACAGCTGCGCACCCCTAACCGCACGGCCAACTCGCCCGGTAGTAAAAAACACATCATTTTTTCTCATCTGTAGCCATAATTTGGAATCGCTACCAAGTCTCGGCCGAAATATTGTTACGCAGAGATTTTATGTAACCTTACAGTACTCTTCAGCGAATTTAAACTCGTTCCATTTTCCAGGTGTTCTTGTCCAGGTTCTTGACTCAGTTCCTCATGTTATTATATTTATTGCGTGTGGCCTCCGGAGAGGCCTGGTGCACGTCGTTTTTGATTTGACTCCCGTAGGCGACCTGCGCGTCGTGATGTGGATGAAATGATGAAGATGACACATATACCCAGTCCCCGTGCCAGGGGAATTAACCAATTATGGTTAAATTCTCAACCCTGCCGGGAATCGAACCCGGGACCCGTGTGACCAAAGGCCAGCACTCTAACCATTTAGTCATGGAGCCGAACAGTTTCTCATGTGACCATTGTCAATGATTTGTGCTTAACGTTAATTTAATTTTTTTTTAAGTGACTTTCGTCGCTCTGCGTTAGTGACCTTTTGGGTATAGTGGTCACATCCTCGCAGAGGTCGTGTTTGTATTGCAACATTGAAAATCCACAGCCTGTTTCCAGTCATTCGACCGGGTCAGGAATGCAAGGTCAGTCTAGGAAGGTCCGGGCACGCTACCGCAATCCTTTGTGGTAACGGCCATATTGAGTCGTAAGCATCGCTATGATGTGGACGAGCCCGATGTGATAATGTGAAGTGTATTTGCATTAGTAAGGAAAATGGGATGCTCCGCTACACCAAATTGTCAGAGTAAGTCAACTGTGGGATTAGTGTTTCGCTTTCCAGTGATAAGCAATGGTGAGCTCAGTGGGTACGCTATGAAATTATACGTGTGATAAATTTCAACCCACATATAATTCAGTCTTGTTCGAGGTTAGTAAGTCATTGCAATGAAATTATTCCTGAAGAATCTTACGTTTATATAAACGGTTTTTGTATTTCTGGTTTCATTATGTATTTTCTTCTGATATAATTTTGATGAATCGCAGGTTGAACAGAAGAGGGTAGATGGACAGAAACACTCGAGTGGAATTCCATCCTAAAAATGTTCTAATCCAAGCAAGTCTTTAAAGTGTTCTAGGAAGGCTTCCAAACAAATATTTTTGTTTTGTTTAAAAGTTGCTTTACGTCGCTCCGACACAGATAGGTCTTACGGCAACGATGGGATGGTAAAGGGCTAGGAGTGGGAAGGAAGCGACCGTGGCCGTATTTAGGAACAGCCGTAGCATTTGTCTGACGTAAAATGGGGTAACCACGGAAAACCATCTTCAGGACTCCCGTCAGTGTGGGGTTCGAACTCTCTATCTCCCGAATGCAAGTTGATATAGCTACGTGACCCAATCCACACAGCCCCTTATTCAGTCTTTCGCTTCTGATGATGATCATGATGATGATGATGATGACGACGACGACGACTTTGAATATTACCTTGAATTCTTTCTTGCCAAAGGCCTACTGAAGACTATAGCCGTACAAATTATGATAACCAGTTTTCAATGATGTTGACATAAACATAATACAGATGTCGGTTCTGTACCATTATGTGGGGGCGGCTAAACACATCCACAGTATCCCCTTCCCGTCGTAAGATGCGACTAAAAGGGGTCCCAGTGACTCTTAACTTGGGAACCTTGGTTGGCGACAACGGGGCCTTTCGTTGGGTCCTGGCATTGCTTCTGACTACTTTTGTCAGGCTCCTCACTTTTTCCTATCCTATCCGACCTCCCTTGGTCAACTCTTATTCTTTTCCGACCCCGACGGTATTAGAGCAGTCGAAGCCTAGAGAGGCTTTAATTTTCATGAAATTCGTGGCCTTTGTCTTTCTTTGGCCATTAACTTCATTTTTCGAGGTGTCAGATCCCTTCAGTTTTTTTCCCCCTCTGATTAGTGTTAATAGCGGATGGTTGCCCGGTTGTACTTCCTCTTAAAACATTAACCACCGCCACCTCTATGTATTGTTCAGGCGCAGAGATTATCCATAAACTAGTTAGAGTAGCTAACATCACTCCTGTTGTATAACTTATGTGAAGAGTATTTTTGCGTCAGAACCCGTGGAATATACCACATGAATGGATAACAACAGTTCGCAAACATAATTTAATGCACTCAACGGAAGAGGCATTAAGTGTTTATCAACATGCCGAAGTAACCTTTTAGAAACGCAGTATCGGTAACTAATTTCTTAATAAAGGAAATGCTGAAGGTAATTTGCTACAAATGTCTTTGTGTACTTCAATATTTCATGTATTCACAATACAACAGAGGTACCGTCCAGATTTCTATTGTTTTGTCAATGAGATTACGTATTGTGACACACGATATTAATAAAAAACACTGTAAGACCAAGTTATATACAAGTAAAGCCGTATTCTTGAGCACTTCTGCTGAATCTTCTTTCTAAAAAAAAAAAAAATTAAACTTAGCTTCTGTTCATTATCTTCTTATTCAAAGAGCTATGAATGTATTAATATCATTTACGAGTTATCAGTAATATATGCATGAACAATCCTCCCCTCCGAACCATGTGACCTTGCCGCGGTGGGGAAGCTCGCGTGTCCCAATGAAGCAGATAGCCGAGCCGCAGGTGCAACTATATCGGATGGGTATCTGTTGAGAGACCAGACTAAGGAATGGTTAATCGAAAGGGGGGTAGCAGCCTCTCGGAAGTTGCAAAGGCAGCAGTCTGGATGATTGACTGATATGGCCCTGTAATAATACTTAACTTGTGATGATACTGCTGCACGGCTGAAAGCAACGGGAAACTACAGCCGTAACTAACTCCCGAGGACATGCAACTCTCCCTGTATGAATGATGTACTGATGATGGCTTCCTCCCGGGTAAAATATTCCGGAGGTAAACTAGTCCCCCATTCTGATCTCCGGGTGGGGACGACACGCGAGGGGGCGATCATCAGGAAGATGGATACTGACATTCTCCGAGTCGGAGCGTGGAATGTTAGAAGTTTGAATCGTTGTGGTAGCTTAGATAATCTGTAGGGAGATAGACTAAAGTTAGATGTAGTTGTAGTTGATAGTTGGCAGGAAGAAGTTTTGGTCAGGCGACTACCGAATTATCAACACAAAATCAAACAGGGGAAATGCAGGGGTTGGTTTAATAATGAATAAGAAAATGGGGCAGCGGCTAAGCTACTACGACCAGCATAGTGAAATAATTATTGTCGTCAAGATAGACACCAAACCAATGCCCACAACAATAGTGCAGGTCTGTATGCCTACTAGCTCAGCGGATGATAAGGAAATCGAAAGAACATATGAGATAGAAGATTTAATACAATATGTAAAAGGTGACGAGAATCTAATTGTGATGGCAGATTGGAATGCAGTGGTAGGCCAAGGAAGAGAAGGTAATACAGTAGGAGAATTCGGATTGGGACAAAGGAACGAAAGAGGAAGTCGGCTGGTTGAATTCTGCACTGATCATAATTTAGTCCTTGCCAATACTTGGTTCAGACACCACAAACGACGGCTTTATACGTGGACGAGACTTGGAGACACTGGAAGGTATCAAATAAACATTATGTGGTTAGGCAGGGATTCAGAAACCAGGTGTTGAATTGCACAACTTTCCCAGGAGCAGACGTCGACTCTGACCGCAACTTGTTGGTCATGAATTGCCATCTGAAGCTGAAGAAATTGAAGAAAGGAAAGAATGCAAAAAGATGGGATCTAGACAAGTTGAAAGAAAAGAGTGTGAAGGATTGTTTCAAGGACCATGTTGCAAAAGGACTAAATGAAAAGGCTGAAGGAAACACAATAGAGGAAGAGTGGATTGTCATGAAAAATGAAGTCAGCAGGGCTGCTGAAGAAATGTTAGGAAGGAAGAAAAGATCAACTGAGAATCAGTGGATTACTCAGGGGATACTAGACCTGATTGATGAACGACGAAAATACAAGAATGCTAGAAATGGAGAGGGCAGAAAAGAATACAGGCGATTAAAGAATGAAGTGGATAGAAAGTGCAAGGTAGCTAAGAAATACTGGCTGAAGGAGAAGTGCAAGGATGTCGAAGGTTGTATGGTCCTAGGAAAGGTAGATGCTGCATACAGGAAAATCAAGGACACCTTTGGAGAAAGGAAAACTAGGTGTATGAATATTAATAGCTCAGATGGAAAGCCACTTCCAGGGAAAGAAGACAAAGCAGAATGTGGCAGGAACATATCCAATAGTTGTATCAAGCTGAAGATGTAGATAATTTGGTTCTGGAACAAGAAGAGGCTGTTGATGCTGATGAAATTGGAGACCCAGTTTTGAGGTCAGAATTTGACAGAGTTGTGAGCGACCTAAATAGGAACAAAACACCTGGAATTGATAACATTCCCTCTGAATTACTAACTGCCTTAGGAGAAACCAGCATGGCAAGGTTATTCCATTTAGTGTGTAAGATGTATGAGACAGGAGAAGTCCCATCCGATTTTCGGCAGAATGTTGTTATACCTATTTCCAACAAAGCCGGTGCTGATAGGTGTGAAAACTATCGCACCATTAGTTTAGTATCTCATGCCTGCAAAATTTTAACACGTATTTTTTACAGAAGAATGGAAAAACAAGTTGAAGCTGAGTTGAGAAGATGAGGTTGACTTCAGAAGAAATGTAGGAACACGTGAAGCAATCCTGACTTTACGTCTACCGAGCTCGATAGCTGCAGTCGCTTAAGTGCGGCCAGTATCCAGTATTCGGGACATAGTAGGTTCGAACCCCACTGTCGGCAGCCCTGAAAATGATTTTCCGTGGTTTCCCATTTTCACACCAGGCAAATGCTGTACCTTAAGGCCACGGCCGCTTCCTTCCCACTCCTAGCCCTTCCCTGTATCGTCGTCATAAGACCTATCTGTGTCGGTGCAACGTAATGCAACTAGCAAAAAAAGACATTACGTCTGATCTTAGAGGATCGAATCAAGAAGGAGAAGCCCACGTACGTGGTCCCCCTGTGGGTGGGGGCGGTAGAATAACACCCACGGTATCCCCTGCCTGTCGTAAGAGGCGACTAAAAGGGGCCCCAGGGGCTCTGAACTTTGGAGCGTGGGTTGGTGACCAAGGGGCCCTCAGCTGAGTCCTGGCATTGCTTCCACTTACTTGTGCCAGGCTCATCACTTTCACCTATCCTATCCGACCTCCCTTGGTCAACTCTTGTTCTTTTCAGACCCCGACGGTATTACGTATGGAGGCCTAGGGATTCTTTCTTTTTCATGCCCTTCGTGGCCCTTGTCTTCCTTTGGCCGATACTTTCATTTTTCGAAGTGTCGGACCCCTTCCATTTTTTTCTCTGATTAGTGTTATATAGAGGATGGTTGCCTAGTTGTACTTCCTCTTAAAACAATGATCACCACCACCACCACCACCACCACCACCACCACGTACATGGCATTCGTAGATCTAGAAAAGGCATTCGATATTGATTGGACCAAGCTGTTTAAGATTCTGAAGATGATTGGAATCAGATGCCGAGAACGAAGAATTGTCCACAATCTGTATAGAAATCAGTCTGCAGTGATAAGAATCGAGGGCTTCGAAAAAACAGCAGCAATCCAGAAAGGAGTGAGACAAGGCTGCAGTTTGCCTCCCCCCCCCCCCCTCCTTTTCAATCTTTACATAGAACAGGCAGTAAAGGAAACCAAAGACGAATTTGGAAAGGGAATCACAATCCAAGGAGAGGAAATCAAAACCTTGAGATTTGCCGATGATACTGTTATTTTATCTGATACTGCAGAAGATCTCGAGAAGCTGCTGAATGGTATGGACTAAGTCTTGGGTAAGGAGTACAAGATGAAAATAATAAGACCAAAACAAAAGTAATGAAGTGCAGTTCGAACGAAGGCATGTGATGCAGGAAATATTAAATTAGGAAATGAAGTCTCAAAGGAAGTAGGTGAATATTGTTACTTGGGTAGTAAAATTACTAACAATGGCAGAAGTAAGGATGACATCAAATGCAGATTAGCACAAGCAAGGAAGAGCTTTCTTAGGGAAAGACATTTGACATAGGAATTAGAAAGATGTTTTTGAAGACTTTCGTGTATAGCGTGGCATTGTATGGAAATGAAACATGGACGATAACTAGCCCAGAAAGGAAGAGAATAGAAGCTTTTGAAATGTGGTGTTACAGAAGAATGCTGAAGGTGAGATGGATAGATCGAATCACAGATGAAGAGATACTGAATCGAATTGGTGAGAGATCAGTTTGGCTAAGTTTGATGAGAAGAAGAGATAGAATGATAGGACACATCTTAAGACACCCAGGACTTGTTCAGTTGGTTTTTGAAGGAAGTGTAGGTGGTAGGAACGGTAGGGGTAGACCAAGGTATGAATATGACAAGCAGATTAGAGCAGATGTAGGATGCAGTAGTTACGTAGAAATGAAAAGGTTAGCACGGGATAGGTTGACATGGAAAGCTGCATCATACCAGTCTATGGACTGATGACTCAAACAACATACATGAACAATACAGATCCAATTAGTTTCTACATGATTGCGCTCACTTAAAGCCTCAATGTAGCGGCTCCATAAGTAATATACGTGTCTTGACCTTCCTAGACTGACCTTGCAGTAATGGAATGAATGAAGCCCCCAGCTAGCGGCGAGGAGAGGAATCGTGCCGGCTGCTGAAGCCTCTCGCACTCCTCTGGGGCAATGATTAATGAATGGCAGCTGAAATGAAATGAGTATTGGAGAGTGTTGCTGGAATGAAAGATGACAGCGAAAACCGGACTACCTGGAGAAAAACCTGTCCCGCCTCCACTTTGTCCTGCACAAATCTCACATGGAGTGGCCGGGATTTGAACCACGGAACCCAGTTGTCAGAGGCCGGTGCGCTGCCACCTGAGCCACGGAGACTCTATTGCAACATTATGATAATCATTGATTTAATGGCCATTTAGGTTTTTTTAAGTGTCTTTTGTCACTCTGCTTTAGGGACCTTTGGGGTATAATGGTCACGCCCTCAGGGATAATGTTTTTATTGTAACATTATTATGATATGGATGCTTGCCCCATGTTTGGGCGGAATTTGTAACATTACTGAAATGTTATGTCCGTTCATTGGGCGTCAATTGTAGTTTTACTACCAGGTATATGCGTAAATCTTTTCCGGTTTCACTGAGAGATGGCGCCAGCGAACAGTACGCAAGCGTATGAATTTGACACGTGCGTCAGTTTGTTCGTATAACATTAACCTACCAACACACACAAGTTGAATTCGCCAAACACTAGAGTCTGTGTTGTATCTTTCACTGATCTTGTCGACGACTGTGCTCGAAAAAGAATATTTGCGGCACGCATTGCTTTTCTTATTTAATAAAAAAAGGCCGTGGAAAGTTATCGCTTGCTGGCGGAACCATATGGTGAATACGCTTCATCGATTAGAACATGTGAGACATGGTTTCGACAATTTAAACGTTATGATTTCAATGTGAAAGACAGTGCCCGCCCTGGTAGACCACAAAAGTGCCAAGACGAGCAATTGCAGGCGAAGCCGTTAATGCACAACGCTATCGCCAACAAATGATTACCGGTAATTTAAATCACGCATTGATCGAAAGACGACCGGAATGGACCAGAAGACATGGCAAAGTGATTTTGTTACACGACAACGCGCCGTCTCACAACAAAACCAGTGAAAGACACCTTGAAATCGCTTGGATGGGACGTCCTTCCGCACCCGCCGTACTCTCCCGACCTGGCGCCATCTATCACCTCTTCGCATAAATGGGGCACGCGCTCGCAGAGCAACACTTCAGCAAATTCTGAGGAAATTGGAAAATTGCTCGACGAATGGTTTGCCGCAAAAGATAAGCAGTTTTTCTGGCATGATATTCATAACTTACCTGAACGATGTTTGAAGTGTGTAGAAGCCGATGGCCAATATTTTGAATAAACAAAAAATGAATTTCTCTTGAAAATTACGTGTTTTCTTTCCACAAAATCGGCAAAAACTTATGCATTCACCTGGTAATTCTACTTTGCCTCGAACTTAAAATAAATAAATACATAGCATAAATAACTGGATTGTCTGTAATTTGATTTCCAGAGTTCACGAAAATGCATCCCTCGAATTTAGAGCATGGTAAATTTATCTTCTCTTCCAGGGCGTGTACATGGGACTATGTACTCGTACATCAGCTACAGGCCATACCTAACCCACTGAAAACAACAGGGTTTTCAGTAATTTCTCCACAGTGTAGAATGTTCTGAAAGAATGCACATGATCTCGTACAACAAGATGTGCGACGAAATACATATAGTACTAGGCTACCATAGAACGATATTTTCGGACTAGTGAGCCTTAATCAGTAACGGGTCCAGCAACATCTTATACTGTTCATGTATATCACACTTAATCTCCAACGCAGTCGTCCCGCGAAGCCACACTGTGGAATAGAACTTTTGGGTCTGTAACTATCATACTGATGTCTTCTTTCTGGCTGAGTTGTTCACGAACACGTTACTGAGTTTCCATTTATATCACCAGCTCTGTAAATAGCTCTGTATTTCCCAATACTGTACACAATTACATGCAAGATCCATTGTGGAGACCTTTCAGTGTCTACTCATTATCATGTAACCGAATTAATGTAGAAATGAACAACGTAATAAATAGTGTGTGGGTCTGGTTTTATATACTATCATAGTGTGTATATGTACACCAGTTTGATTAGACACTCTTGAACAGTACTCATCCTGATTCTTCTGTAGAATCGAGAATTGCATGGATGCATTTGCTCAAACAACATTTCAAATTGTGGCTTGTCGCATGGTCGAAGATAGAATCTGAAAATTACAATCATGTATAATCAGAAGCAAGCATTCACAGGGTTTGTTCTTTAGTGACTGGTGTTGTGTATGTTGTGGTTATTCTACTGCGTAGCCGATGAGCTCAGTGAAACATGATGGAAATCAAACCGGATCTAAGCTCCGTCACCACACGACCGCTGCTTTACCACGCTTGGTGCGAACTTTTAGATTACACTGTGTTTGATACAGCCACACGCATCAGCGCATCGATGGATTGTTCCAGAGTAGCAGCTCAGCGTCATGTATTAGGCCTTCCCTATTGGATATTATTGATTAAATACGATATACATCAGTGTATCGATTATGCGTGAATACGGACAAACCATTATCGTTGTGCTCCTGTTATTATAATGATGCCGCCTGTGAAGCACCACGATGCCAGATGGTGCGTTCTCTGTTGTGTGGTCTAGTGCTTTCTTTTCGAAGAGTTTCTGCGTAACTCTGGTTTTGAGCGAGAGGATTGTTAACGAGAGTAGAAATATAATCTTGTTGTTTTTGTTGTCTCGCTGTGTGGGGACTCATATATCATGATATAACAGGAAAACTGTCGAAAGAAGCGTCCGTGCCTTCACTCGCTTGAATCCAGGCGTGTCGAGCAAGCTGGCTAAAGATTAATTTTCATATACCGACATGGACCAGTCATTCTCTCATAGAAACGGCGCCGGCGCGCGCGCGCGCGCGCGCGCGCGTGTGTGTGTGTGTGTGTGTGTGTGCGTGTGTGTGTGTGTGTGTGTGTGTGTTCTTTCATAAATCTTGTGGTACCAATCTCGTTCGTATCTGTCCGTCCTCCCTCGCTCATTTACAGCATATGTGTGTCCTCCCTCCAGCCACATGTCTCGACACTACGACAGACCGGTAGACCCTTCTTTATTATACTGTTGTTCACGACTGTTTTAGTATACTTACCTGATTAATGCCGTTTCGATATCAGAGGTAGGCTTCGAACTTCTACCATATTCGAATTATTAGACTGTCGTTAATTGCTTAATTATTCCTCTCTTCATATTGCAACTTATCGAAAGTTCTATATCATAAATCGATAATACTTGAATGTGGTCCGGCTCCATGGCTAAATGGTTAACATGCTGGCCTTTGGTCACAGGGGTCCCTGGTTTGATTCTCGGCAGGGTCTGGAATTTTAAGTCATTGGTTAATTTCTCCGGCACGGGGACTGGCTGTGTGTATCGTCATCATCATCATCATACCATCCTCATCATGACGCGCAGGGAGTCAAATCAAAAAAAGACCTGCACATGGCGAGCCGAACATGTCCTCGGACACTTCCGGTACTAAAAGCCATACGCCATTTCATTTTTACTTGAATGTGCACCATGCTGTTCAAAATCGTACACGGGTAATCTAAGCCATCAGTATGGGCTAGAAACCGGAAATAAGCTAAACAAACTTTCTTCGCTGTGTTTTCTTTTCAGTGTATTCCTTCCACTTCACATTTCAACCCGAGTGCAAATCAGTTTCCATTTATTTAAAACAAATGAAGCTATCGTGATTAAAACAAATAAGGGTATTTAAATATATTTTATATAATTCGTTTTGTACATAAGCTTGCTTCATATTTAATTTCCTGACACAAAAAATGAGCTGACCCATGTACGGAGAAACCATTATCAAACTTTGTATACTGTACCTCGTCTTATGCAGTGATCTTCCGTAATAAAATATTTGTTATACTCCTACATTTGTCCAATATAAATTTAGTCAGGGAACTAGCCTAGATACTTCATGGTAGGAAAGTGTCAAGCAGCATAGAAGTAAGCACTTTTGTTAGCAAAGTGTATTAACTGGTCCAGAAATTTCTATGATAATGCGCCAGCACAAGAAGAGTAGTTAGTATTTCCAGCAGCGTCTGATTGAGGCTGTTAACTGACAGTAGCGTAGAGGCAGCACGGCGTACTAAAAGGCACGGAACCGGGAAAGCTGTTCTGTCTCAGTCAATATTCTTGAACTAATTTCAGGCTGCTCTATCGATTGAGCACTTAAAATCACACTTCGAACAACATTTTGTTTGTTGTGAGAACTTAAATGACTTTTTCCGTTGACACGATGTCGCATGACCAGGGTTGCCAACATTTTCGGTGATGCTTTTTTTTTTCTAGCGGTTTTAAGTCGCATCGATACAGGTAGGTCTTCTGGTGACGATATTATAGGAAAGGGCTAGGAGTTGGAAGGAAGCGGTCGTAGCCATAATTAAGGTACAGCCCCAGCATTTGCCTGATGTGAAAATGGGAAACCACGGAAAACCATCTTTAGGGCTGCCGACAGTGGGATTCGAACCCACTATCTCCCGGATGCAAGCTCACAGCTGCGCGCCCCTAACCGCACGGCCATCTCGCCCGCTGCTCGTTGTTTAAAGGGGTCGAACATTTAAGTCATCGGCCCCCGCAACAACTTTTAAAAAAATATGGTAGATTAAGGACTCCACAAAATTTCACTAGAAAACGCTATTTTTTGAGCAGTGAATGGGATGTAAATCATTCTGCATGCACTCTGTAAAGATATATAAAGCACACACCTTATCAAAGCTTAAATTGATAGCATGAACTGTGCTTGTATTACTGGTACACTAAGAAAATAATTCTACAATTTAATTATTAAAAGTACTTTTTTAAATCATATTTCAATACTGATTTTGCATCCCTTATGATGTCTTCTATGTTTTCTAACAAACTGAAAGAAGTCCTTCCATATGCAATCAATATTTGTTACAATTTGCAGTTCAGATTTGATCAGATGTGTTCTGTTAATATTTCGAACATCTGATCACTTTTCATTACAAAAAATACTCTGTCTGAGCACTACTGCCTGGTATGCTGAGAACAAAACTCGTAAGTAGGCCTCGGAAGTTGAAAACCTATAAATTCCCTAAAAATACGTATAAAAAGACATAAAATATCCAAAGAAGGACTTAAATTTACCAAAAGGGACGTAAAAATGCAATCCAAATTAATTCATTATTATAGTTTAATTACATATTCAAGGAACGAATGTAATCTTTAAAGATGCAAAATTCTTATGGTATGCAGCAAATGCATAAATATGAGTGAAATACGTCTTTTTCAGAAATTATATATTTTTAGATTGACATAATTAAAAAAAGGAATTCCGTGTTTGTTAAAAAAGTACTAGTAGAATTTAGAAAAAAAATTCCACTTAGAATGAATTCGGCGAACCCACTGTGGTCATCCTGGAGAAAGACATGGAAATGAGTAAAACTGGAATCACATTTGTCCTTCCCTTACACTAGAGTTATAGAAGTTGGAGTTCGGAAACCTTACCTCAGTTAGCTTTGCAGTTTATCACAATAGTCATCTCCAGGTTCCTAGGTGTAAAGGATCGCCGGTTTTCAGACAACACGTTGCGAAACATTGAGAAACTTCTCTCCACATCAACGGATGTTAAGGGTTCATACTTAAATCTAGTGAGATCTTCCTCTTCAAAAAACTCGTATCAAAATGTTCTCCTTTCAGTATTTCACTTTCGTTGCACATAATTTCATGCCCATGTTTTAAACACTGGTTTCATATTTTATTTTATTTCAATTTCTCTCTTTTTTAGATATGGTTCAGATTTCTGTATTTACTAGAGAAAAGATGTTTTTATAAGTGGTGATGGATGCACTAATGATTCGAATTGAGAATGGGCAGTAAAAATTAAGTCGAAAGGAGGTGAAGTTTCAAAAAATGCCATTAACACCTAAAAATGCTAAAAAGACGCAGAAAAAGGCAGATGGAGAAATAAAATCCACCCTTTCCTGGCCATAATGACCCCGAATGAACATACATAATGTTGGACTTCGTCTTCGGACACTCGCGGAAGAAAATGATTTTTCCTCAACTTCCGAGCTCTACTCATAAGTTTATCCAAATTTTTAACATTAACACGGTTCTTTTTTAAATTAGTGATGAAACCCATTTTTGGGAAACATTAATTTCTAGAGAAATTGAGCATTTTAAAGCATATTTGGAACAGGATTCTTCATACAATACATCCTCATGTACACTGAATTAATTCATTCAACAGCTTTTAGCAAATCACTACATTCTACTTCCTTTCCCAGACACACTGGTAACAAACACCTTTGTCAGATGTCTCAAAACTGCTAACTAAATACGAATACAAACATAGAATTAAATTAAATGTTTTTCAGTATTATATTTAAAGTCAACTTCGAGTACCTAAAATTTGAGTAGAACTATAAAAAATCTGTCTTTTCTACGCTTAACTTTACCAGTAATGACTGCACACTTTACTGGGATTTCGTAATACTGAGATCTGAATTCTCCAAGTATTTTGAGGAAACAAGAAAAATATTACCAATATGCACAAAAAAAAAAAAGTAAGCTTCAACCAGAATATTTCGATTTCTGGACCATCATCATCACTGAAATACCGTTTTAATATTTTTGGACAGTCATTCATGCTTCACAAATTCAAAAAGTAATATTAATGCATGTCTTCGTTTGGCAGAACAGGAAAAGTGACTGTATACCTACACTAACACTTTAACTATCCGATGCATGTTCCATGGCATTATGTACAATATGATTGGAACAGTTAGCTGTAGGCCCTAAGTATAATTTCATAACTGAACAATGCTTCCCATTGACATTACCATTCCCATTGACATTACCACCATCAGCACAATATGAGGATACCAATGTCCAGACCAGTGGCGGCGCGTGACTTTCGTCTCTGGGGGTTCAACAGAAGGAAGAATTCTTGTCCCCCCCCCCTTCGCCCCCACATACTACCACTCCGACTTTGGTCCAAGTCCCTTCGATTTCATCACTCACAAAGAATAAACAGGGAAAACAAAACATCCTGTTGGTAATTTCGCACACACACATCCACTCGATTCTTTTGCATAGGGCCTATATCCATTCTGAATTTACGCACGATTTCTTTCCTTTAATCTGCTTCGTTATTTCAAGATCAGGCAGTGGGCGGCCGGCATTCTTAATCTCAAGTTTGCGTTCAAGAGAGAGAGAGAGAGAGAGAGAGAGAGAGAGAGAGAGAGAGAGAAGATGTTGTCTTCCTAGGTATCTGGACACTGTTCATACTCATTTTGTAGCTCCTTACCTTTCCCGAGCACAAAGATTGTGGACGCAACCACAACGCACAAAAATACACACACGGACATAAGATTGTAACTTCTTTATGTTCTAAAAATTAAGTTTCCGTACGACACAATAGTACACTGACACGCTTGCACAGCGTACAATAATATAGCGAATTATGATAAATACTGCAAAGTTTTATAAACACTAGTATCACATTTGAAAAACAGAAGGAAACTTTAGGGATGTGTGTTCGCACTGTTGACAACGTTGATAACTTAATTTTACGAACTCGTGTGGACTAGGAAGTTAGCGGGAAGATAATACTAGTGAAAATGCTATTTTTTGCCTCAATGATTTTTAAGTAAGTTTCTCTCCAAGAAGTAATTACTCCAAAGAAGGTAAATGAATAGATGTTCAGTAAGTATTAGTAATATATTTGGGACAAAATGTCAATCGGAATTTGGCAGTTTAATGTGAATTTTGGTAGTTATGATGGTTTCCAACACTAGTGTTACCTATATGTACTATTATTTGTTGCCGTAAGGGCAACAGATGGCAGGCATGTACTAGTTTTCTAACCCTAACAACACGATTTGCGATTACCAAGTCTGGCGAGAGTGGCATATTGCGCATGCGTAAATCACGGATATTCCTTTCTGCGATATCCTGGTCTTGTCTACGTGTTGGTCGGTATCTCCCCGCACCTCACCACACCCTTCGTCGAGGTACGGACGGTGATGTGGCCTTGCACGGGAGGTGCATTTCAGACGAGTATCCAGCCAGGACTTCGCGCGGCTCGCTAGAATTGAGTCAGTACGAGTATATTACGGATAGATGGGCTTAGCAAAGGCTTCGAGATTGACAAGGCAGTTGTGAAAATTAAGTAGTTAAGTACAATTTGATATAAACTGGAGGTTCATTGCTCCATTGCGCTATACCAGAAACCGCCACTGGTCCAGACTCAGATTGTGTGATTTAAGAGCACTCGTCAATAAATTGTGGATATTAGTTTGACTCGTTCGCTTATTTAGTGAAATCCAGTAACTTGTTTTGAATTCCTTTAAGGGGGTCAAAATATCTAATTACCACACGAAACAGTTTCCTGTTAAGATAATTCGAAGCATCCATTGCTAACGCAAAAGCACATTATTATTTTCAGGATCACATAACACTTCTAAAAAATCACACACTCCTCGGTGCTAAGACGATTTTCACAATCATTTCGGCCTTGGTCCGAATACAGTATATTTTTTGCGATAACAGAGTCGTTAAATAGGTCCTTAGAAAGTTTGATACTGCAATCCATGCTTCTGTAGCTCAGGTTGTGTTAACGGTATGGAAGACTAATGAAAGTTCATCAGCAACACCTTTACTCTCGTTAATTTTTGTCTTTAAATTTGGATTTGGGGAGCTGAAGAAATCTTACACGAGGTTTTAGTGTCTTTCTCTTTACTACTATGGCCCATAAAATAAAAAGGCCGAGCGAGTTGGTCGTGCGATTAGGGGCCCGCAGCTCTGTGCTTGCATTCAGGAGATATCGGGTTCGAACCCCACTGTTGGCAGCCCTGAAGATATTTTTCCGTGGTGTTCCACTTTCACGCCATGTAAATGATGGGACGTACCTTAATCAAGGCCACGGGCACTTCCTTCCCACTCCTAACACTGTCCTATCCCATCGCCGCCATAAGACCTAAGTTATCTGTGTTGGTGCCACGTAAAGCCAAATGTAAAAAAAGAAAAGAAAAAAGTTCAATTACATCACTCGAAAAATTTTGCCATAAAGAAGGCTTAAACATAAAGTAGTAACATGAAAAGTTTGTTCCCGGACCTCTTAATTATTTTTAACTAGGCTTACCTATTGTTTTTATGTGCTGCACCCTAACATTACTTCCGCCGTGTGCGATGATAAATTCACTTTTGCAGATTCAACAACGTGCTTTCTATGAATTAAAATTCACTGGTTGAATCTACGAATAAGTATCTTCCCATTTAGGATTATACGTACACAAATACTTCAGTTTCTTTTTTTTGTCGTCTGAACCATTTCGTCGCTACTAGTTCTCAATCCTCTATTTGCAACTAGTGCTGTGGCCTCATTTAGTTCTATATCTCTTATAATTAAATCGTTAGGAACTGAATCTGAATCTAACCATCGTTGTCTTTGTCTCCCTCTACTTCTCTCACCCTCCATAACAGAGTCCATTATTCTCTTAGTTAACCTATCCTCCTCCATTCGCCTCACATGACCCCACCACCCAAGCCGGTTTATGCGTACAGCTTCATCCATCGAGTTAATTCCTAAATCAGCTTTTATCTCCTCATTCCGAGTACCCTCCTGCCATTGTTTCCACTTGTTTGTACCAGTAATCATTCTCGCTACTTTCATGTCTGTTACTTCTAATTTATGAATAAGATATCCTGAGTCCACCCAGCTTTCGGTCCCGTAAAGCAAAGTTGGTCTGAAAACAGACCTATGTAAAGATAGTTTCATCCGGAAGCTGACTTCCTTCTTACAGAATACTGTTGATCGCAACTGCGAGCTCACTGCATTAGCTTTACCACACCTTGAATCTCACTATATTACCATCGTGGTAGAACACACAACGCAAGTACTTGAAATTATCGACCTGTTCTGGCTTTGTATCACCAATCTGACATTCAGTTCTGTTGAATTTCTTACCTACGGACATCAATTTAGTCTTCGAAAGGCTATTGTTCATTCCATACTCATTGCACCTATTTTCGAGTTCCAAGATATTAAACTGCAGGCTTTCGGCACAATCTCCCATTAAGACCAAGTCGTCAGCATAGGCCAGACTGCTTACTACATGTCCACTTAACTGAATCCCTCCCTGCCGCTTTATAACTTTCAGCAGATGATGCATTCAAACTACGAACAACAAAGGTGAAATATTACAGCCTTGTTTAACTCCTTTAATTACCCTGAACCAAGAACTCATTCTACCATCAATTCACACTGCATCATAAATGCCTTTGATGATTTTAATAATCTACCCTCAATCCCATAGCCCCCAGTATGGGGAACATCTTTTCCCTCGGTACCCTGTCATATGCTTTATCTAGATCTACGAAACACAACTGTCTATTCCTCTCGTAGCATTTTTAAATTACCTGCCGCATACTGAAAATCTGATCCTGACAGCCCCTTTGTGGCCTGAAACCACACTGGTTTTCATCCAACTTCCTCTCAACTACTGATCGCACCCTCCCTTCCAAGATGCCAGTGAATACTTTGCCTTGAATACAAATCAATGAGATACCTCAATAGTTGTTGCAATCATTCCTGTTCCCTTCCTTATAGATAGGTGCAATTACTGTTTTTGTCCAATCTGAAGGTACCTTACCAACACACCATGCTAATCTTACTACTCTATGAAGCCATTTCATCCCTACCTTCCCACTATACTTAACCATTTCAGGTCTAATTTCATCTATTCCTGCTGCTTTATGACAATGGAGTTTCCCATCCTTTCCACTTCCTCAAGCGTAATTTCAGCAACATCATTTTCCTCCTCCCCATGAGCTTGGCTGTTCGCAACACCACCAGGAAGATTTCCTTTTACGGTGAGATGATGGTCAAAATATTCCCTCCACCTCTCCAGTGATTCCCTGGGATCTATTGTGAGTTCACCTGAATTACTCAAAACACTGTTCATTTCCTTTTTCCCCTCCCTTCCTAAGATTCTTTATTACTGTCCAGAAAGGTTTCCCTGCTGCTTGACGTAGCCTTTCCAAGTTATTACCAAATTTTCCCGCGGCTTCTTTTTGGATTCAACAACTATTTGTTTCGCTCTGTTTCTTTCATCTACGTACGTACAAATCCCTGTCTGCCTCTGCCCTTGTTTGGAGCAATTTCTGATAAGCCTTCTTTTTACGTTTACAAGCTGCCCTCACTTCATCTTTCGACCAAGACGTTCGCCTTTCCCCATCTTTACACACAGTTCTTCCTAGGCATTCCGTTGCTGTTTCTACTACAGCATCCCTGTATGCCACCCATTCTCTTTCTATATCCTGAACCCTGCTTACGGTCTACTGCTGGAAACTTCTCACTAATCATATCCATGTACTTCTAATTTCCTCGTCCTGGAGATTTTCTACCCTTATTCGTTTGCAGACAGATTTCACTTTCTCTACCCTAGGCCTGGAGATATAGTTCACTACACATCGGATTGTAGTCTGTATCATCGGAAAATCTCAGGAAAACTCGTACATTCCTAACAGATTTCCTGGATTCGAAGTCGGTTAAGGTATAGTCTGTTATGGATCTGGTACCCCTAGCCTCCCATGTGTAGCGGTGAATAGACTTATGCTTGAAGAATGTATTCGTAACTGCTAAACCCATACTAGCACAGAAGTCCAGCAAACGCTTCCCATTCCCATTAGCTTCCATATCTTTCCCACATTTACCAGTCACCCTTTCGCATCCTATTTCCAACTCTCGCATTGAAATCGCCCATTAGCACTATTATCCTTGCTGTTGACCCTGACCACGATGTCACTCAATGCTTCATAAAACTTGTCAACCTCATCCTCATCTGCACCCTCACATGGTGAATACACCGAGACAATTCTCGTCCTAATTCCTCCAACTGCCAAATCTACCCACATCATTCGCTCATTTACGTGCCTAATAGAAATTATGTTGCGTGCAATGGTATTCCTGATAAACAGCTCTACCCCATATTCTGCCCTTCCCTTTCTAACACCCGTCAAGTACACTTTATAACCTCCTCTCTCTTCCTCGTTATCTCCCCTTACCGAATATCGCTTACTCCTAGCACATCCAGATGCATCATCTTCGCTGAATTAGCCAGTTCTGCTGTCTTTCTTCCATAAGCCCCATTAATATTGACAGCGCCCCATCGAATTCCATTTCGTTCGCCAAGTTGTTTCCAAGGAGTTCCTCGCTTGTCAAATGGGAGTGGGACTCCGTTACTCCCATAGGTTCGAGCCTTGCTTAAAATGTTCTGAGCTCGGTAAATTCATGAAGCAGGATTCTACTCTACTTACTTAGTCCAAGTGGGGATCTCTCGTCTAACGGGTTATGGATCAAGGTGGATTGTATAGTCCTAGCCGCCTGAGCACATGGAGGGCCATGACACAGAATATGTCGGAGATGCCCACTCCCATTCCATAGCAGCTGGTATCCCGACTCTCAGGACGACTTTCTAGGCCACTCAGCCGTTGCCCATGGTTGACGAACTAGGGCGTGAGTACGGTAACCCACACCATGAACCATGAACCAAAATTGCGATTGTGTGGCAAATTTGAATGTTTTAAATATTGTTTTATACAATGTAGAATAGGCGAGAAAAATGGTTCAAATAGGTCTAAATACGGGATCCTGGGAGACTATTGAAAATTAGGGCCATATACCGTAGCTCCCGGCAAATACTGCAGGGTTGGCAACCGTCCGCATAACTCACCTGATAAGCAGTCTTTGTTTGGGCTGACTACCTACATATTCCAAAAACTTTGAAAATATCTTCAAAAATATCAGAGAAGATGCATTTGACGACTCTTAGGTGAGATACTCGGTAGATTAGATAAGCTTGCCACAGTAAGCAGTGTAAGCGTTCTAAAACACGTAAATGACTATACGTGTCTTATTATCACAATTGTTGTATTATTAAGAACACGCTCTCTACTTCTCCCTTTGAGTCCGCCTATACGTGTTACAGGTGAAAATTATTGCCTTAATTTATCCCACATGTATTTACAATATATATATCATATCTTACAGTTCTGGTCCGAAAGGGTTTATCACTTCAGGCAAGATTCTACTATGAATGTTAGTAAACTCGTGTCCTCGTCCAGGGGTGATGCAGCTCTTTTCAGGCATATCCCCAATGGAGGTGAGCTACATGCACCATTTTAACCACATACTAGCCCACCTGTCAGTCTTAATTTTTTGGCAGTATAGGGAATCGAACCCTCACCAAGGTTGGCAGCTATTAGCGCTAACCGTTACGCTACTTAGGTGGACACTTTGAATATTAAATGTTTCACAGCTTGATTGGTATTTGTGCACCGATAAGTCCGTCACAAAGCACTTTTTTTTTTTCCAAGCCGCGTTGACTTAAATGAAATTTGTCCATGAGAAAGTGGAAGTAGGTTGTATGAGAGTCCAGATGACCACCATGAAAGCGCTCGGTAACTGCAAATCGCTAAAAAGTCTGAGTAATTATTTTTATACGATTTATGAAAAAAAAAAAATTAGCAAGCGATTGGTACACCTTGAACGTTATTTCCAACATTTGTACATACTATAGTTGGGTTATTGTCCCACTAAATAGTTCTATGGTTTTCGGAGATAACAGATGCCGGACTTTTATTGTCCTAGAGAAGTTCTTTTACTTGCCAGTAAATGTATTTCAGCACCTTCCAATACCACCGGACTAACCGTCTGATTTACTTGGCCCGGTATTTCTGTGCATATACTGGAAGTATGACCTAGTGTAGAACTCTCATTCAGACTGACTCAAATGTCTGGAAAACGAGTTAATGGTATTGGTTACATCCATACTTCATGTCTTCTCTGCATCTGACATTCATTCCTTTCTGTGTGATCAGTAGGAAAGTTCATAGTATTAATGTAAGAACTGGAAGTTCATTTGCTTCCTATGTCATCTGGGTATGACGTATATGTGTGGTGATGGTAGGGGAGGATTGCGAACTCACTGTGAGTGCAACTGACAGCTTCAAGCCTCCTATAGACGAGATTGTTTCTCGTTGTGAAGGTTACATTATATCATGGCAAGTGCCGGAACCTAACGGGCACCGTAGCTGCATGCAACATTGTGGAAGTTGGATGAATGAATCCTGCGTACTAAAATACCTGCCAGATTGTGTAGTCTGCATTTATCAGTAATTCAGAGCTATTTTTAGGCATTAATATTACGGTTACATTATAATTCGCTTCACCTAGCTGTTGGAATTATTGCGCTAAATAAATTAACAGGTTTTTAAATTTACTTTTTAATAAATTCTAGTCGGTGCATGTAATGAATAAGGAAGGTTAAAGAAACCAGAGACATATGGAGGTAATTTCGTTCAGTGCTGAAGATTGTGTTTGGTTAGTTCATAATTAACCCAGATGTACGAAGTAAAACCTTTCTACTCTAAACTGTCTCGTCTGTGAGTTAACGCCCTGCTGCCTGCTCGGAAGTTACAGGAGCGTATTTTGACAACTTCGGTTGGCTTAAATACTTAGAAACCCGTATTGGTAGGGATGTTTATATAGATATATCTGTAGCATTGAGTCGTTAACTACATGGCAGTAGTATTATCCTTAATATGAAAGTTGAAGATATGGGACAGTGGCTGGGAAACATTTATTATCGTTATCTCTAGAAAAAATTACTTTTGATATTCTCCTGTCGATTGCTGCTATGTTTAAATAGGAAGTTCCTATCAGATCCTGGTTCTAGATTTCACCTTCTCCAGCACTTTTTTATTAGAGCGGGGGAGTGTCAGCGTCCATAGGCTAATTTGTTGCAAGTTTCCATGCCCCCCTGTTTTGTACTGACCTTTTCATTTCTACGTAACTACTGCGTCCTACTTCTACTCTATTTTTTCATATTCATGCATTAGACTACCTACCACTACAATTCTTAACAGTTAAACCTCCTTCAAAAACTGAGGAAGTTCTGGGTATCTCGAGGTTTCTCCCATCAATCTATATCTTCTGAACAGACTTCCGCCAAATCGTTCTACTCTCGCCATTTCGATTTAGTCTCTTCGACTGTGGTCTGATCTACCCATCTCACTTTCAGCACTATCTTATAACACCCTACTACAAAAGTTTCTATTCTCTTTCTTTCTGCGCTAGTTATTCGCCATGATTCACTTCAGCACAATACCACGCTCCACACGTCTTCAAAAACTTCTTTCTAAGATGCATACTAGTGTTTGAAGTGACCAAGGTTTTTTTTTTTGTGCTAATCTACAGTTTGTCTTCCTTCCGCCATCATTACTTATTTTTAGTGAAGGGAAAAGTACAAGAAAAAAGTACTTGGGCTAAATTACAGTTACCTGAGAAATATGTTCATCAATTACAATTACAAATTACTTTTTCAACAAATAATCGGTTTTCTTATACCGCTTTTCCCACACCTTGTGAGGTCGCGACTGGGAACTATGTCGCACGCACACACACACACACACACACACACACACACATATATATATATATATATATATATATATATATGGATAGATAGTTGACCATGTTTTCCTGACGTCGACCATATGTGGAGGGAGGTAATCGCTATCGCGTGTTACTGTGGTGGTTGGCAGTGTGGTGTGTTGTGTGGAAATGAAGAGGACATTGTTGGGACAAACATAAACAACCAGTCCCCGAGCCAGAAGGATTAATCACACGCGATTAAAATCTCTGACCCGCCCGGGAATCGAGCCCTGTAGCTTAGATCGTTTCCAATAGAACAAAGATGGCCTAGGCCACCATACCTCAATTGGTAGAGCAACCGACGTGAAATCGGGAGGTTGTGGGTTCGGATCCCACTGGTGTCTGGTTGGCCATTTTTGTTCTGTACTTAACATCTCTTCAACACGTGCTCAATGTACGTAACACGACCTAATAGGTTGAAAGTCGGTTTCGATAATAATAATAATAATAATAATAATAATAATAAATGAAGAAAACCTATTCACACAACATACACGCAATGTCTCTCACGACTCAGTTTTATGTTCCCAGGAAAAACTTTCGGTAGGGAGATTTGAATTTGTGAGAGGAAGTTAGGTGCCAAATATACATTGTGAGTGTATTCCAGAGTCTCGATGCAGTAACTAAAAAGGAATGATTGTAAGGATTTGGATTATACCCCAGTTAAATAAGAAAGGTGAAATGGGATCTCCTTGCATCACTCCACAGTTGATGTTTATCTTATCTGATATGTATGACCACGAGCAGTTTGAACTTGTGTTGTGTTTTCTGTGAGAAGTTTGACTAGTAACTTCTTAATGGATCTGGGTAGTATAGAGTTCTCTATTGTCGCCTTTAAGTGATTGTGTCTAATACTATCGAACGCTTTGCTGATGTCGAGGAATACTACGCAGCCTGAAATCTTTTTCATTACAGCTGTTCATAAAATGCCATCAACAGTACTCACGTTAATGAAAGAGCCAGGGGTCATGACAAAACCTCTTTGGAACTGGTTCAAAGGGATGTATTCCCTTACAATTTTATCAACGATCTTACTTAATATGCGCCGAATAATGGAGCAAATACTAATCTATCTTTCTTTCTTATTTTCTTTCCTTACTGCAGTCAGAAGTTATACAAATTTTAACACGATATGTTTGTGTAAAATAATGGAATATGTATTATAAAAGAACAATTAAGTAATTCAATCTCGAATGTCTAGTTTATGATGCCAGTTGAGACACAGTTGACGAACTTCCAATTATTGGCTACATGTGAACACATCGGTCCAGTTGTTTAGGCAATTGCCCAGGCAATCAGTTGTCTCCAGGAGTAGACTGGGCCCAGCCGCAATCCCAACCACCCGGAACTCAGTATTGTGATAATTGGCACCGTGTGAACGTGACAGGCCAGTAACTGTATACTTTGTGCCAGTTCGCTTGTGTCAACTAAGAGGTGCAGCCGACTGCATGGTCTTGATAATTTAAATACTTTAATTTTTAAATTATTTATAAGCTGTTTGCATAATTATGCCTCCAAAGTAGGGTGACGATACTAACGTAAAATTCGTTGAGCTGTATAGGGAACGATGTGGGACCAGCACGAAGACCTGTACAAATACAAAAATGCTCGTCTAGTGGCACTTCGAGATTGCCGATAAAATTAATATTCAGGGATTCGGTGTGATTGTTGTCAAAACTTTGTATGACTTAGCAATCAATTCCCGGTACATATACAGTCCCCGGCCAAATTAATAGACTCAGTACTACTTTTTCACGTTTTTTAAATTAATTACCAAATTTCTTAGAATTACAAGTTATTTATTACAGTTATTTACAGAAGGGATGTTTATTGACTATGTACAGACATTCTTTTTCCTTTCTTTCACAAAATTTTAGGTGATAAGTAACACTTTTCTTCAAATGTACTCAGTTTCAATATTTTGTAGGTCCACCTTTTGCATCTATTAGTGCTTTAATCCTCCTGGGCATGCTTACAATACAGCTTTGAACAGTCTCTTTTATTAGTGGATTATGATGTCAAACTTCTTTTAGTTTTTCAATGAGTCTGGTTTTTGTTGTGATCATTTCTTTTGCTGTTTCTCTTTTGACCACCTCCCATACATTTTCAATAGGATTCATATCCGGAGAATGCTCTGGCCATGACAATAAGGGTAATTTTTTTCTTCAGGAAGTCTTTAACTGATTTAACTGTGTGGCAGTGTGCTCCGTCCTGCATAAGTCACATTTTTTTTTTCCATCAGGGAGCCATTCGCGTATCTGTGGTAGTAGCTGAGTGCGCAAAACTTCCTTATACTGGTCCTGGCCATTATACCATCGACAAAATAAAGAGGTCCTACTGCTTCCCCGCTAATTACTGAGCACACCATTATCTTATCAGGGTGTTTGACTGTCAGAGAAAGACAGTCTGGATGGTATTTCTCATCTGACCTGCGACGAACAAATGCTGCCTTCTGGGAAAGAACTTCGAAAGTTGACTCATCACTGAAGCATACCTGAAAATAAATAGAGAAATTTGTAAATACTTCACCTAACTTCAAAATCCTCTTCAGCACCCTTTGTCAAATATTATATGTTATTACCTACCGATTTCCAGTAGTTTATACCATGATCCTTGTATTCCCTGGCCCATTTGAATCTCTTAGCCATCACACAGGGAGTAAGCCATGGTTTCTTACATGGCCTATGAGCCATGAAGTCCAATTCCTTCAGTTTCCGCCGTTTTGTTCTTTCTGAAACATGTACCCCAGATGCTTCTAGTTCAGGTTTTACCATTTTCACCGTAGAATGTCGGTTTCTTTTGCAAAAGTTTGGAAGGCATCGTTCACTACGCTCAGTAAAGAGAGGTTTCCTGCCACAATGACCTTTCCGTTTCCCATTCAAGTCCTCACCAAAAGCCAGTTTCTAAGCAATGCGTTTCACTGTGGATTGTGAAACACCAACTTTGTTACCAATCTCACGCTGGGAATACGTTCCTGTCTCAGTGAGGATCTTTATCTGTGCCCCCTTTCGAGGGGTTATGTCACCAGACATCGTAACCTAAAAAAAAATCAAAATGTCATTATATTATCAACGTTTCTCTGGTTTTTAAAGTTTAATATTCCTAAATCATTAACTCTTGTATAGAGAATAAAGTAAACCGAGCAGTACAACTTTCCCTCTTAGTTATTGTGATGAAAAACACTGTGGAAACACTTGTAAGGGGTTACATATTTGGCGCCAAATATTGCCAAGCTGTCAACAGTTGCACATCAGCAGCCCAAGAAACAACTGAATAACATAACGCACATGTTAGTCATATTACCAACTGTAAATACCTATGGAATCAAAATTACTCCTCTTTGAGCATGTTCCACGGCGCTTCAAACTGTGTACATGAAAGAAAATGTGAATGAGTCTATTAATTTGGCCAGGGACTGTAATTACAGAATATATTTAATTCTTCACAGGATGCTACAGACGCTGCGCACCCAGCCATTACTCGACATCTAGTGGCGTAGCAAAAGCTTCTTCGTGTGAACTGGTTCTCGTTCAGCTGGACTGGCCAGCGATTGACCCGCAGTAATTAGCGGGCAACTTTCGCTAACCATTGTCTCAACTGGCATCGTGTAAACTAGGCATACGGGAAGAAAATTAAATAATCTTCGCCCAGAATTGGGCAACAGCAGCTGCATTTTCTTCAGCCTTCAGTAACTCATTTCATGACTCGTGGCAGATAAGGCATTGGCATGGATGACTCATTGTATTATTATTATTATTATGATTATTATTATTATTATTATTATTATTATTATTATTATTATTATTATTATTATTGCACAGTTATGACCGGGCTTACAAAGTATTCATAAAATTTTAACTTAATTTCTATTATCCTTCATAACAGTTTCATTATATAAAGTCTATAGGATGAAGAAAAGGTTAATGTGGAATATTAACATACCATACGAACAACTATTTGTCTTCATCTGTTCCTTAGTAGATATCGGTGACAAAGTTGCCTAAAAGGAGCAGGTGAGGCCCCTCTGGTATGAACAATTAGTGGATTCCGTTGTCGATCCGAAGAAATAAGAAATGGGTTTGTGTATATTGTGGTGCAATGAGGTGGAATTACGAGTGTATCAGATTTTGATCATGTTTCGAAATTGTGATTGAATGAGAAGTGGTAAAATTAACTGTACAAGTAGGGAGGTGAGCATGCGGAGAATATTCGATGAAGAAGACATAAAACATGAAGATTGAGTTTTAGCCAACCGAGTTAATCGCAAGCATGTGTGACATAGTCGTAGTAACGTAGGTCACAGAGATAGCGAATGTAGGCGTTTTGCGCATATTATAGTTGGTCAGTAAGACTAGTAGTCAGGTCGGTGTACACGGCGTCACAATAAACGAATTAAGGTAATACCGGAGTGCAAATGAGTCGTTCCTTTACTACTCCAGGAAATATGTCGCGGAATATCTCAGCGAGTTCAGCGTCGCAAATACGTTCCTAGAGACTGCTTCCGAGGAAGATGTTTGTGTATGACAACACCGAGATCTTCGACTGATTCACTGAAATCTATTGGTGAATGTAACGATTACAATTTCATTCCAAGGAATAAATTATGAGTAAAAATTACTTTTGAAAAAGTAACTATTACAAGTAGAAATTACAAATTATTCCCTACAAGTAATACTTTCGTTCTATTGCTTCCAGCTCAGTTTTGTTTTACTACCCACGTAACAGTATCTACTTCCTTTAAGACTTCACTTTGTTATATAATTATTTCTTGTAATATAAAAATAAACCTAGCCTCATACTTCCAGATTGTCATAAATCATCCTGTTTTCCCCCCGTGGGGTGAGAGGCGGTAGAATAACACCCACGGTAGCTCCTGTCTGTCATAAGACGCGACTAAAAGGTTCCTTGGGGCTCTGAACTTGGGAGCGTGATTTGACGACCACGGGGCCCTTAGTTGAGTTCTTGGCATTGCTTCCACTCACTTCTGTAGGGCTCCTCACTTTCATCTATCATATCCGACCTCCCTTGATCAACTCTTGTCCTGTTCCTTACCACGACGGTAGTACGTGTGGAGGCCTAGGGATTCCTTTTCATTTCCACGTCCTTCGTGGCCCTTGTCTTTCTTTGGCCGTTAACATTTTTCGAAGAAGTGTCGGACCCCTTCTACTTTTTCTCTCTTGACTAGTGTTATATAGAGGATGGTTGCCTAGTTGTACTTCCTCTTAAAACAACCACCACCACTACCACTCATATCATTCTCGTGATAATTGGTTAACATTCCGAGGATTTCACTGTCTATGAGGCATGCGTGGCAAACAAGACAGCCTCTACGAGTCAGTTTATTTGTGCTGGGCTCATCTCTTTCAGTTTTCTTGTATAATTTCACTTGGACAGTTCTCGATATTTTTCTACCACTGCAGTATCAGGTTTGTAAGGAGCCTTAAACTTCACGCTTTTCATCCCTGTAGTTATTTACCCGATACGTTCGTTCTCCGAGTGGTAGGAACTCTCCTTCTTCCCCCTTCATTTATTTTATTATGCCGGGTTGAGTAGCTCTGACGGTGGAAGCTCTGGCCTGCTGAGTCAAAGTGGATGGGTTCGATGCCGGCTCAGTCTGGTGGAATTTGAAGTTGCTTAAATACGCCAGCCTCGGGTCGGTACATTTACTAGCACTTAAAATAATTCTAGCGGGATAAAATTCCGGCACCTCGGAGTCTCTGAAAACCGTTGAAATACTTAGTGGGACGTAAAAACGAATAGCATCTATATGTTTAAAACACTAGGCTGATTTTTGTTACCGTGAGTTTGAGTGTGTCTTTAAAAGCATAAACATTTCTTAAAGTATAATTTTAAATTATTAAAGAAAAATACAGCATTCAGATTTGCCAAAGCGCTCGCCAGTACACCAAGGCCATCTCCTGGTCCACTACCGGCCATGTGCGTAGAGAACAAGCTGAATATATATTTTCACTTTTTAAAGTACTCTGATGAAAGCTCTTCGCCTGTACATTTGTGGTGACAAGAGAAGTCTGTGGCCGTATATCTTGAAATCATTAAAGGAAAATATTGCATTCTCATTCTTCCAATAGAGCAATGCCACCTGGACTGCGGGAGAGCTGAGACATACCATGCGAGAGGGGAGGTGGAAGAGAACAAGCTCGCATGCGCAATCGGACGTCTTCGTGGTCAGCTGTTCCAGTCTGTTGTTGCAGAGAGCCCTTTAGCGTAGTCGAGAAGCAGCTATTCAGCGCATTGTTAATGTCTCGTTGTAGCCCTCCCAATATTTGCTAGCTTGAAGGGATGTCGGAGAAATATAAAAGTCCTTTTATCCATGTCGTAATTTTAACACTAAGGCTGAGAAATTCTTCCTCTCCGGTAGTGAGGAAAGCGAGTCGATCCTCCGTGTCATAATTTACTGTTATGGAAACCCGAAGGATGGTATCTTTATTAGAGCAGACTGCTAATGTGCCAATTTTCATTTCTGGTCTGACCGACATTGTGCTCATCACAAACCAGGAGTAACTTTCAGTGATATTAATGAAATCCTAGACGTGCCCAAACAAAACATTTCAGTGTCAATAATGATCCCGTGCTCACTGGAAAAACGTATATATACCGATGCTTAATACAAAAGTGCTTAAAATTAGGGTTTCGTGTTATAATAGTAGCGTGGACAGAAATAGCCACCATTTTGTTTCCCAACGGTCGATCAATTCACTGTACATTCAGAATAGGCAAAGAGCTATAATACTTCGAGACGATTTAACTCCATCAGATAGAACACTTTTTCTTTTAAGTGGCACCCATTTCCATTTCGCTTGGAATTGTGTATCACGATAAATAAAGCTCAAAGGGAAACACTGGAACGTGCACGATTCAATTTACCTCAGCCAGTTTTCAGCCATGGCATATGTTGCAATGTCAAGTGTGCGCACTTTTGACGTCCTTAAAGTTGCAACACTGCGAAAAGTAATTGTACGAAGAATGTCTTACATGTGGATAATCTTCACTAAATATCTACGCCTTTGACCGTCGTGTTTTGACGGGTTTCGGCTACTTACGTAATTTTGTTACGGGTTGAGTCACATCTTCAGTTGAATAGTTGATGTAATATCAGTATGGTGCAATATCAGATTACTTTATAGCATAAATAATTCATTTCCACCGATCGAGTTGGCCGTGCGGTTAGGGGCGCGCAGCTGTGAGCTTGCATTTGGGAGATATTGGGTTTGAACCCCACTGTTGACAGCCCTAAAGATGGTTTTCCATAGTTTCCCACTTTTACGCCTTGTAAATGCTGGGGCTGTGCCTTAATGAGGGCCACGGCCGCTTCCTTCTCACTCCTAGCACTGTCCTATCCCATGGCCACCATAAGACCTATCTGTGTTGGTGCCAAGTAAAGCCAGTTGTAAATAAAAATCATTGTCATTTGTCTGTGACAAATATTGTGAACATTTTCATTGTTTTCTGTTAAAAAAAAAGCAGTTCGGCAGCCATTCATCTTCAAGAGCCCCGATTGAAGGAATGTATTTCACTGCGAGGCCTGTCAGCTTTATATTTCTGGCGTTGTATGTCATTCTTCTCTTGTATCGCAGAGGAAACTGTATGTTCTTATGACATTTCACCTGTAGTAATGCTGTACAGTGTTTTCGTTGCATTGCTATAGAATAGAGTTTTCTGTTCCCCCATGCTGTGACACTTGGAGTCAGATAAACACCCTGAGCTGTACGGAGGCAGGCGCGTGAATGGCAGGCATTTCAATTCAATCGAAGTAGTTGAAAGCGGGCTGCTGGCCAAAATAACCAAGAGTGAAGGAGCTGGTGAGTGCTTTGTATACTTGGCCCCGCATTGAAGGTATTTCACTGCTTTCGATGCTTGGAAGCGAATACTGAGCACTTTAATTGAAGCCGCAACTATTGATATAGCTTAGTCACTGCTGGAAACTAGCAACACACAAGTTACGCGGAACTGATTTGAACTTATTCGTGGAAAATTACATACTGGTTGGTGACATAGTTCAGAATAGCTGGAATTGTCAGTCCATACATACTGTTCAAGTAATATTTGATGTTAGGTTTTTATTGTCGTTATTGATGCGAACTCTGTATGAATTTTATTTCACAGAGATAAAGTAAAGGTTCATCTGTGCAAGAAGACAATGGAAAATGTGTTTGTTATTTAACCGTATCACATACAGGCTGATTTAAAAAGTTGCGCAGAAACTGAAGTACCATAGCTCTTTGAGGTGTCGAAACACAACTTTCGAATACGAAACGTAAGTCTACGACTAAGCCCTGCGTTGGGACAAACCTGAGAATGCCAGGAACTACTTAATGGATGCTTTTTTCTTTTAATGCTCTACATTGCTAACCAATTAGAAGTGCAGTTAGACACTGGAGACTGAAAAATTGTTTACATTAATGTAATGCCTGTGTTAACTGTGGTGGGGTGGTAGTTCGAACAGTTGGAACATTGTGTCCAGTGTCTAAATCCACTGTGTGCAGAAGTGACTGTATTGATCATTGTATGACCGGGTGAGTTGGCCTTGCCGTTAGGGGCGCGCAGCTCTGAGCTTGCTTCCGGGAGATAATGGTTTCGAACCCCGCTGTCGGCAGCCCTGAAATGATTTTCCGTGGTTTCCCATTTTCACACCAGCCAAATGTTGGGGCTGTACCTTAAGGCCGCGGCCGCTTCCTTCCCACCCCTAGGCCTTTACTATCCCATCGTCGCCATAAGACCTATCTGTGTCGGTGCGACGTGAAGCAAATTGAGAAAAGTCATTGTATAGGTTGTCAGTCTCCAGAAGTGTAGAAATTCTCTGTATTCAAAATGTTAATATAATATTTGGAATTGCATATATTTTCAGTAATACATACACAACTCAAGGGGTTAATGGTGTCATCTGTTTCGTAGACGGAGCAATATTTGTCGTGATTGACCTTTCATCTGAATTGTTAGTTATTTGAAAAGATGTGAACAGCCTCGGGAGAGAGTGCATCTCGATTAGCCTGAGGCATGGCCAACTCGATAGGTGGCCACAGTGCTAGCCGCAAATAGAGGCTAATGGAACTGCTTATTTCATGCACAGAGGCTTGAAAACTAAGATGTTTAACAATCTGTAATGAAAGTATACGTAAGATCTTTAATGTTAAGTATTTCGATAACGAATGTGTACCACTCAACTAAACTTGACTTGAAGAGCACCATTACGTGTGCTTTTTCTCTTACGACCTACTTGCTTTTCTGTGATTAAGGAGATTGATACTGGAGCAGCGAAAGTGAAAGAAACTGGAACGTACTGCCACAACAGCTTGCTCGCAAAGCCAATATTCCATGAAGTTTTAAAATCACATTATCATTCTCTCGCCCGATTACCTTAAACAAAGTGTCCTGTTACCTACCATTGTATATTCTATCTATACAATATAATAAGAGTTTTGTTTGTACGTAGCTCAGAATTTAAAAATAATGGTATTTCTGTATCAGACGTGTTCACAGTAACAAGGAAATGTACTTTTTGATTTTACGTCATTTCTGTATGTTTGTATTTATGTACTGTATGTATGTACGGGTATCATAAGAAAATGGCTGAAGAGAATTTAATGAAAATCGGTATGTAAAGTCTAGGAAAGATGCATTGCAATCTAGGCTATAAATAATTTTATTCACTCTGAATGAAATGGTAGTTTAGGAGAATTAAATTCTCAAATATTCATTAATGCTCCTATCGATAATTACTACATAACTAAAATTATATAAAATTATATTTCCGATCATTTGTCTTATACATTTTTACCATTATCGGCTATGATAGCAGATATATTTGTGAATTTCTATTTTTGTTAAGTCTACATCAACGCCGAACTACGAAAAAAATGGGTGAACAGAATTTAATGGAAATCGGTATGTAAAACCTGGGAATAAGGTTCTACAGTCTAGGATATAAATAATGTTTAATCTGCTGCATGAAATGGTAGTTTAGGGGAAGGTGCCTAAGATTTTTTTTTAATACCTATGTTATTGGTGCTATCAAAACGTTTTACATGCCGTAACCCAAGTTATAGAGAATGTAAGTTACAATCATTTGTGTCTTACACGGTTTTACCATACCGACTATGATAATAGAATAATTAATTTAGACCTTTGTTAATTAGTCCATACTGGCGATGGGTTTTGTCATGATTTTCTTAAGGTGAAAAGCCGCGTGGTCATCGGCCCGTATCAAGGGAAAACGTGAGGATGATTATAAAAATGAGAAGAACCCGTAAAGGAGCGATCGCTTGAAGAATAAGATAAGCGGGAGTCATGAAAGAAGGGAGGACTGCCTTTACGTTAGATGTTGTAATACAGGGTCTCTCAAATGCCCAAAACCTCACGCGCGCAAACAGCGCTACAGAGTTCCTGTGCACAGTGCATCGGCTCGGACCAACGCTTCGTCTCTGGGCTACTCGGCTAAGCTCAGTTCAACTCTGCTCGAGTTTGGAACGCTACGGAGCAAGTGAGGAAGAGAGAGAGAGAGAGAGAGGTAGAGAGAGAGGTAGAGGTAGAGGTAGAGGTCTGCACTCTGGTCAACCAAGCGAAGTCGTCTTTTGTACCGTGCACAGTGCATGCACCCTGAGAGGCCCTGCGTTTTAATATATCACAGTCGCAAGAAAACTACATATGAAGGTCTACAGTATCGAAAGCTCATAAAACTGGTCAACAGTAACATTTTGACCATTGTTGTGATGTTATTTGTCTCCTCTGCTGCCACTCGCCTCTGATAGATGGGATTACTGCTGCGTCCCGAGTAAAACAGCGTGCCTGAATATTGGCGGAAAGTAGCTAGGGAGTGAGATAATCTTGCACATTCTACATGATTGCTCCGTCAACGATGGGTAGTGCAGCTAGTTAAAAATATTAACGCCTATATTTAGTGCATTATGTCTTCTTAATAAGTTTTCTCTTCATAATCATTATAGATGGCAAGATGTAGTGTTTACAGTGCGCTATGTCTTCTGGTATGGGCTAGAATAAAATTGTTACTTTCATTGACCTGTCTCAGTCTTATACTTGGCTTTGACAATATGAAAATGGCTGAGGTATGAGTGACGCTAGTAATGCCATTCCTTATGCAGCCGGTCCCTGCTATGAATGATGTGAAAATGTCGCTCATAGGGTCGGTTGGTGCACGCATTTCAGTGGGCTTGACATACTGATGTGCAATAGCAACTTCTGGCTCGATGAGGAAAGCAACGGGAAACTACCTCACTCATTTTCCTAGTACGCCTTTTCAGTGACACCTAGGCCATCTATGACAGCTAATGGTGAACCTGTTGAGGATCCAACCAGCCTTCGGGGTGAATACCCAACATACAACATACAATCATTATAGTGTGTGGGAGGGGGGACTTTTTTACTTAAGGAACTCCTTGAAGCTTTCTTAATTTTAGATTTAACCACACCTCTAATATTGATCCTAGTCTTAAAGAATAACGATATACAGTAGACTGTTGACTACTCCGTCACAATAGTTCGAAATGTGGTGGTAATTGTTGTATGCACAAAAATGACTGACAGCTCTTCTTAGATGTGAATCTAAGATCTGACTGCATTATACTTCCTGTTAAATTCTTACAACAGCACCAGGCTAGCTTTCTTTAGCCTTGAATTTTGCGAGCTTGCCGATTTAGTGAATCAAGGGGCTTGTTAGCTCGCCAGCAACGTTAATACTTCATCTTTGTTTTCCAAATCAGAATTAAAGCATTTGTTTATTATATGAAACGTTCAAAACGTAGATGGCGAATCTGAAATGAAGTATTTCTGTTACGGCTACTACTACTACTACTACTACTACTACTACTACTACTACTACTAAATAGATACGTAAAACGAATAATTTATAAAACATATGAAGGATCTGCTGTAGGTGAACTTACTGTAGTAGTAGTAGTAATAGGCCTAGTAGTAGTGAGTGCGTGTTATCCTTATGCTCATTTTCTGTCGTTGTTGTACGCTATTGCCATGTCAGTGCTGTAACGGTTCAAATCCCGTTACAAGCATTCATTTGTGTTATTGTTATTATTATTATTATTATTATTATTATTATTATTATTGATTCAGTTCTATAATCTGATTTCGCTATGTATTAATTAATTATCGCTTGCTTCATTGTAGTTAATTTATTATGTATATATACGTGTGTGTATATTATCATCAAAATTACGTAGAGTAAGAGTTGCTGCCTAATATAAGATATGGATATGTTTTGTTAAACCTTTTGACATTGCAACATGTGGTGTAATACTGTTACAGTAACTGTCCGCTCTGCCATTGTATGCTTTTAGCGATGAGGTAATTTCTGGGAGTTTCAAATTTGCCTGAGGCTATTTCAACGCAATATGTAATATTTGTAGCTGGGTGGGAGTGCCGCAACACCATTCCGAGTTGAACTTGTGCCATGGTATATTGCCTTGTAACCTTCACCGATTTTCGAACCTTTCCATTTTGTTTCCTGAATGCAGGCAATGTCTACATGCCGGTTCTTCAGGGTGTCTGCAAGCTCACGGCTTCTTCCGGTGAGCGTTCCAACATTGATGGTCGCTAGTCGGAGATGGTCTTTATTCTTCAGCCCACTCCGTCCATAAGTGGGTATCCCTTGCCCATGTTTCACGTCATTCAGGCGAGGACGACGCGCGCCGCTTGAAATGGGGGACGCCTTAGCATTTCGTCTGTTTGGTATGGCCATTATTTCATTGACTCAACAAAAAAAAAAATGCCCCAACCGATGTGTCGCTTCACCTGTCATTGGAGGCATTTTAGAGCTACTGCCAGCGTATAATTTGGCCGCCCTTAACGTGGAGTACAGGCACCATTTGTAGCCGCCCGATCCGGAACAGACGGTACGACTGCTATCTACCCCTTAATTGGGACAGGTACTTTAAACCCAGTTCATCCCGAACCCTGAACTGCCACTTCCGCCATGTACACTGTACCAAGGACTTTCTTTTCCACTGCAGATGTCGTTGAGATCTTTTCTGATTACCCTGAGCTAGGGCCCTCCGTATTTATGACCCCTGGAGAGAGGGTGTCCTAGCATTATTAAGCCCCCATGAATTGGACTGCCTGTTGGTCCGCGGGTAAATTTCCGGGGTGTCTGCACCAGCCCGCATTTCTGTGGGCCTCTATCCGCCACCGGGGGACGCGCCATCTAGAGGTTAACAGGCTCCCCCGAGGGACATATAACCTCTATGTCAAGAGTAATAATATAATGGATGTGAAACATGTTCGACAAGTCCGGGGGGAACTGAAATATCTGAAAGCCCAAAGCCAACCAAACTCAGATTATTCTCGTCCCTTTCCTGTTGATGAGATTGAAGAAGCCCTGAAGGACATGAAAACTGGTAAAGCTCCGGGATTTGACGGGCTATATCACGACTTCGTTGTCAACTGTGGTAAGAATGCACATTCTAGACTGGTAAGATTCCTTCCTTATTGAAGAAACAATCATTACTATTCTTAAGCCTGGGAAACAATAGTATAGTGTATGCTACAGAATTGTAGAAAGACGACTTCTGAACAGAATTGCTTCAAAATTACTTGCGGAAATACCCAAAGAGCAAGCGAGATTTAGGCCTCATCGCAAGTGTGCAGACCAAGTGTTGTCACTAATAACGTTTGTTGAGGTAGGATTTCAACAGTGCTTGAATACATCTGTGGCATTCTTCGGTCTTAGGGCTGCTTCGGCACTGTATAGAGGGAAGGTCTGATTTACAAGCTGCTCGGAGTAATTCCCTGCAAGACTGTTGCCAATCTAGGCAATGACATGCTGTGTAACAGACTGTTTAGAGTTGTCATGGTTAGTAGAGTTAGTGCACAAAGAAAACTAAGTGACCGACTACCACAAGGTCCTGTCCGAGCTCCACTCCTTTTTAGCTTGTATACAGCTGATAATCCTAGAACAAAATTAAGGAAGTTTGGATGTGCGGACGATTGGGCAATAGCCACAATGAACTCATACGTAACTGAGTCTACACTCACAACAGATCTGAGTGTTCTATGCGCCTATTTCAGCAAATGGAGACTCCAGCCAAGTATAACAAAGACTGAAGTGTGTTGGTTTCATCTGAATAACCGCATGGCTAACATGGATCTCATAGTGTATTATGATAACGTCCTTGTACCACACAATCAGTATCCCAAGTACCTGGGTGTTACTTTGGATAGAACGGTATCCTTCAAACAACATTTGCTGAAGACTGCTGCAAAGCTGAGATCACGTATCATCATTCAGAAGCTATGCGGAGTAACACAGGGCTCTAATTCTTAAACTCTTCGCTCTTCGGCTATTGGTCTTGTTCTCTTTGCAGATGAATATTGGGCCCCTGTGTGGTTAAACAGTCCTTACATCGGAAAAAACGGATGCTGAAGTCAATAAAACAATGTGATTGATCTCCGGTACCTTTGTGCACGTCTACTTAATGGCTTCCAGTTCTGAGCTACATTCCTCTACCTCATCTCCGCAGGCATAATGTTCTGGTCAAAGAATACCGCAAGATACTCCATAATCAGCATCTTCCTATTCATGCTGACATACCTGATACGGGTTCAACCAGACTTCGTTCAAGACGCCCCCTATGAAGACAGCTGTGAGACCAATCAGTGAGAACATTGATATGATGCGACAGTGGTCACAAGATTGGAAGACTTCCGCTCCTCAGGAGTTTAAGACATGCCATCAGTCTCCTCTAACGTTCCTGGATTTGACCTACCTCGCAGGAAATGTTCAAAACAAAACCGGGCCAGGACCAACTCTGGAGTTTGTGCGGACTCTCTTTAAGTGGAATAAGTTACCTTTTCCGAAGTGTGACTTTGGAGCCGATAGACAAATAGTGAAGCACATCTTTCAAGATTGTTCCATAAGAGCATATGGAGGAGACATAAAGAATGTTTCCTCTGTGACTTCTGCATCAAAAAACTACATTTTGATCTTTGATTTTAGATTGTGATCAACTTTTTTTGTTTTATCTTGTGTAAAACATAAATATGTACAATAATAATAATAATAATAATAATAATAATAATAATAATAATAATAATAATAATAGTCTTTCTCTGTTATGGACTACTCATACACATAAGATGATCACTTCGCCTGTGTACTGCGGAAGAATCCAAAACAGCGCGTGTTGTGGCATCATAGTCGGTACAGAAAAACGAGATTGATTCGGATGTTTTGCCTCTCCAGCTGGGTTGACCAGAATTTGTGCAATCTAACTTCCCTAGTTTCCCTTACTTGAACGCTGAAAAGGAATATGATGACTTCTTCGTCTCCAAACCAAGCAAGTTTCTGTCCTCACTACTTCACGTACTTCAATAAAGCTTCAATCTTTAACTGGTGTTTAATACTACGTGCAGACTATTAGCACTATGAACTAGCGGCATACCCATACATTCTATATTATGTACTAAGCAATTTTATCTGGTCTGTGGATACTTTCTGTAAATCTTCGTAAGCAACCCGTTTGTTGCGCTCTCCCACGACTTAAGACGCTCTTCGTCAGAGTAATATTCTTCGCTTAAATACGTTTGTAAGAAATGGAGTATTTTAACTCCTCTGCTCCGTACGACCACGTACCTGAACAAAATGTCAACCCGTAACGGGTGTCCAGTGCTACGTACAGAATATTAACGTTTAAACTCAACATTCCGCACCACTTAATCTTCATCTCGTTACGGGACGTCTGCGATGGACAGAATTCAGATACATCAGAGGTGGTGTGGGAAACCCAATTAGGATTTCTTGGAAACTGCTAATTCGACTTGCAGAGTGGTAAATTAGAACTGCAGAGCTGTTACCTATGCGTTATGTGGGCAAGGGCAAGGGAAGAATGCTTTCACGATATCCGTTTCCGTTTTAATTCAGAATATTTTGGCTGATTACTTACTTTTTTGGAGAAGTGTGCTGCAGTTGATATGATTTGGAATGCGAAACGGAAAGATTTCCTGATCGGATAGATAGTGTCTTGTGCACTGAAGCAGTTCTGAACCAGAAAGAAAAATCTAAACCGTTACGAACTCAGTCGTCAATAATAATAATAATAATAATAATAATAATAATAATAATAATAATAATAATAATAATAATAATAACTGTATGTATTGTTACGTGGCAGCCCTGTTGTAACCCCTTTCGATACTTCCTGGAAGGGGTTAATGAGTCAGACGACTGGGTAGTTCCCAGCCGGCTTGGAGGGCATGGCCGGCATATCCGTGTATTGTTCTCTTCGTCTTGTTTCCTCATGCGCTTTGTGGAAGGTGAAACGGGAATGTTCCGTCTCTAGCCGAGTCGTGAATATTCTAGTAACCCATCATCAAGATACAAATACAAGGCCGCCGCGAACGAGTAGTAGTTTTGTTGGGGCATAGATAATAGTTCAGTAGTTGGGACTGAGGTGACAGTGTTGGCTGCCGTCACTGTCTCACCGGTGTCCGAGTATATGAGTGAAGTACGGTGTGTGTACTGCCTTGGAGTACTGTGTACTACCGTGGACTGTGGACCGCCGTGGAGTCACCGTGTGGAGCAGCTATCGTGAGTGTAATTCGAACAGTGTAATGGTCGTTGTCGTGAGGAGTATTGTCCTGAATGTTAGCAGTGCTGATCTGTTGCTGTTTAATTGTCAGTGTTAAGTCTGTTCACTGTATTTGACTGTAAGAATTACTGGATTTCCTCTGGAGTCGAACCAAGGAAAGTCGTCGTGTGTTGTGGGGGTCAGCAGCCCTGTGTTATAGCCGTGCGTGTGAAGAAACTGAGCTTGCAGGAGCTAAAGTGAAAAGCCTGCCAATAAGAATTTTAGCCGTTCTATGTAATATCGAAGTGCCGGACCGCCTAATGTGAATTTGATCGAGACTTGTAAAAAGGCAGCAATTAGTGACTGTGGCCATTCATGATTGAATAGAATGGTGTGTGTGAATTTATTGGGTCATTCTGAAATCAGAGCGATAAAACAAACAGACGTAACATTGTGTAAAAACAAAGCCCAGTAATGTTGCTTTGTGGAACGCCCCGTGAGCAAATAATACTAATAATAGTGATAATCACGTCGAGAGGCTGTACGCGGAGGAAAATAAAGGTGGAAAATACGGGACATAGATAATAGTTCGACCGTCATCATCAATCTTGAAGAGCATCCTTACATAAAAGCAAGCGTACACTTTAAGGAAATGAGGATACGAAACCTGAAATTAAATAGCAGAATTCTAATTTCAGTGGTTGTTTGTCAAGTTTTAAATAGACACGGAATGTTGTCGCCTATGTTCGTGAAGTCATCTATCAATATATGCGACATTAAATGAAAAATTTATACTATCCCATCGATCTCTAGATATGAGCACCGTGAAATTTTCAGTACCGACGAACATAGTTTGTTCTTCAAACTTGTGCCAGTTAAAGCGTACGTTTCCAAAAAAGAAGCGTCATGAGTTAAGATAAGATCGTGTTCCTATAACTTGTTGTGGCTCTGGAAAACTGTTTCTGGTTGTAGTAGTATGAGAATATCAGAACTGTGGTGTTTTAACATTTAAAAGGATATTTCTATAGGTTTGTGAGAGCCAAGCACGAGTAATGAGTGCTTATGTTGATCATCATCATCATCATCATAATAATTCACCACTGATATGCATGTAGGTCGGGTAGACGATTCCCAGTTAATTGTTTACCTAGTCTTTTCTTAAATGATTTCAAGGAAGTTGAAAATGTAGCGAACATCTTCCTTGATAAATAGCTTATCCCTCTCTTCCTATAAACGAATATTTGCCCCAATTTGTCCTTAAATCTCAATTGTATCTTCATATTTTGATTTTTCCTACTCCTAAAATTTCCATTCAAGCCTATTTGTCTATTAATATAATTCCACGCTATCTCTCCAATTACAGCTCGGAACATTAGGCTTACTCGAGCAACTCGTCTTCCTACTCAAGTCATCCCACAACATTTTTGTAACACTGAACTAATCGAGCGGCTTTTCTTTTGATTTTTTTCTCGATTCACGTTATCCTTATGAGGGTCCCATACACTGGAACCATTAATTGAGGCTTTCAGCGCAACAGTGACCTAACCAACATTTTTGGATGAGTGCGATATTGGCGTACAATAGCCCTTTGTGGCACCGTACAGACATGTTTTGCTGGCACATCATGAATGTTGGCGGTAGATGGCTTTGGCCACTTTAGATACTGAATTTAGACCATAAAGGGTTATTGTAGGCCTAAATCGCAAGGCACCCAAAAATGCTGGTTAGGTGACTATTGCGTTGATAGCCCCAATTGCGGTGTTATTGGAGACGTCCACGTCTTCTCTACATCCTTCAATACTCGCATAACTGTATGAAGGGATCTACAGTCTCGTTAATGTGATTCACCCCAATAAAGATCTTTGCATATACTCCTGGGTACGTAACTGGTCCAAGTGATGTTTCTGTTGACTCTATAATAGTTGGAACTGAGAGGATTTTTCCTCTTGGTGAAAGTTACACAACCTGACTTTTCACCCCGTTTGCCTTCATACCATTGTCTGCTGTCAATCATAATTCTGTCGCGATCTTTTACAGTAGCTCTCACTCCTGTAGCTTATTTACTGCTCTCTATATGGTATAACATCTGCCGGCCCCGTGATGTAGGGGTAGCGTGCCTGACGCTCACCCGAAGGCCCCGGGTTCATTTCCCAGCCAGGTCAGGGATCTTTACCTGTATTTGAGCGCTGGATCGAGGTCCACTCAGCCTGAGTGATTACAATTGAGGAGCGCTCTGCCGGTGAGATAGCGACCCCGGTCTAGAAAGCTAAGAATAACGACCGAGAAGGTTTGTCGTGCCAACTACACATCTAGTAATATTCAGGCCTTCGGGCTGAGCAACAGCCTCTTGGTAGGCCCGCCGGGGCTGTTGTCTCATGGGTTCTTTGACCAATAATTGAGTTTTATCTGTGATATGCTTACTCATATCGTAAGAAAACAATGGTCCAATAGTACTGCCTTGCGGGACGCCCTTTGGGCAACTAAGCTGTATTTTTCGTCACAAGGTTATGTTGTTCACGATGAACTTTCGCGGTCACACTAAACATGTTAATCTGAAAAGCACTGTGCTTCCCCTTTTCCCTTCGCATACTAATACCAAGCGTCAGCTCAAGTATCAAACAGTAATAATTTGGTCCAGTTTTATCTGAAAGTGCCTTTGCTATTAAGACATAGTGTTTATAATGCACAGTGTCTTCTGGTATGAGTTTAGTTCGAACCCCACTGTCGACACCCCTGAAGATGGTTTTCCGTGTCCCATTTTCATACCAGACAAATGCTGGGGTGGGGGGGGGGGTACCTTAATTAAGGCCACTCCCGCTTCCTTCCATTCATAGTACTTTGCTATCCCATCGTCGCCATAAGACCTATCTGTGTCGGTGCGATGTAAAGAAAGGTGTATAAAAAAGAATGGTAGGAGCTAGAACAAATTTACTTTCATTAACCTGTCTGTCTCATCCTTAGCTTTGACAGCATGAAAGTGACTAAGGTATGAGCGAATTTAGTGACACCAGTTTGCTGTTATGTGCGGTGTGAAAATGTATCTCATAGGGTTGGTTAGTGCATGATTTTCAGTGGGCTTGGCAGACTGACAAGTAATAAGAACTTCTGGATCGGTGAGGAAAGCAACGGGAAACTACCTCATGCCTGATTTCGCTAGTACGTCTCATCAGTAACGCTGTGTCATCTGTGATAGTTGATGGTGGAGCTTTCGAAGATCAAATCAGACTTCGGGGATGAATACTCAACATACATTATCTGAAACATATCAATCCCTTTTAACTGCGGGAAATTGACGGAGGGGAATCGCAACCTGTAACTCTCCTGGATGTTGTAAATTATGACAGCGCTGCATGGGAAAGAAAGGGTCAATCCTCGTATCGTCGCAAACTTCTCAAGGAAGTCGGATTTAATAAGGTAAGAATATTTGATTAATCTTTCTCCTGTTAATGAGCATCGTGTCTTTCTGATCTTACTGCTAACTAATAATTCTGTTACGTGCCAGCCCTGTCGTGGCCCATTTCGGTACTTCCTGGAAGGGACCAGTCAGCTGACCGGGGAGCTCCAAGCCGACCGGGAGGGCATGGCTGGCCATTCCGTGCATTGTTCTCTTCGTCCGATTTTCCCGTGAGAGACTGCGAGATGCATCGATAATGTTCCGTTTCTAGCCACATCGTGAATATTTCGGTACACATCACCCGACGTATAGAAAGGAGGCTAGCCGTGAGCAGTCTGTTGGCGTGGGACTCGGTGTGCTCGGGTTCGCTGTCGTTAGTGTGACGGAGTGTGACGAGTTGTTGTCGTCGTTATCTGAGTACTAGCGTGTAGTTGGACTGGGACAGGTGTTGGCTGCCGTCAGTGTCCTACGGGAGTCAGGGTATCGTCGCGTACGGAACGGAAGGTATCAAATTGACTTCATTATGATCAGGCAGAGATTCAGAATCTAGATGTTTGATTGCAAGACTTTCCCAGGAGCAGACGTGGACTCTGACCACAACGTGATGGTCATGAAATGTATTTGAAGAAATTGGAGAAACGAAAGAATGCAAGATGGAAGATATATGAAATGCAAGGAAATCAAAGAGGAATTTGGAAAAGGAATCACAATCGAAGAAGAAATCAGAACTCGGAGATTTGCCGATGATATTGCTAATTTATCTGAGTCTGTAGATCTGTAGAAATTCCTGAGTGGTATTACCAGTCTTGGAGGAGGAGGAGGAGGAGTAGATGAAAATAAATAAATTCAAAACAAATGTAATGACGTGCAGTCGAATGAAATAATTCGATGCAGGAAATACTAGATTAGGAAATGAAATCTTAAAGGAAGTAGAAGAGTATTGTTACTTGGGTGGTGGTGGTGGTGGTGGTGGTGGTGGTACTAGTACTACTAGTAGTAACTAATGATAGCAGAAGTAAAGGGGACATAAAATGCAGACTAGCACAAGCAAGGAAGGCCGTTCTTAAGACGAGAAAGTTGCTCACCCCGAACATTGATATAGGAATTAGAAATACTATTTTGAAGACTTTCGTCAGGAGAGTGGCATTGTATGGAAGTGGAACATGACGATAACTAGCACGTAAAGAATAGAAGGTTTTGAAATGTGGCGTTAAAGAAGAATCCTGAAAGTGAGATAGGTAGATCGAATCACCAATGAAGGGATGCTGAATCGAATTGGCTGAGAATGATTTGGCGAGATTTGATCAGAAGAAGAGATGGAATGATACACATCTTAGACACCCAGGACATGCATGTTCAGTCAGTTTTTTAGGGAAGTGTAGGCGGTAAAAACGGCCGGGGGTAGACCAAGGTGTGTGTATATGACAGATTAATTACGTATAAATGAAAAGGTTAGCACAGGATAGAGTCGCATGGAGAGCTGCATCAAACCGAACGGATGATACAAACAACAGCAGCAACTGAAAACGTGTGTTAATATTGTTTTTCATTGCACGAGTTCACGTATGAAACAAATACCTAAAGTGGTGACTGCCATTAGAGTTATTTCCTGCTTAATAACATTTTGATGGGTTTAGTGAATAGCTTTTGTTTTTCTTACGGCCGTAAAATGTTTAATTTCAATATAAGAAATTCACTTTAGGAACAGCACAGTTGTATGTTTTTCGTATCGTTCAGTACAACAGCTGTTGATAAGTAATATTCCATTTAACTGTAACCTGTATGAAGGAAAGCTTCAGCGCGTCCGCTGACCGCAGCAACCTCACTGGTTAGAAATGGGATGGGGTGAGAGGTGGGAGATTTGACCTCGCCTTGTCAGGTACAACTTCATTATGGGAGTAACCTCCTTACCAAGGAGCCTTTAGTGAGACATTCACTGCGACAGGCATTTGCTTCTACGGCCATTCAGTCTTTGTGCTATTTTTTATAGACTTTGGGCATAAGTGGATTTGTACCATAGCGTCAATAACTTACATCTGGTTAGTTTTGGAATTAATAATCGAGAGGTCTCTGAACTTCGCTAACCAAAAAATTCTTAATGAATGCAGTATTTCAAGCTAAAGACCATATAATCCGTGCTATAAATAAGGCAATTCCGTTCCTCACTTTAGAATGCAGTTTTGCGCTTTGTGACCCAAAAGAAAACTAAACTAATCATTGGACGCCAATAAAGATTAACTTCATAATTCAAAAATAAATATGTCACGTAAGTTAATTGGTCTCAGGTTGTGTCCGATGATTCGGGAATCCAATCACGATAGTAAGCCTTATCTCTTCCACACCTGAACACGTTCTTTTAAGGATAGTTAAACTGGTGAGGAAAATAAGACAACGGAAATTTCTTATCAATAGTTTGTATAACAAAATAATACAGACCTAACATACAGTTTACTGATGAAGTTACTGATAAGCAATGGGACAACTAGTGGCTTGGTGATAACTGATGACGTTTACAAAATCATAGCACAGAATAACTACTGTACAGTACGAAGAGCCGTGGAAGTGTCAGTTACAAGAAACTTTTTTTCTTTTTTTTACATTCTTGACGATTATATTAAGAGTTCCATTGGAATTGTCGTAAGTTGATTTTCGTTCCTCCGCTTGACGATCTACTTGTTTGAAGACGACGAATGATAAATGCTCAACATACGTAATTAATGAACATGCACAGATCGCAAATGTATGAACCCTTGGCTTTTAACACAGCAACGAGAAGTTTTAATAGACTAAAAGTCCGGCTCCATGGCTAAATGGTTAGCGTGCTGGCCTTTGGTCACAGGAATCCCGGGTTCGATTCCCGGTAGGGTCAGGAATTTCAACCATACTTCGTTAATTTCTCTGACACTGGGGCTGGGTGTACGTATCGTCCTCATCATTTCATCCTCATACGGGCGTCAAATCAAAAGCCCTGCACCTGCCAAGCCGAACCTGTCTTCGGACACTCCCGGCACTAAACGCCATACGCCATTTAATTTCATGTCAGTAGACTAAAACTTGAATTGAAAGTTTTCCACGGACCTCAGATACGAGTAGAAATGTTAATTCTCGATACAGAAGATCTTGTTGACACACTTTCTTGAAGTTTTCCAGCTAAGGCAGTAATTAGGTCACAAAACTGTACTCCATTCAAGTAATTATGCCGAAGTTCTTTAAGTAACTCCACTTCAAAAACAGTCCTCGGACACAATCTCGCGGTGACGAGGGCTGAGCGTCCTCTTGACATTCTACTTAAAGCATAAGATGATGCGATCGCCTCTTATCTCTTCCTCGAATTGACCACTGAAAGGGACCATAGGGCTCTATGAAATCCCGAGGTATTGATTTTCCTCAGAAGACAAGATGTTTACACAATCCAACTATTCTTCACCCGTTATTTTCACTAGCGGACTATCTTAAAAATAGACAGAGGATTTGCAGATAAATGCATGTTTTTATTAAACCGTCATGTTTAAGAAGTTTGTATATATTTTTGCGTTTATAATCAAATAAGTACAGTAACATTTTATATATTTTGAGAGTTTTGGTGAAAAAAAAGCGTATTGTATTTTGCATATAATTGTCATTTTTGCCAATTTTCATACACATTTTCAGTTTAGCAAATGTCTTGCCGTGAGAAAGAAGTTGATAAGAACATGGTGAAGGAATTCACGATTCGTGTCAGTTACAGTGCAAAGCACAATGGAATGTTTTTGTTTGTGTATAGGTACAGGGAATTTGCAGCTCTAATAATCGTCGGAAGAAATACTCCAGAAACCTGGTCTGCAGGAGAGAGGAGTGTTCGACGGCATATTCCGTGTTCATTCCTTAGGCCATTACGAGGCTACAGACTACTAACAAAAAAGCAGTCATCTCCGTACAGGTCATGAAGGCCCTTGGAGGGGTGGAAGGGGCTTCCACTACTCGTAACCTCGGCACTTGATGGGGTAGATTGGTTAGTTCTAAGCCCGGCCGCCTTTGCCCCCAGGAATTAACCTGGTATTCATTTTTGGTGTTGGCTTAGTGAACCGCAGGGCCATGTGCACCTCCTGGATTTAATACGGGGGAACTTTCAAGTGTTCCTTTTAAATTTGCCCCATTTACAAGCTGTGATGCTGAATGTTAATTTTCAGCATACGGGCTTACATTTATTGAAAAAGAAAACGGCCTTAATTCACAACCGAAAACTAGGAAGAAAAGCTCTTGTGGTTTACTGATATTTCGGGCTGTGGGGAAATTCTTAACAAATATTGTGAATTCAGAGTTGGGAAGTAATTTAGTAAAGGTAATCGAATTTTGTTACGAATACTTTTTCTGTAATTTCTACTTGTAATCTTTACCTTTTTGCCAGTGCATTTTTTACTCGTAATGCACTACTTGAAATAACGTAACAGCTACCTTTCCAGTCCTAGCCCCGTCCCATCGCTCCGTCGCCGAAAACCTTCGTTGTTAGTGCCACGTTAAAAAATCTTTAAAACTCTATTTTATACACGGATACATTATGTGAACATTCCGAACAGTAGAATACTAACGCATAATAGGAATATAAATAAACTATGATTAACAGAACGTATTCATCGTTGATGGGCGGATAGTTGGCGATATCGCTGACAAGCTGTCGTATTTAAGTCAGTGGTAAGGAAGTGAGTTTAGTTAACAACTCTGTGAATTAGTTTTTAAAGGCCTCTTTGTACACTACAGTATATTAGTTTTCGATCCACTTGGGGCAAAAACCCAGCCGGATAGTATTCGGCCAGGGGTTGTCCTGGCGCGCGCGTGTGTGTAGAAAACTGAAATTTGAGTCATATACTGGGGTTATTTTGTGACAGCACTAACCATCTGCCCATTAATTGGTATTTACGTGGATCATCCTCGTTTCCTAAAGGCTCCTTGTCGTTGCAGTCACATTCGTTGGTTCGCTGCATGTTAACATATAATGGACACCTTATTCCTTTTACTGTCTTTCTGAAATAGGTGAGTCTTGATCGACCTTTGGTTTTCTTCCCAAAACTTTGCCTTCGTCGATGTTCTTGAGAAAGATGTCGTATCTCAGAGTATAACCAAAGGGCTTTTCAACTTGAGTTTCACTAACTTACTTAGTGTGTGGAGCATCCTGTTTATTTGTTCGTTGTCTGGTAGTATAACAACAGCGTCAGCAAAACGAATACAGTAAATTTGTTCACCATGTGTTGATTTCTTTTGTTTTGTCCTTCATTATCCTGATTGCATCTTCTGTGAAATCGAACGGTTAGGGAGGTACGGGACAAACTTGTCTCACCCCTCTCCTTATTTTGTTTCCCTTTTAGTTCCTTTCTCTTCTGTTTCTGTGGTTTGGAAAATGTACAGATTGAGAATTGTAAGTCTGTTTTTCCAATCAAGTACCACCTTTTTAATGGTTAAGAGAAATTCCGAATCAACTGTATTGAAAGCTTTTTCCAAATCAATAAATGCTATGTAGGCCTACGTTGTTCTATTCATTTCCAAACTTTTTTATAGGATTTGCTGTAATGCTAGTGTTGCTTCCTTGGTTTCATTTTCCAATCTAAAGCTAAATTGAACATTATGTAGGCTTGGATCTGTATTCTTACTAATTCGATATTTAATAACTGTGAGTAGAATTTTGGTTGGATGGGACAAGAGCAAATGTTCTTTTTTGTAATTTGATCAGTCTTTTGCATTTTCTGTTTATGGAAGTGTTACGTTCTACTTTTCGAAAAATCAGTTATGACACCTTCCAGGTACCAGTAGCACTTTGTACTACATTAAACATTTTTTACATGTTGTCACCACAATTTTTCAATACTTCAGCAGAAGTCATCCGCACCCATTGCTCTGTTATGTTTCAGTTTCTTTCTTCAATTGGCATGGAACGACCATTATTCATCTCGAAATGGCGCTTTACATTAAATGTGCGGAACACGACGGTTTTCAAGCACAGGCAACACAAAGCTTTATTGCTTCTTTCTATCGCTCCGAATTTCCTTGTCCGCTGTTCTTGAAGAATCCGGTTACTATAAGTTTCTGTTTCTTCGGTACCGAAAACATGTTTGTGAGGTCTGTATACAAACGACATTCAATAAACAGTAACACACAACGAATAATAATTACGCGCTACTGGCGTTGGATTGGACAAAGGGGACCTGCACCTTGGCCAGTCTGTTCACCAGATTTCACCCATTTAGACTATTTTCTCTGAGGAAAGCTAGAAGACTCTGTTTAAAAGGACACACCGACTACACCAAATCATAATATGAAACGACGTATTACTACTGCCTGCGCTGAAATTTCCGATAAAATGCTAGAACGTGTGCATTAGTCTTTACATGACAGATTGGAAGCTTGTTTTGAAGCTGCGTCGTCCATTTTGAACACAACCTTCGAATACCAATTCTTTCTTCTTCACAATCCAAAGAATTTGTTTATTCACTTTTTCTTAAGTTTTGACATATGGAGCAGAACACGGTAGGTTCTAGTTACCATGGAGCAGACATCTGTTGGTATTTACAAGTTTCAAACTACGATAGCTCTTGAACTACTTGTACTAGAATCGTGAAAAAAGAAAAAAAAAACCACAACTGACTTTCTAATTTACTCTAGTTTCATTTCGTTAATGTCAATAGACATTATTCATTTGAAGAAATGTAACTTTCTAAATTAAAACACAATTTAACGATTATTAATATCGGTGCCGATGACCTAGATGTTAGGCCACTTTAAGCAACAAGCGGTATCATCATTATAAAAATCTGCGTATAGGCTAAAATTATGAGCCCTTGGTTACACTTCATTTCTGTGAAAACATCACATCAGTAGCACCTTCCGTTTCAGAAATATGTGTGGCAAAGTGTAGGTGAATCACCTTGTATACGTAAGATCCATATGAATGGTAGATACTGATTATCGTGTCATTACAGCTTAATAATTATGCGTTATAGTGATTATTTAATGTACTTCCATAGCTTTCTTCGTTCGACACTTACGATTGGGGTTGATAAGGTGAGTGATTGGAATTCAATCACTACTGATCTGCATTTAGAGCAGGCGCCCAGGTGGCAGATTCCCTGTCTGTTGTTTTCCTAGCCTTTTCTTAAATGATGGCAAAGAAATTGGAAATTTATTGAACATCTCCCTTGGTAAGTTATTCCAATCTCTAACCCCCCCTTCCTATAAACGAATATTTGCCCCAATTTGTCCTCTTGAATTCCATCTTTATCTTCATATTTTGACCTTTCCTACTTTTAAACACACTACTCAAACTTATTCGTCTACCGATGTCATTCCACGCCGTCTCTCCACTGACAGCTCGGAACATAGTGAGGGGATCCAATATCTGAACTATAGGAACAGTTGGTGCATGCATTTCAGTGGGCTTGGCAGACATACGTAATCACAGCTCCTGGCTCGGTGAGGAAAGGAACGGGAAACTACCTCACTCCTCATTTCCCTAGTACGCCTCTTCAGTGATGCCTAGGCCATCTATGACAGCTGATGGTGGAGCTGTTGAGGATCCAGCCAGCCTTAGGGCTGTTGACTGAACATACATACATGTTCATTGTTTGTCCATTTGCCCATATTAGCCAGTGGTGGTGTTTATCCTTTGTGCATCTTCCTCAACCTGTTGTTTCTTAGATAATATCGAATTTAAATAAATAAATATAATTTAACATTTTAAACTGATACAGTATAAATTAGTTCAAACGTTTCAATTTCGCGCACATTGTGGAATGTCACGCGTTTTGACAATACTCTCATTACTTAATTTACCAATCGGTGAATATTTAATTATTTTTTTTCGCAAAGTTCTCTAAATTCCTCTTATCTCGTCTACAACGCAATTTATCGTGATAATAAATTTGTTTCTCGGGTGTTTTGAAATAAGCCAACTTTTCGAGATAATATTCTTGCGTGTTTCTTGGCTTTCGCTTGGCGGGTTCGATCCCAGTTCAGTCCAGTGGCATTTGAAAGTGCTCATATACGTTGGCCTCGTATCAGATTTACTGGCACATAAAATAACTGTTCCGGGGTTAATTTCTGGAGTTTCCAAAAACCGTAAAGGTAGGTAGTGGGACGTAAAATTTATTATTATTATCATTATTATTATTATTATTATTATTATTAGTAGTAGTAGTAGTAGTAGTAGTATTATCTTGATATCTCGTAGCCTTCTTTAGTGTCTTAAAGAAACGTAAATTGTTCCTTTAACAATAACGCAATTAATAATGATGGAACAGTTTTGTGAAGCGAAAGTGTTTTAATTATGAAAGAAAGTAATTAATTTAGCTTTCCTCTTATCTGTGCGTACTCACATTAGGTCTCTTTAGCTCCATAGCATAGAACGCAACTTTCTTAGCTTAGAATTGTTACCATCCATAACCGAAAAGAAAGCGAACTGCATTGCTGTGATGTGTCGACCTTGAAGTGTTTTTCTAGCGGAGTGTGGTAAACAGCTGTTGTACTCTTGGCAATATTTAAGTGTCCTTATAATATAGGAGAAGTGTGTGTAATTTGAACCGTTATTAAATTTAGAAGGTTGGTCAGCCATTGCCTGGGGTATAGTCAGCTTGAGGTTAACTTTCGCCCTGCAAACATCCAAGATCGAGGGGCAAAGAAAATAAGTTAATCGCTCACTTTCTTTAAAACTCCTGTGACAGGGTTGTATGCTAAGTAGTAGTTCTCGAAACTAGGAGGGTGTTTCGTATATTGAATACCTACAAACACATTTAAACGATTTCGACTTAAGTTACATAGACCTATTTTAATATACAGAAGTTTATATACCGGTAGTATTTACAAGTAATTGTGAACTTAGCATGACACGTAATTTGACTTACTCGGGTGTGTTTATTTTGGACCATTAAAACTACATTTAAAAAAAAAATTCTATCCCTTTTAGTTGTCTTTCTAAATGGTTTAAAATTCGCTCTTCTTTTACTTTCAGGAAGTCCATTCCTTAGGATGTACAATGAGTTCAGAACAAAAATGTTCATGTACAATAAAAATTCTCTGCGTGTTTGATACGTATGATTTAATTTGGAGTAAGGGACATTGCTTCAAATTTCGAACTATACTTTCCTTAGATTTTAGTGGGGATGGTATATACAGACTCTCTATAAATCCAGGAATGAAGGCCGAGAGGATTCGTCGTGCTGACCACATGTCACCTCGTAATCTGCGGGTCTCCGCACTGAGTAGCGATCGCTTGGCACACCATGGCCACCGGGGCTGTAGCACCGTGGGGTTTGGTTTGGTTTATGATAGATAAAGGTAGTTATTTCTGTATCTGGGTATGTGTACTCGAAAATCAGTTGCGAAATACTTGTTTGTGGTTGTTAGATTTGGGCAGATATCATTCATGAATATTTGTCGTGTCACATACAAGAAGTGACATGAAAGCCAGTATACTAGACATTGTTAACTTACGAGGGAACACATACATGTGTTTCACTCGGATTCGGTTGAAATTTGGTAGGAATATTCGTGGGAGGCAGTAGAATGCTAAGGTGAAAACTGCATGTCCCCAACGCAAGTTTAAACGCCAAAATAGAACAAATAAATAGTCGTAAAATTAGAAGTGCCGCGGAAGTATCGGGGTTTGGCGGAGAGGTAGGGAGGAGCGAAGTAGCGGACGTGAGCTAACCGGGCTGTGTCGAGCTGCGCCAGCAGCCAGGCAGCGTATAGTTAGAGCGTTCCCCTTAACTTCCCGATTAGATGTGCAAAACGTAAATATGAAAACAGCACATGAAACAAGTGTACAAAGGACGATGTTTGAGCAACGATGCCAATAAGGTTTGAAGAATTCACGCCCGAGTTCTTGTTACTCGTAATTAGTGCAATAGTGATTGTTTACAAAAAAAGTAGACAAGGCACAGATCCTGCGTGCACCATGCACATCCTACAGCGCTGTCGCTTTCACAAGTATTACATTGATTATAGGAAGGCTCTTCTTTGAAACAATAATCGACTGGATTAAGAAATTGTGAAGGTTTCTTGTTAACATAGCCACATTTGTACCAACTGTACTGCCACATGCTACGAAAACGCGGAGAGGAGAACTGGTTGTGCGTCAAAGATTGCACTTTTAAAATGTTGCTCCTTAAATGTACCTTGATGTCGAACGAGTTTAACAAAATTAAATCGTAAAAAATACGTATAAATTGCTTCCAAATGCGGAAGCCCAAAACATCTAACGGCTGGATAAGTCCAGTGGCTCCTTTGAGAATTGTTTGAGCATTGATTTTCTTACTTCCAATTTTAGCATTTAAAATATTTTCTTCTTTCTGCCCGGTCCAGGAATCGAGAACTAAAACACTGTACTCTGGTACTAGCTCACGATAAACATCCCGTAACCATTTCTGTACAAGTTCTTTGGTCAGTTTTCCAGACTTTGAAGGCAAAGTGTACACATTTGGTGCGGTAAATAGTTTTTCTATATTAGGACCAAATTTGCCATTTTTGTCTCAACACCACTAGCAACTTCGGCAGGAGTTGTCCATCTGCCGAAATTATTGGCTGTATTGTGTAGCTATGAGTTAGTGAATTCATAGGTTGTGCTTCCGCTAATACGACTTTTTCTCCTCGTTCATTATGGGTCCTGCCAGAATGGAACTCTTCATGAAAACCAGACTGATCAGTATTAAACACGCACTCTGGGCCGTGACTTTCTATTAATTGCGACACTTCTTCAACAAACGGTGTCGCGTTACAATTAGTATCTTCTTGTTCAAATTGGTACTTTTTAGATACGAATTTGCAAATTTTTCATGATCCAATTTTGAATTTCTTTTTAAAACTCATTACCCAGGAATGAGACGCTCGAAACGTGTCGTAGTTAGACGAGCGTACTTTAAGGCCCATTTTTTTATATTTATATCGTGAACAAATTTGTTTCGTTGTCTACTTTTTTGAACGTTTGATCAGTCTTCTTCGTAACAAAGTTATTTTTTTCTCCCATTGTGCCACCGTTTTCCAGTTGCTGCTCCCACCTGTAAAACTCTTGCCGGAACTTTTATTTACAAAACCTGTGTTTCACTGATGCGAAGCTCCTCTGTTTCCCACCTTTGTTTCGCCAATATTCGACGACCTTCTTCTTATAAGTTATTGGGATTAGGCATCGTTCAGCCGTTGTTGTGGATGCAGGGTTAGGAGCAACATTTTTGGAGACGAGGTCAAATAACGGTGTTTCAATATTGTCTTCCTCGAAATCAAAGTCATCATCTGACATATCCAATGTGCCATCCAGTTCCACTGTCATATCGGTATCCAAAACCCTGTCGGCAATTAGACCTGTAAAACGGAGACAAGAACGCAATTCCTGTGAACGCTTGTTTTTCTCGTAAAAGTAAATACTGTATATATAAATACATTGATCTACTTACGATATAATTCCAATCCCAAATTCCTTTCATCTTCAGAAAATGGGGTGTCTTTTTTGTCACACTCTGCAAAACAATTCTGAAGGCACACTACTACATTCCACGGATTGAATGACTTCCGTAGTGGGCGTTTTTTTGTATCTAGGTGTAAAAAAAATCAATTATTACCATACATGGTTAAAGTAAATATACAGTCGCCATTCATAAAAATGACTATAAGAACGTCAGATTTTACCTGTCATTGTAAGAACGTTGTCTCATCGGACGACTAATCATTGTGCATCTCTTGATCTGCTTTGACGTTTCTGATCGGGAAGATACGAGGTATGTGCGAAGTGCGGTGTAGTAAAGAAGAGAGGCCGGGAGGGTGGGGGTGGGTGGTCATTCATTCGACTCGAGCGAGCAGCTCGACTATACGCTGCTCACGTCCGCTGCGTCGCTCCTCCCTCCCTCTCCGCCACACCCAGATACACCCGCGGCACTTCTAATTTTACGACTATTTTTTTGTTCTATTTTGGCGTTTACACTTGCGCTGGGGACATGCAGTTTTCACCGTAGCATTCTACTGCCTCCCACGAATATTCCTACCAAGTTTCAACCGAATCCGAGTGAAACACATGTATGTGTTACCCCGTTAGTCTATTTTGATGAAATATTGTCCAAATAAATGATTATGCATTACCAGTCCAAATTCCACATCAGTCCAAATTGTACGCGATCTCATTTGCAATACACATCGTGTTTAAACAGTTTATGAAAATTCTTTAAAAAATTGCAACCTATATATTCAACAAAAGACATCAATTGTCTCATACAAGTATTATAAGAATTTCGTAACAGCCGTTGGTGTTAGGCCTGTTCGAAGTTCAGAGGACCCAATTACACGGATGAAAACCTACAACCTGTTTTCCAGTCAATAACCGGGTTATTTCCTTACAACGAAATACCTACAAATGGTTTTCGGTTATTAGATGTAGATAACCGAACTGTACTTCCGGCGCGCTGCCGGTTGAGCCAACGGAGGCTCTCCCAATTACACGGACCTCCCCAATTAATTAAATAATTATTTTTACCTTTTAGGCAACATTATTTAGATGTCAACTTGAAGTTTACACGTATTTGGGTTCATCTGTTGATAGGATATACCGAATGTAGGACTTTCAGAGAACTTACGTGTTCAGCCTCGGATAGAATTAGATATTTTGATGGACATGCATCTCCATTGTTGGACGTTACGAAGAATGTAGGAGCAACAGAAGCAAAACAGGAAATCTCCCAAGAAGAATGATATTTCAGTTGCTTGTCTCTCACCTCAAAGGGTTCTGCTATTCTGTTGAATTAAACGGTGGATTAATTCCTTTTCGATAGCCGTCTTTAATCTTATATGGTTACTAAAGCGAAATTTAAATCTTCTGTCAGGGTAATGTTTTCTTTGCTCTCGTCAGATAACTTCAGTATTGTTGCCTCGTTATTAGGAAACTTGAAAACACGACATTAACTGCTCCAGGTACATGTATTCTCCAGGAACATCTTGATTTGGCATGGCGACCAAGGAATTCTAGCTAAGCCTGGCATTGCTCCCATTTGTTTCAGTGTCCTTTCCTGCATTTCGGTCCTTCTGTAGCCGGCTATTGTTCTCTTACTACCCTGACGGTTTTAAATTTTTGACGCCTAGGGTTTCAGTCGTTTTCAAGACTTTTATGGCCCTTCCCTTCATTTTTCGAAGGATAAGACAGCTTTTTTTTAAATTACTAGTGTTACGAGGGGCTGTTTTGCTTCTCTCTACCCCACCCACCTTTTCTATGTTCTATCTTGCGTAGTCTTGTGTAGATTGATAGTTGCGGTTTCTGGATGGAAGAAGAGAACAACTTGTAATTGATCCTGTTAACTGTTCAAATCGTGATCGAGGCCACGGGACATCTCCTTTTATGTGGAATCCGAACTACATGTGTTGGATTCAAAACTCCGCCGCCTCGGTGAGAAGCGGACGAGGATGCTTCGTGCATATCTTGTCCCGCATGAAGGAAGACGACCTGTTGAACGTAGAATCACCGGGCGAGTTGGCCATGCGGTTAGGGCCGCGCAGATGTGAGCTTGCATCCTGGAGATAGTGGGTTCGAACCCCACTGCCGGCAGCCCTGAAGATGGGTTTTCCGTGATTTCCCATTTTCACACCAGGCAAATGCTGGGGATGTTCCTTAATTAAGGCCATGGCCCTTCCTTCCCACTCCTAAGCCTTTCCTATCCCATCATTTGACGTAAAGCAAATTGTAAAAAAAAAAAAAAAATGAACATAGAATCTCGATAACCAGCTGCGTTTCGTTGTTCCTTAAGTGTTCACCTGTTTTTTCTTTCTAATTAGTAATCAAACTTCAGTTTGGTATATCATATGATTTTACTAGTGCTTTAACGTCGCTCGCCTTCAGACATGTTCAATCTGCGTTTACGTAAGATATGGAAGCAAAGGTTGGAGTAAGTTTTGAAGTGCTCCTGCTGCTCTCTCCGCATGTCAAGTTCCAAGGTGCATATAATTCCATATTTAAGGCATTGGTGCATATTTAATGATTTTGACACGTTTTGTGCGTACCGTATATGGAACGTTCTTAAAGCGTAGAAAGTATGTAACAGTATTTATTATATTGATTCATATTTTGTGAATTTTGGCATTTATCATCCGTGTATGTATGTTGGGTATTCAGCGCGAAGGCTGGTTTGATCCTCTGCAGCTCCGCCAACAGCTGTCATAAATAGCCTAGGCTTCACTGAAGAGGCGTACTAGGAAAATGAGGAGCGAGGTAGTTTCTCGTTGCTTTCCTCATTGAGCCAGAAGTTGCTCTTACATATCAGTCTGCCAAGCCCACTGAAATGCATGCACCAACCGACCCTATGAGCGATATTTTCACACCATTCATAACAGGGACTGGCTGCATAAGCAATGGTATTACTAGCATCACTCATACCTCAGTCACTTTCATATTGTCAAAGCCAAGGGTGAGACTGAGACAGGTCAATGAAAGTAACAAATTTGATATAGCCCATACCGGAAGACATAGTGCACTGTAAACACTACATCTCGCCAGCAAAGGCATTTATCATCCATAAACGAAAAATATGAAAACAAAATACTGTAATGTTATGTATTTAGTAATTCATGTTACTTGTATCGTACATAGGTTTCAAAGGGTAGCAGAAGTCATATAGTAATACTTTCCTAAAGTATATACCATAATTTCTTGTACCAGGAACATGTTTGAAAAAGCCCTTGTTCGAGTAAATATATGTAGGGAGAAACACCCGGAACTTCCTATATCCCCGAAACCAATACTTACCCGCTGGGGTATATAAACACTGCTCCCTTTCATGCTGATAATTTCAATGAAGTTAAAGAAGCCGTGTGCGGTTTATAGATCAATAAATCATTATATATTTAGTGTATAATAGCAAATTTCAGAGCATATTTTCAAAATTTTAAAACATATGTTAACGATTTTGAGAGTATAAATACAGGCATATTTTAGATGATTTTAGTGCTTATAAATCCGATGTATAATAATAATAATAATAATAATAATATAATAATAATAATAATAATAATAATAAAATCATCATCATCATAGGCCTCAGCTTCCATGTGCAAGAATGTACATTTAACGCCATCTGGCGTTCCGTTTTACTCCAGGCCTACTAACCGGCACTGAAAACCGAATCTCTCTTGGGCGTCTATGGCTGAGTTTTAATTACTTTTGTCAGGTCAACACCAAATGTGTTTCCAGAGATTTTTACATACCGACATCGTACAACGTGGAGTGTTGGATAGACTTTCTTTCCGCCCTTCAAAATCCACTACCCGTATCGGGTTTGAACCCGCTATCTTGGAATCCGGAGGCCGACACTCTACCACTGATTCACAGAGGGAGCTCTTGAAATTGAAAAAGAAACCAATTCAAAATGCTTGCTTCATAAACAACACTTTCACTGAAAAGATTTTAAAAAGGCCTGCTTATTAAGCAAAATAACGCCCGTGGTCGCATTGAAAGCAGTTTAAATTATGGATGTAGAATACTGAGAATTAGATTTAAGACTAGATTTTGTGGCAGTGTCTCCAACGGTACAGTACAGAGTTGTTGAGAACTGTAAGTGTTAAGCAACTTTTCCCCGTATGGACGTGAAGTCAAGGTCTGTTCTACGAATACAGTAGCTAGCATTGACGTATCTTTTGTGAGAGGTAATAAATGGAAGCTAGTTTTCCAAGTGAAAGGTCACGAGTCTAGGCAAGCTCTCAAGTGACGGAAATTGCTACTAGAGGTTACGATACATATCCGCTGGCATTTTGCCTGAACGGTTCTCACCTGCAAATGCTCATGTTAAAAAGACAGTCCTCTCATACGATCATTCCGTCGTTACTGTTCGCTCCTACATTTTGTGTACCATTCTAATAGTATTTTACAACTCGATTTGTAGCTGTTTCACCGTATGGGACTTTATTACTGGAGCTCAGAGAGCCAGACGCCTTAGGTTCGAATCTCCGAGGCATTGTGGTTGTCATGGTGGTTTCAAATCTCGCTCGGAATAATGGATTAGACCCATTGTTAACGTCTGCATGTTATTTTGAGCTCCAGGAATCATATGTCAAAATAATATTCCTGTAAGTTTGCATTTTAGTTTGTCTAATATTTTAACTTCATAGTCACTGCTGCGCCACTGTATGCTCTCTACCCTATACACCGACATGACAGGCGAACTAGAAAACCTAACAACATTACGTAAAATGCTTTTGTCTAATTGGTTTAACAGTGATATATATTGATGAAAATGGCCCAAATTCGTATTCTTCAGTTGGCATCTATAATAGGTATGCCCACTGGCGGGAAGGCAAAGTTCAGTGTAACTTTTGACATATTTTTTAAAATGTGATTTATATCTTATTTCAAGTCTAGAGACTTATTTTTGTAATTGTAATTTCACACCCTGTAAAGGACAGCTGTCGTTGGATGTCGGGCATGAGTAACTCACAAGTGACGCGGAGCTAATGACTATAGATATTCCAAGGTACTTGAAGTAATTTAGCACCTTTTTTTGAGTCTCTAGTAGGAAAATAGGCAGCAAGAAAGCAAAACCCTCTTTTATTCTTCCTTTCCCTGTTCGCTGTTTGCTAAATTCCCAGTTTAGTTGGTTTGCTAATAATTGACTTCATCGTTCCCGTTTACTCTCACCGATGTACATCATTGCTACAGTTACACGCCTATGATAGGTCGTACAATTTCCCATGAGCGGCATCCACTGCCCTGGAGATCATTGACTGCTCTCTTGCTAATCGTATTGTCCTCGCGATTATTGCTCCATTATGTTTACTGTATCTCTGCCCGTTTCCATTATTCTCTAATTGTACTGCGACATCTCTCCATCCTATCCTGTACATCCTTACTAAATGAGAAATAAACGTTTCGTCGTAAGATATTTCCTGTGATCCTTTCCTCGATTAATTCAGCAACTGGTCCTGCTTACGATAACGGACACTGATGGCTTGTTCTGCGAGTAACAAATGTTTGCTTTATCTTTGTTTGAGATTCCGTCAAATTTAGTATATCGTCATTCAGGGAAGAAGTTCACTAAAGGACCAGTCAGAAGCCACCATAAAAAAATTTAAAAAAATATATCATACAAAGAAATAGCAAATTTTCACCCCACTCCGCCACAGCCGTAGTCTAGAGGTTGGCATAGTAGCTTCTCGCGTGGTTGTTTGGCCCAGATTCAGTCCGTTGCTCTGCCATGAAATTCAGACAGGTATGCGAGACTAGAATGGGATGCGCTTATCCTCTGGAAAACGAGATAGTTTGTATCTCTCATCCTAAAAATGGTTAATCATGTTTTATCTTAACTTCAGATCAATGTCCATTGAACAGACTTCGGTCACTTTCTTTCTAATCCTAATCCCCCAGTAAATCACGAAAGCACACACCAATAGGCACACCACAGATAGTATAGGCCTACAGTTATACAGACAGGGTTGAATGAAAATAGTTATAGCGTTTCCCTAGAATTTGAAATAAATAGTTGATTCCTTTATAAAGTTAGTTCAAAGAGGATATCATTCCTCGTGATAACAATTCACATAATTTAGGCACCGTTTTTTGGTGGTGGAACATAACTGACGATTATCGATTTTCCGAAAGAACTGTTGAACGAAAATTGCGATTTTTTTTTCTGAGAAAAGAGACTTTAATCCCACTCTGTATATACAGTATTCGCTTGCAGCAAGTGCATGCTTTGTTGGCTTCGGTACTCCTACATTCTTCTTACTAAGTTGTGCTCCGAGCTTAGAACGTTTAACAAGTGACGATCTGTTATGAACTGTTAGTTTGGGGTATAATTCTCATATTGCCTCCACATGTGCACATAGTGCAGCAAAGGGTATTTATGAACGATAGATATGTAAAAACGAAGTCTTGCAGGGTAGTCGTTAGAAGATTCATGGAAGTATTGTGCGGAAACTCTTAAACAAATTGAGAGGGCAACGGGTTCTTTATTCGTTAAGAAGCGAAGGGTAAAAGTACGTGTGCTTAATGAGGAGAAAGTCAACGAAATCGCAGACAAATTAGAACATACACTTGGAAACTAGGGTTTTGAAGAGCTCGGCATGGCGAGGCACGAAAATATTAAAATTGAAAATCTCAAGTCATATGCACGGACAAAGGGACGGAAGTGCCGTGCTTGTTGCTATGCCACAGAGCGGGGAGTGATGAACTGAAAATATAATATGTTGCTTGTTTCCTAAAACATTGGCATGTTTCTTAAAGCTTTTTCTCGAAATTTCAACTGTATATCTCTTTGTACGTAATTTTCCGTAGCTTCCTCTGTGGATTAGTGGTAGTTGCCGGCCTCTGGATCCCAAGAGCGTGCACTGTAACCGGCAGAGGTGATCAGACTTTTGAAGGACGGAAAAAAGTCCTTCATCACTTGTCCTTCATTACTCTTTTTATGTCGTATGATGTCGACATGTAAACGGTCTCGGGTAATGCATTTGGTATTGACCCGACATAATTAGACTCAACCATAGATAGCTCAACAGAGATTCATTCTATTATTATTATTATTATTATTATTATTATTATTATTATTATTATTATTATCATCATATACTTTAGCTAGTGGCTTAACGTTGCACTAACACATCGGAGGTTTTTGGTGACGCAATGATGAGAAAGTGTTAGGATTTGGAAGGAAGCGACCGTAGCCTTAATTAAGGTACAGCCCGAGCATTAGCATGGTGTAAGAATGGGAAACCACGGAAAATTCTTCTTGGTACCTTGAGCTTTTCTGTTGGCTCAGTACTCTTCCTTGCGTTCCTCGGACCATTTCCTGGTCTCACTGGGGTATGTATGCTTCTGTAAGGGCTGTTGCGAAAGGTCTGGTTTGATAGTTGACCGGTGGTTACTTCTTTTAATTATTATGGCGTGATTAATATTAAGTTCTATGAGACCCTTCCCTACCTGATGGATCCTCGGGGATCCAGTAGTTTTACCCTTTCTGGCTACTTTAATAATCTTACAGGACAGCCTATACAGGACACCCTTATACAGGTGCCCGTAGACAGCCACCAGTCTTCTTCTGACGGTATCTGTTAACGTTTCTTGGTGTTGATTGAGTTCACGGTTTGGCTTGTACCATCACCTTCCATCCGATAGGGTCCTTGGTTATACTATCTTTCTCACGAACTTCCGTTCTTGGACTTCGAGGGCTGTTAGTGGTGTCTTCTCAGTTGGTGATAGGCACTCTGCTCTGCGTAGAGGACCCTTAGGGTTTTGAAGAGAGTTCTATGCCTTCTAAAGTCAACCCATTGTCTAGTTAGTTTTTGCTGTATTGGAGGATGGTCATCGATAGATGGTTTGAGGGGTACAGTTTTCTGCAGACATGATATGCCTTGTCTAGTTTGATTCTCCTCTGTTCGAGAGCAACCGTTTCAGTAAGGTCGTATCAAATCCACTCTACTAGGTACTTCACAGTTTTAGCTCCCTTGATATGCTTGGTATATCATTGACTTTCATTGTTATAGGGGCGTCTTTGATATTGATAATGAACTCGGCCTTTCCGATGTTGGTAGATCTGTTTTAGCCGCTATTGAGTTTAGTGTTCGTACATACTCGTAGCCTCTTGCATGTCATTTGCTAGTAAGGTCATCAACAAAGCCCAGGAAAGGGATCCTTACGTTGTCTGCTTTGATCCCCATTCTTCTTAATCCGGTGTTCACTGGTAGGAATCTGGTCTTTTCCAGGACACAGTTAAATATGTACTCCTATGTGATCCCATCTCCTTGCCTTACCCTTGTTTTGATTGGGACGCTCTCTGAGAGCTGTCTTCGAAACTTTACTTTGGGAGTGGTGTTTCGCAGGGTGGCCTGCACCAACCTATTGACTTCGTCATTGAGTCCTAGTTGCCTTAGGGTTTTGAAGAGTTGTTCTCTCAACGGAATCGTATGCCTTCTGGAAGTCGACGAAGGCAACTACCCGCTGTCTGGCTCGTTATTTGCTGTATTGGAGGAAGGTCTCGAGGTTTTTTATCTGCTCAGTACAGGACCTCGATACTCAGAACCCTGCTTGGTATTCCCCTAACTCGTTGTCCAGTTGCCGCGTTACCTGCCTTTCGAGGATCTTGGAAAATATTTTGTTTGTGACCGCAAGAAGTGATATTCCTCTGTATTTGCCGGTGTCTGATTTGTTCCCTTTTTTTTTTTTTTAACGGGTGAATAACGGCTTAGGTCTAGTGATCTGGGAGCCTCTCATTAGCCCATTTATCAAGGATCACTTTGTGTATGTGCCTGAAGGTGTGTTCTCAGTATTGTTTCAACATTTCTACTACTATCTCGTCCTCCCCAAAGGCTTTCTTTTTCAGAATTTTTATGACCTCTGACTTCCTCGTTTGTTGGAGGAGGGGAGTGCTCGGTGGTAGGATTAGTGGGTTCTATTTAGGAGTCGTTGAGCAGTTCATCGGCGTTTAGGAATGATTCGAAGTAGTCCTAGGGTCTTCGTGCATTCACTGTTGTTCGATGCCCTTGCAAGGGTCTCTATATTTTACCCTTAAAGTCTTCCTCTGCTTGCCTGATCAGTTCTTTATTGTTATTTCTCTTTGCCCCTCTAATGATTCTGGAAGTGGTCTTCTTTTGTGTAACAAAGGCTTGTAGATTGGCTTCCTTCTTTTGTTGTTCCATTTGACCCAAGGTAGTCGTCTGTCCTCCATGGCCTCATCGCATTCACAGGCACACCATAGATGCTTACTTAGGCCTATAGGGGAACATCTCCTTAGCCGCTGTTATTATTGCATTGCTAATTGGTTTCCACTTTGCAGTGGTGTAAATCCTGCTTTCTTGGTATCTAGTGCTGTCAGTTTTTAAAAGTTTGATGATATCAAATCTAGGGTTCTTCTCGTTTGTCTCTAACGTACCATTGGTAACTTTTAGTGACGTCAGGTTCGTTTTCATCAGGGACATTAGGGACCGATGACCTAGATGTTAGGCCCCTTTAAATCATCATAATCAGGGACATGTCGATGTTGGCTCCTCTTAACACCCTGATGTTCATAATGTCGCAGCGGTGTTGCCTGTCTATTGCTACATGGTCGAACTGGAACTCGCCCGGCATGCTATTTGGGCTGCGCCATGTCATGGACCTCCTGGGTGGGTGTTTAAAGGCTCTTGACATCAAGAGTAGTCCATACTTAGTGCATAGACTGATTGAGTGTTCCTGTGGGCAGGGTATCTTCCTACAATATTTAGGTATTTTCTTCCTTTTCCGATCTGGACGTTGCAATCTCTTTACACACAGTTGTTCCTAGGCATTCCCTTGCTGTTTCTACTGCAGCATCCCTGTATGCCACCCATCCTCTTGCTGTATCTTGAACCTGCTTACTGTTCAATGTTTGGAACTTTTCACTGATCATATCCTTGTACTTCTGTTTAGTTCCCTTGTCCTGGAGATTTTTTTTACCCGTATTTGTCTGCAGACAGATTTCACTTTCTCTATCCTAGACATAGATATACTTAGTTCACTACAGATCAGATAGTGGTTTGTATCACCAAAAACTCCTCGGAATATCCGCACATTCCTAACAGATTTCCTGAATTCAGAGTCGGTTATGATATAGTTTATTATGGATTGGTGCCCCCTTCTATGTATAGCAGTGAATAGCATTTTGCTTGAGGAGTATATTCGTAACTGCTAATTCCATACTAGCACAGAAGTCCAGCAAACTCTTCCCATTCCTATTAGCTTCCATATATTCCCCACATTTACCAATCGCCGTTTCGTTTCCTTCAGTTCGATTTCCATATCGCATTGAAATCGCCCATTAGCACTATCCTGTTCTTGCTGTTGACCTTCACTACGATGTCACTCAGTGCTTCATAAAACAAAGCAGGATGCTACCCTTATTGACATAGTCCAAGTGAGGATCTCTACTCTAACGGGTGATTTGTATAGTCTTAGCCGCCTTTGCACAAAGAGGACCATGACTCAGAATATGTCCGAAATGCCCTCTCCCATTCCATAGCAATTGGTATCTCGACTCTCAGGACCACTTACTAGACCACTCAGCCGTTGCCCATGGTTAACACATTAGGTCGTAACTACAGTTAACCAACACCACGAACCATGTAATAATGGTATTATTATTATTATTATTATTATTATTATTATTATTATTATTATTATTATTATTATTAATCGATTTTACTTCGCTGTATTGTAGGTATGTATAAGACTTCTTAATCGCTCCATAGGTTAACGCTCAAGAATTGGGATCTATACATATCTGTTTTTTTGCTTGTGGCTTTACGTCGCACTGACATAGATAGGTCTTATAGCGACGATGGGATAAGAAAGGTTTAGGAGTGGGAAGGAAGCGGCCTTGGCCTAAATTAAGGTACAGCCCCAGGATTTGCTTGGTGTGAAAATGGGAAACCACGGTAACCATCTTCAGGGCTGCCGACAGTGGGATTCGAACCCACTATCTCCCGGATGCAAGCTCACAGCTGCGTGCCCCTAACCGCAAGGCCAACTCGCCCGGTATATCTGTTCTCTAGTGTTAACATTGATGCTTTCACGGCTCGTACTTGTAGACATGATAGGCTTTTGGGCTTATGCCGTGTCAAGAAAACAAGGTGAAACTCTTTACGTTTCGCAGAGAACTGTTCTCGAGGATATCTTCTACAATACGAGTAATGAATTATGAACAGTCGAGAGTTTCTTCTGAAGACGAGCAAAGTTCTCAGTGAAACGTAGAATTTCACCGTGTTTTCTTGACACGGTATAAGCCGGAAAGCCTGTCTCATATCTATTTGTTCTCTGTTCCGTAGTTTATTTCACTGACTTTTCCTCTGCTAATAAGAAAATGCCAATCTTTTCCTTAACAATCAGGGAGATTTTTATAATTTTGCTGTAATTTACTTCCAGACTAACTCGTCCAGAGCTGTAGATGTCGGTGAGAAGGGATAAAGGTTATAAACTTCATATTCTATATTTCCACCATGGGTGCCCTAGTGGTTTTTATTGGAAATGGATAATAATGGCGTATGACCTCCGGAGAGGCCTGGTGCAGGTCTTTTTCTCAGCAGTCGTGAGTGAGACAGTGGAGTGAGCAGATGTGCTGAGTAGAGTGCTGAACATGGGCTATTCACCAGTGCAGTACAGGGCAGCTATAGGAAGGTGGAATGGAGGAGTGAAATGTGAAAAAGTGAGAGGGGAGATGAAAAATGGGCAGCAAATGGGTGTATTGGTAACCTTGTTGGTAGCCGCAGTAATAGCAACCTTATTAAAAATAGGTGGAGTTGAGCTAAACCCGGGGCCTGGACCAGTTGGTGCAATCGGATGGGAAGAATTCGAAATGATTAAGGAAGTGATCAAATAAGCGTGTCAGGACGAGCAAACAAGAGACATAATTAGAGAACAAGCCAAGGAAATAAATAAGGAAATACAAGAGTTAAAACAGTGTGTTAAACGGGAGAGGAATGTGATAAAAGAGAGCGTGGCTCATAACACGGAGGAAGTAGAACGACTGAAGACCAGTGTCAGGGATTTAGAGGTGGAACTGAGGCAAGTAAAGTGGTCTGAAAACAGGACTAACCAAGAGCTCAGGGGGGAAAACCTTTTTATTTATGGTGTGCCGGAAGGAGACAACGAAAGCAACGTGGAAATAGTATTTAAAGTGGTAGAAGTAATACAAAGTAAAATGAAGATAAACTTTAGTGAGGTGGACATGGACGATGTATATAGAGTGGGAAAAGTGAAGGGTAGGAGAGCGATCAAGGTTAAGTTAATATCAACCCTGATGGCATCATCAAGGAACAAAACATTTTACGCAGGCACCTAGGCAAACCAAGGTCTCTTTCTCATAGACGGCCTATTAGGCGACCTGCTTGTCTGCGAAGATGAGAGCCATTGCATTTAACCAATTAAGGTTAAAATCCCCAATCCGGCCGGGAATCGAACCCGGGACCCTCTGAACCGAAGTCCAGTACGCTGACCAATCAGCCAACGAGTCGGACATGGGAAATGGATGCATTACTACCTTAAATTGGAGACTGTGTGGTACTACTAACAATAATAATAGCAACAACATGGAGCCTGCTACCACGATGCAGATCTGCTGAAGTGGTGGCATCTAGACGGTCTGCTTACCAGTTTTGACATTCCGATTGTGCTGTGGAATTCTGTTGGAACGGATATTGTAGGTGAGTTAATTTAATTTTGTCATGTGACGCTGAGTGCTCCACTCGCATTTTTTTTACATGTCACCAGTAATGTGCCAAGATCCTTGATCGTCTTTCAAAAATAGACCACATCAGCCAGGATTGAACCCGCGAACTTGGGATCATGAGTCTGACACTCTACCACTGATACACTGAGGCAGCTTGGAGATTACATAAGACGAGCCTGTCGGAGCCGTCTTCCAGCATTTAAATACGATCTTAATTCACTTGGGAGTAGAATCCTGGCTTACTCGGTTCTGGATGCGAAGAAGTGCCACGTACAGTCCAGAGCCAGGTAATTTCGGATTCAAATCCTGTGGAAGTTTTTCATTTTCAGGTATTGAATGTGTACAGTTTTGGTATGCTTACTTTGTGTTTCTGTTTCTGGAAATGCAGGTAATTGTATTAAAACTTCCATTTTTAAAGCCGTTTTTATGAAGTGAAAGGGATGGGCGTAGTCTCTTGTGTTGGTTTTTGACACTGTAATACCACGCCACCGCCTCAGCAGTTTCATTCGAACTCTAACGCTTCAGTATTACGTTCCTCCTAAGAAGTAGTTCTTCCGCGTACAGTTTGTTTCAGAGACATTACATTGCCTGTAATTATATGCTCTGTTGAATCGCTCATTTTTATACTCTATACCTTGCAAACGGCAAAACAGGATGTACGAGTACAGAAAATTGCAGCAGACCGCCAACTGGACGAAGACCTCCGAGCGATACTTTAAACATTGACGAGTGACATTTTCGGCCAGGTCGATGTGCTTTAAAATGCAAAGGTATGAAAAAATTAGTTTCTTTGTCGTTTGGACCAGTTAAACTGTGCACCTAACGTTTTTTGATCTAGGAAATTGGATGTTCGTTAATCAGGCTGAGATTGAGAGCAGTGCCGGTCTACATATTTTAGTTTTCTATTGGAATTAATGAAAACTTTAGAGCGGAATGCACTGGGTTGGAAAGATGAAATGCAATGATGTACCTGTGTGTATTAGGGGCGTTCACTTCTCGTTGTACCGCGTTACCGCACTTGTTTTCTGTTTAATAAACCTCCATTTTATTGAAATAGACCACTTGAAACTACTCGCATTTTCCACTTATGCTTCCAGCTCTTCCATTATAATATAAAATAAATTTCGAAATATTGAATCAAATATTAAATTGTGGTTGCTACTCCAGTATAAGGAGAGTTGGTATTGGGACTTGACCCACAAAGGCAATGTTCTAGAATGCTTGGTCTAATTGCTGCGAGACACCCCGCCGCTGCGCTAATTTGGTTACTTAACAGTCTTCAGTTTTACATCTTGTTGCAATGGACACTTTTATAATGTGCGATGCTAAATCCAGCCGCGGTGGTATTCTGTAATGATGATGCACTGTTTTGATATGTAATTTTTTATATTGGAATTTATTTCTTATAATATGTTGTGATGTCTTTTCTAAGTGTGTTCATGACTAAGAATGTACCCATATCATCAAAAGGTTATATTCCAAAATTTTCATGTCTTGCGTGTTAAGATACCTGTTCTCGTCTCGGTCTGAGACTTAGCGTTGGTCATGGTCATGACGTTGGTGTGAGTGCTTGTGTGCTCGTTGATCCAGAGGGCCGTGTCAGCTCAGGGTTACCGTGCTGGATTGGCCTCGGAGTAGGACCAGGCTAATAAGGTATCCCTCGATTTGTCTGAGATGACTTTATGATCTTGTTTCTTAATTTTTATTTATTTCCTATTCTAACCTCCTTCATTTTCATTTCACTGACTGTCTAGCCGGCCTCTCTGCCTGGGGTAATAAGTTTCTCTCTCTCTCTCTTGACCAATTACTTCTCTACCTACTCGTGAGAAGAAAACTGGAACCATCAACATTTTCTTCTTCAAAGGGTGGCACCCTAAAAACGGCGTCCTTGAAAGGTTCTTCTAAGAAACGCAAACGTTTGTCGTGCTATTGATCTGTCCATTCAGGAAGCGAACGAGGAGACACTGCCCCGATTCCTGGTTGCTTCCACGGTCGACGGTCAAAGCTTCCTTTCAGAAAGTCCGTAATGCTGTGGAAAATATTGTTGGCGGAGAGGTATTGATATTTACTCACCAAGACCACTACAATCGGACAGAGCAGGAAGTTATTGGAGGCTACGATGTTTGGACCAGTGCCTATTAAGGTGGAAACGCATAAGTCCGTTAAGGCTTCTCTTCCACTGGAAGCAGAAACCTGCAAACTGCGAGTTCGGACGAATCTGTGCGAAGTCTGTTCGTCCGAAATCGTGCGTACATCGTCCTTGGGCTGCGTATTCGGCCGAGTTATTTAGTAGCTGTACGTATGAGGTGATGGCGTCTCCTGAAGATTTGTGTGATCTCTATGCCTTAGATACACCTCTGCCAGCGAGAACAACTCAGAAAAGGAGATGGGAGTAGGTAAATGATGTTATCGAGAAAGCAAGTCTTTGGTGAATTTCCACATATATAGGCTGATCTGGAAAAGGACGAACGACAGTACTTCGGTTATGTTCGCATGACATGTGAAACATTTCGGTACATATTACAAAAAATACAATATTAGTTAAAGAAGTACAGTAACTTTCGAGGAACTGTTTTACCTGAAAAACGCGTAGCTTTAACTTTCAGGTAAGCAGTGTTCATTTTGAAATGGATAGATGGAGAATTTCTCCCCTTCTATTTATTTTTTCCAATGTTATTATATACGGCACTTCCACAACATATTTTACAAAAAATAATCAGACGTAGGTATGACGTGATCGGACGGAAAATTATAAATACTGCTTAAGTAATGAAAATTTGAATTTGTGTTGTAAATCTTCAGAAATAAGAATCAAGTAAAGTGGTATAAAATGATTAAACTATATAACATTAAATTTACCTGGCTCACCCATTTATCTCGCCACCTCACTCCATAACAACTTCTGCATATCCCGCATGTGGTAATTAGACTTTCGCTGGCCCCACAAATACTTCCGATCTTGTACCAGAAGTATCAGCGTTTCAGCATTGACGATAAAACGCAGCTTTTCGGCCGAAAAATCCAAACCAATCTGGATAGTTCGCTGTTCGCAGGTGTTCGTGCGTTCACTGACGAACAACGCCGGTTCCAATGGACGCAGTCTCTCTTGAATTCAGCAGTTTGGATCGTTCGGCCATTTTCGTGCGTGTTCGTACGAATTGGCCATCTCAGCTTTTCGCAGGTTTCCGCTTCCAATGGACGAGAGCTCTAACTCTTGCGAAAGGGACCTAATCAAAGCCTCCTACTAAGCTCTCATCCGGAATTGTCTCCTTTATTGAGAAGGCAGCGGAAGTGCGGTTAACACCTGCAAGTTTCGTAGCTTCCGCTCCAAAAGAGCATCAGACGCTTTCTGACAGCAACAACCACCAAGAATAGAGTGTTGATAACAATGAAAGAGTCGGTGAGTAAGTTACTGCCTAAGTAGTCTGAAAAGTAGATCTTCTCAAGCACATTCGGCTGGCAAGTGTTTTCCTCCCACCATGACTGGGGAATAGACTTCTCCAACTGCAAAATCCTAGAAAACAAAGCAGGAGAAGAGGAAGCCTCAGCGCTCCTCTGACTCGATAGGGGGTTACCGCATCCCCGAAGAAATACGGTAAACAATCTGTCTCTTCTCGGAAGGATACGCAAATGGTGGGCAAGAATCGACGCCCTCTTGCTCGATCGCATTCTGGGGAACCTAGTTCTCTCAGAAGACTCACCGTTCAATGACACTATTGCAGGAGGACTGCAATAATTATCAGTGTTGCCTAGCTGAGTTGCATCAACTGATATCCGACCGTGTGTGGTTTGTCAACAGGAATCTCGTCTTGAGACCTCGACTTGACATGACTATGAGGTGATACTATTTTTATTCCAAGAATCGAGTAGCTGTGGACAGCGGGACGACTGGGGGCATTTGTCTCTAGTCCGTTCAGACGTCTTCAGTGCAGAAATGCCTCTCTCTACTCAGCTGGACACAGTTACACTCCCTTGCCAGTAATGAAAACGGTGTGCAACGTGTACTTTCCACAGGAATAATCTTCATATGCATGAACTACACGATCTGGTCTCACAATTGCCTCCTTTCCTCATGCTGCGAGACGTGAACGATCGTAACACCCTGTGGTACTTCGATATAATTCCACATATTTCCTTGTCTGTAGCCTATAGAATTCGTTTACTTTTCGAATTAAATATTTACATTATTTTTCTTTTTCAATAACATAAACTTCTCATTGCAATAATTGTAATAATGCAATGTCGTAATATGATCTTACATTTAGGGTAGATATTAAAACTAAAATGACGGAACACTTACAGGTCGTCCGCTTAAGAAATTCAGAGGTTCTGTGTAAGATTGTCGGTTAAATCTGAGAATTATAATCTTTACATTGTTTAAAGAACAACGCAAGAGGATGAACCACATCTGAAGTAAATTTTCTGAAATTCATTTTCCTTTCCTGGAAATTTCAGCGATCTTTGTACTTTCATGGTTGGACGGCGAACTCTTGACTTCATCAACTCATTAGCTGTCGATGATGTTCCCATGTGTACGTACATTGTGTCCATGGTTAAAGGTACCTTACCGCAGTCATTAAATGTTTGGGAAAACAAGGTCTCGAAAGGTAAAAACAATAGGAAATCGTTGTCTAGGAAGGAATAACTGGATAAGGGCCTAGTCTTCGGACGATCCAGATGATGCGAATTTTGAGCATCTACGATGTTAATCGTACTAAGTGGTATGAAACCGAGCGAGTTGGCAATGAGATTAGGGGGCGCAGCTGAGAGCTTGCATTCGGGAGATTGTGGATTCGACCCCCATTGTTTGCAGCCCTGAAGATGGTTTTCCGTGCTTTCCGATTTTCACACGAGGCAAATATGCGACGTAGGAAGAAGGCTAAAGCCGCTTCCTTCCTACTCCTAGCCTGTTCCTGACCCATTCGTCGCCATAAGACCTATCTGTATCTGTGCGACATAAAGCCAATTTTTTTAAAAGTTGTACGAAGTTTGCCCCACTTGTTTCTGTAGATGGCGAATGATAAAGTTGTAGCTTTTATAAAGACGTCTTTGACCAAATAGAAAATCACTTCTAAAAAATTAGAGATGCTGTATGTTGTGAAGTATAACAGCCTTATATTTCCTTCCTCGTGAATTATACGTGTACGCAACCTACTGAATAAAGAGATGATACAGGTAAATTACAGACTTGAAGTTCCCAGCCAACTAGCTGTACCACGCTCAACGTTTGAAAGTCTTGGGCCGCATTCTCTAAATGTACGTTTAACAAGGAAAAGTTAAAATTTCTGGAAAAGTTGTAGTTACGAACAAAATGCGAATGCCTATTTTTAATAGGAAACTTCGTGTATGTACGCTCCTTTCTGTTTGAGACTAACAGCTCACCCGTTAGTTCAGTTTTATCCGATAAAGCATGCGCCACCGGGTGAATGGTTGCGCTGTTTTGGTCACGTAACTCTCAATTTACATTCGGGAGATAGCGGATTCGAACCCCCTCTGTCGGCAGCCCTAAATATGGTTTTCCGTGGTTTCTCATTTTCACATCGGCTGTACCTTAATCAAAGCCACGGATGTTTCCTTCCTACGCTTAGCCCTTTCCTATCCCATCGTCGCCATAAGACCAATCTGTGTCGGTGCGACGTAAATTAAATTGTAAGGCGTTAAATGGGGAGAGTGAGCTGGCCATGACCTTTCACTAATTATTATGTTTCCGAAAATACCACGCACTGCATTCACTGAATAACGTTTATGTTCTGTAGCCGTGGGTTGCTGGATGTATCCAAACGACCTTTCCTGTTCAGTCAGTTGAGGAAAAACACCCGTTTAGTATTAAATCTGTGTAATGTCAGAATTAATGGTGTCGTTAATAATTGGCCCTTCGATTCTTTCAGCACTAATAGCTCACCAAACTCCAATTTTATGGCCCTGAAGTGGAGTTTCATGATTCTCACGTGACCAGTACCGGTTATTTTGCGAATTTACACGTGCATACAAATGAAACCACGCCTCATCACAAAAACCGCACTAATTCGAGATTTAATTCATCATAGTTGACAGACTGAATAAACCAATTACGACAATGTTTTCTTAAGGCTGAAACTCTTTGGCTTAAATTTCGACTTCTGTGACTTTGTAAGGTTTAAATTTGTTTTCTTGCCGTCTACTGTGCAGGAAAATATGAAAACTCACTGTGCTGAGCCAGTTTCCTTTAAGATTTTGGGTGGGTGTAGCTCCAGTCTTTCACAAATAAGTTAATGTTTTCGTCAGTTGTTTAACCGATCTTTTGTTTTCCATTGAATTTATTCAGTTTTCTTAACTCCGTTACACGTTGGTACTCTCATTCTAGGAAATTGTTCGCGGAATTATTTTCTTACTCTCTCAACAGATTCGTGCTTTAAAAATCTTAAAGCACACGAAAATGCGCTATTCAACACTTAATTCAGAAGCCGTAAAACTCGCTAAAACCACCAATTACTGCTGTATTAGAAGCAGTCACCCTGTGCGCTGTACGGAAGCTTATCGCTGACTAGCTGAGACCAAGACATCACCGGGCGTGCTATATGGGTTAAACGACTATTGCACCATCCCCTTGCCCAGACACGGCACAGGGAATAAGCGGCAACTCGACTTTGGCTCGCGCTGTATTATTATAGATATCCACATAGTTTAGAGTCGATCACTTAGATAAAATAAGAGAAAGAGCTAAGGAGCATGGCACCTTTTAGTCTTTTTTCTATTTTCCTGGGAAAATTGCCCTTGAACATTCTGAACCCGGTCGTGGGTATGTATACCGCCATGGAACCACGAAGCATTGCATTCCGTATTTAACTCTACTACTTGGCCAATTATAAACCGTTCTTGTAAGAAGTCTGACACGGTAGCGTTTAAAATGAAGGCTAGTGGAGGGATTGCGAGTATTAGTAGAGAAGCTGCACAAACTTGCGGAGCAGACGGGAGACGCAGGAATGGTTGCAAGCTGTGAGCTTTGGAACGGCCTAGAAACTCGTTCATTAATTCTGCTCTTTGTGCCGAGACTTAGTGTTCTCTTGCGGAGTAATTTTAACTATTACTCGAGGTTTTAGATTCAGTTTCCATGCGTATTTAATGTATAATAATCGCTTTTACTGATCATTCATTATTTTTACCATATTCGGCAAATTCGACCAAGTAAGGAAAGACGTATTCCTCTCTGTTATTACTAAGAGCGCATCTTCCAAAAATATTCCAGTTCCAGTATTGGAAATATACTCTTAAGTCTTCTTCCATTGCGGTAAGAATTTATAGTTGAAAACGAAGGGCGTGGTAAATCAGGACAAATCTAGGAACGGGCAGAATTTCTTAGGACCAGGCATATATTAAAAAAAAATCACTTGCTTACTTCTATAGTATTAACCGATTCGATCTCATCACCTTAAACAGCCACCACTGCGCACTTCTTATTCGCTCCTCGTAACATTGAAAATACCAGTACTCTGAATTTGTCGGTTTAGAATCTCCTAGGCTTGGGTCACTTTGCTTCTTAATGTAATGGTTACGAGCGATTGCAAGATACATCGATTTTAGTTACTTACCGTTCATTTGTAGCCGATGCTTATAACGGTTTATAATGTACCGGTTACGACCTGTACATGTCGTATTTTTTGACTACTAATTGTACTTCTTCATCACGCAAGACGTTCAGAGCTAACTTTGTTTACGTTTGGAGGAGCGAACAGGCCAGCCGCCGACAGCTGTGTGTGTGTGACTTAGCTGCAGGGACAAGTTAGACTACCCGCCTGACGCCACGTGTAGCCTGGTATATTCTGGATATGAACGTCACAAATTGTGAATTTCAAGAAAATCTGTCCAGGTATTCTCGAGATAAGCAGCCTCAAAGAGATCACGTTATGTGATGACGTAGGAGCCCCAATCTACACTGACTGACAGAGCAAATGCAACACCAAGAAGGAGTGGTCAGAACTTTATGCCAATTGCAGGGTAGACTGACGTCACTGAGGTATGCTCATGATGTGAAATGCGCCGCTGTGCTGCGCACGTAGCGAACGATAAATGGGACACGGCGTTGGCGAATGGCCCACTTCGTACCGTGATTTCTCAGCCGACAGTCATTGTAGAACGTGTTGTCGTGTGCCACAGGACACGTGTATAGCTAAGAATGCCAGGCCGCCGTCAACGGAGGCATTTCCAGCAGACAGACGACTTTACGAGGGGTATGGTGATCGGGCTGAGAAGGGCAGGTTGGTCGCTTCGTCAAATCGCAGCCGATACCCATAGGGATGTGTCCACGGTGCAGCGCCTGTGGCGAAGATGGTTGGCGCAGGGACATGTGGCACGTGCGAGGGGTCCAGGCGCAGCCCGAGTGACGTCAGCACGCGAGGATCGGCGCATCCGCCGCCAAGCGGCGGCAGCCCCGCACGCCACGTCAACCACCATTCTTCAGCATGTGCAAGACACCCTGGCTGTTCCAATATCGACCAGAACAATTTCCCGTCGATTGGTTGAAGGAGGCCTGCACTCCCGACGTCCGCTCAGAAGACTACCATTGACTCCACAGCATAGACGTGCACGCCTGGCATGGTGCCGGGCTAGAGCGACTTGGATGAGGGAATGGCGGAACGTCGTGTTCTCCGATGAGTCACGCTTCTGTTCTGTCAGTGATAGTCACCGCAGACGAGTGTGGCGTCGGCGTGGAGAAAGGTCAAATCCGGCAGTAACTGTGGAGCGCCCTACCGCTAGACAACGCGGCATCATGGTTTGGGGCGCTATTGCGTATGATTCCACGTCCCCTCTAGTGCGTATTCAAGGCACGTTAAATGCCCACCGCTACGTGCAGCATGTGCTGCGGCCGGTGGCACTCCTGTACCTTCAGGGGCTGCCCAATGCTCTGTTTCAGCAGGATAATGCCCGCCCACACACTGCTCGCATCTCCCAACAGGCTCTACGAGGTGTACAGATGCTTCCGTGGCCGGCGTACTCTCCGGATCTCTCACCAATCGAACACGTGTGGGATCTCATTGGACGCCGTTTGCAAACTCTGCCCCAGCCTCGTACGGACGACCAACTGTGGCAAATGGTTGACAGAGAATGGAGAACCATCCCTCAGGACACCATCCGCACTCTTATTGACTCTGTACCTCGACGTGTTTCTGCGTGCATCGCCGCTCGCGGTGGTCCTACATCCTACTGAGTCGATGCCGTGCGCATTGTGTAACCTGCATATCGGTTTGAAATAAACATCAATTATTCGTCCGTGCCGTCTCTGTTTTTTCCCCAACTTTCATCCCTTTCGAACCACTCCTTCTTGGTGTTGCATTTGCTCTGTCAGTCAGTGTATATAATATAAAGTAACTTGTCCTGACTGACTGACTGATTCATCATCGCCGAGCCCAAACTACTGGACATAAAGAAATGAAATTTTGAGGATACATTTATATTACAATGTACGTGCTCGCTAAGGGAGGATTTTTTGATATTCCGTCGCTAAAGGTGTGAAAGGGGGGTGAATTTTTGAAATGAGTGTATCTGTATCTCAGAACTTTAAAAGTTTACAGATCCAAAAATTGGTATTTAGATTCTCTTCTAAAAATAAAGAAGCACGTATTTTTTTTTGTTTCCGGAAAAACTAATAGGAGGTGTGAAAAGGGTAAAAAGGGGGTTGAATGCCTTTAATCAGGATACTTATATCTCAGAAACTGAAGATATTACAGACCTGAAAATTTGTATTTGGTATCTCCTATAAAAATAAAGAAACAAGTATTTTTTGTTTTTAGAAAATCCATTTAAAAGGGGGTTGAAAAGAGGAGTGAATTTTTAAATTGAGTGTATCTATATCTCAAAACTTTAAAGGTTTAAAGATGTAAAAATTGGTATTTAGAATTTCCTTTAAAAATGAAACAAGTATTATTTGTTTTCGGAAAATCCCAATAGGAGGGGTGAAAAAGGGTGAAGAAGCGGTTCAATGCCTCTAATGAAGATATATCTCAGATTTGAAAATTGGTATTTGGGATCTCGCTTAAAAACAAAAAACACTTTTTTTCGGAAAATGCAATTAATGGGGGTTAAACGGGAACGACATATTGGGGTGAATTTTTAGAAAGATTATAACTACTGTGTATCTCAGAAACGTAAAATGTTACAGACGTAAAAATTGCTATTTGGAATCTCCTGTAAAGGTAAAGAAACATAGGCGATTTGTTTTTAAAACTCCACTTAAGGGGAACTAAAAAGGGGGTGAAATTTTAAAATGAGCGCTTCTACGGTATATCTCAAAAACGTAATGTGTTACAGAAGTGAAAAATGATATTTTTTGATCTCTGTTACAAATAAAGAAACGTGTATTTTTTGCTTTCGGGAAAAAACACTTTCGGGGGGGGGGGGGGTAGAGTGAATGAAAAAGGGGTTGAAGTATTTTAATTAGGATACTGATATCTCAGCCGTAGCCGTGTTGAAACACCGGATCCCGTGAGATCTCCGAAGTTAAGCAACATTGGGCGTGGTCAGGAGTTGGATGGGTTGCCACGCGCTGTTGGTGGGGGTAAGGGAATGGAGGAGCGGAAAGGAACTGGCCACCCTACCGCACGTAAACTCCGGCTCAGGAACACCTCTGCGGAGGTTCGGACCTGCCTTCGGGCACAATAACCCTTACCTTACCTACTGATATCTCAAAAACTGAAGATTTTACAGACGTGAAACTTGGTATTTGAAATCTCATTTGAAATAAAGAAATACGTAGTTTTTGTTTTCGGAAGTCCACTTAAAGGGGGGAGGGTAATTGAAAAAATATTTGAAATATTTGTATGAAGATACTATTATCTCAAAAACGAAAGATTTTGCAGACGTGAACATTGGTATTTGGCTTTAAAAGTAAAGAAACACGTATTCTTGGAAAATCGAATGAGGGGGGGGGGCAGAGGTGAAAGAATTGAAAAATTATTTGAATTAATTTATCTGGATACGTACATCTAATATAAACTAAAGATGTTACAGACGTGAAAATTCGTATTTGTATCTCCTTTAAAAACAAAGAAAAACGCGTTTTGGGGGGAAATCATCTTGGGAGGCGGGTGTAAAAAGGAGTTGAATTACTTTTATGAGGACACATATCTCAAAAACAGAAGATGGTCGAGTCGTGATAATTGGTATTTAGAGACCTTTACTATTAAAGAAACAAGTATTTTTTGTCGGAAAATTCACTTCGGGGGTAGGGGTGGGGGTGTGAAAGGAAGTGAAAAAAGTGAATTACTTTTATGGGGATACTCATATCTCAAAACCGAAGGTAACAGGTGTGGAATCTCATTTAACCATAAAGAAACACGCCTCTTTATTCTTGGGGGAGGGGGGGGGGGGTTAAATCAAATTTACATCGGTGGGGTGAAAAAGTAGTCGAGACCAGTTGATTTTACTGTTCATAATGTACTTATTCTGATCATAAACCGATCATTTTTAATCTTTCTTGGGTTCGATTCCCAGAGCCATCTTTTCCTTTGGAAAACTTAGATTACAGTAGATTCTCCTAGCATATAAATGAAAATTTAAACACATTTCAAATAAACGATAGGAATGATATTGACCGTGCAATTGTCCACATCTATAATAAGGTCAATAATGCATTGAAGTATATCATTCGTATCGCCAGAAATCCCGCGCACTTGCCTACGCGCGGTAATGGTGCTGGTCACATTGTAATGACAATGGCAGGAGATGTAATTTACGGCCAAGTAGCTGTCTTGCATCTTGCTGTGGGGTCCAGAACAGCAATAATAATAATAATAATAATAATAACCTAAATTCAACTAATATCACCCGCCCTAATAATAATAATAATAATAATAATAATAATAATAATAATAATAATAAGAAGAAGAAGAAGAAGAAGAAGAAGAAGAAGAAACAATATCACAGACGACGACATGGAAAATCGTGGAGCTTTTAGAATAAAAGTAGCCAGTCATAAATTCAGGGAGAAACCAGAAAAGACAACTGGTAGGAAGTGGTCAACAGAACGCAAGATGCAACACAGTGCATTCATGAAGAGATTTTGGGAGGATAAGAAGGCACAAACTATCAAACCAACTAACAAGTTCAAACGCGCTCTATGAATGGGCATAACGAAGAAAGAAGAAGAATGTACTCAACCGTCGTCAAAATGTGCGACCGCGCTGGAAACTCGTCCTGGCCGGGTAATGACTACGAATGCAGTCCGGCCGCGGGTTCAGTACCGCCAAGGCACCCAAGACGACACTACACCGGATCTTACAGGAAAAAAACGGCGAAGATTTAGGGACCCAACTGAATGGGTGGAATACCTGGACCTAGCCCGGGAAGTACGAAATCGATTGCTGGAAAGAAAGATTGAAAAATGGGAGGAACTTTGCCGTAATCTCTCAGAAAACGAGTCAGATCGCGAATTTCGGCGGATTTTATATAAAACCTTAAGCATTTAATTATACATTTCAGTATAATACCGTAGCGAAGCACGGGTATATTGCTAGTCTGAATATAAGGAGAGCTTACTTTACCCAGATCAGACAGTCATAGCTGGGTTTTCAGCCTGACTCTCCACGCTGCAGTGTTCGTCGAACTGCTGACAGTCTCTCTTCGAATATTTAGTCTTCATGTGGGACTTAAACTCTGAGAGTCGTGCTGAACTTATACATTAGAGTTCACACGCGCATAATTTATAACAAAGTCTTTATAATGGACATTAAGTCTATCAATCAAGTTGAACTTATAATCTGTGCGCGTATTGGAACTCTGATTATGACAAGTCGTTTATTGGACTTAGGTGACAACAGTCAAGTCGGACTTATATTCTGTGCGCATGTAGAAACTTCTCGATGCAACTTACTTTTGTTCTTGTAGAACTGAGTTTATTCCCACGTTGCCTGTGTGAAACTTAGCATCTGAACAAAAATAATTAATTTCGGTGTGACACTACTCCGTTATACTATTAACTATGACAGTTTTTAAAATCTCAATCAGCATAATTTCATTGGGATTTAGTGTTTATGAAAGTGTTCGAACTTTCACAAGAGTGTTAATGCAAGTGATTACCATAATCGTGTGCTACGACACCAAGATTTCACTCTGAATTTAAACTGTGTTCTGTATCCAATTAAAACAAAATTGTGTAGTATTTCTTCTGAACAGTGTGTAAATTGTGTGTGACTGACAGCAGTGTCTTCGATAAACTCTCGAACAGTCACATATTTTATTTATTGTCAAGTTTGCCTAACAACGAACTGTGCTTTTCATTTCAACCTTATTTCTTCGTCAAAGTGTTTAGTATTATTTCATGACTGACAGCAGTGTCTTTGATAAACTCTAGAGCAGTCATACATTTCTTTCAACGTCAAGTGCTACTTTATTTAGTGGCAAATCACCACGAACTGTGCCAAGTGCGTGAACAGTTTTCAGTTTCATTATTTCTATTCAAGAACTGTGCTTTATTTTCTTCCGATCTCGATTCTACTCGCATCTACATCTTTAATGAACTAATAAATTCTATCTACAAGAGTGAATTCGACGGCATATCGCAACCATATTAAATGAAACAGAGCTGTTAAACCAAAGTGTCAGGGGAGTGTGTAATTCTGGACACTCGTATAAGTTATGTGACGAGTGATTACCCCGCAACATCGTCGGAGATCTCCCAGAACGTTGAAAGTTCGAGACTCAAATCCATATCCATCCAACCTGGGTGTTCCGGCCTTATCTCAACGTAATATTGGCAACTTCCAGAACGTGTCCCAGCCCCGTTCAGCCTGGTGAACTGGGAGCACGGGTCTTCAAAAGGCGATGTTGAAGACAGCGACTGTCAACAGTAAGGTGATGTGCACTTTGAAATGCATTTTCTGAATAAAACTATTATTCAATCAATTTAAAATTTTCTTGTAGATAGGACCCTGCCTCCTGTACCAAGCCCTAGCTAAAAACCACCCAGAATTGCCCTGAGACCTACTTCCTGCTAATTTTAATATTAATTCATAAAGTCGGGCTATTTTACTGGTACAATAAACCGAATCACGTTAGTCTTTAGATACACGGAGGGTAATCAGAAATGAGCTAAGATACTTCAAAAACGAATTTTACTGTTGAGATGTTTAAAATTCCATCAAATAATTGTTCATATTTTATTTCCAACCGATCTAGGAAAGAAAGATATTAGCTGAGATCGTTCTTCGCGCGGGCCACGCGTCACTTCATAATCTGCTGGCCTCCGGACTGAGAAGCGGTGACTTGGAAGGTAAAGGCCCATCAAGGCTGTAGCACCGTGTGATAGTTTGGTTAGTATTATTTTCGAAGTGGAAGGAAATCCAGAAAATATTGTGGTTGCCGTCAGACTGGAATTCAACAGTCGCAATTAGGCAATTGTAGGTTCCTACACTTTTTTTTTGTCGTGGCGACCAAGTGCCTAGATTTGTCCAGCCCTGATAAACTGTCCTCGGATAAGTATCTCTAGAACAGCAGCTCCTGCTAATTCTGGTGATTTATCATGAGTGAGTTAGTTGACCACCGTGTGTGGATTGGAATAGCTTTCTTGCAATGAGTGTTCCTCTGTGAAAAATGGCAACCTGCGAAAGTCTATTATTATTATTATTATTATTATTATTATTATTATTATTATTATTATTATTCCGGGGTTTTTCGTGGAACGCAGAGGTGAAAGAAGGTGCCGGGGTGAATGGGTCTAACTACAATATGAAGAATTGAATTTAAAACGTAAACTGAAGGTTATATTTTCGAAAAACAACAAACTTAAAAACTTCTCACTTAGTGAGATAACAATGACACTTCAGGTACAAAATAGCAATTGAGAAACAAGACTTAGAAAAATCCAAGATTTCAGAACTTTAACACTCTTGGGCTACAAGCCCGTAGTTTACACTTTTTGAGCTCCCAGCTCAAATTTTACAGACGAGCATAAATTTGTTCAAAGGACAGAAATCTCCTAAATTCCTGGAGCAATTGCTCCCCAAAATACAACATCTAGCCTTCAAAAGGCCTACAGTAATCTTAGTTTGAAAAAGAGCTAACATGCTCTGTTTTCCAAGCCTATTCAAGGCAACATCAACTTACAGTTCTGGCCTCTGAAGGCACAACTTACAATAGAAAAATGATTGCACAGGGGTATTTAATACCCAACCTACTGGGCCTTCATATAAAAGAAGAAAAAAACGGTTAAATAAATGGCCCGAACACAAAATGAATGAAGGCGAATACCTTGCACTCCTAGATATGAACACTTAAAACCTAAAGGGCACTAGGCCGATGAAACAGGGGCTATTCCCAGTCTATGGAGGTGACTCGTATCCCCGATTTACAGTTAAAGATTTTATGAAGTTTTTACATTAGCCGGCTGAAAGTTACATTTTTAGGAAAAGTAGGTTACATAGTTTTTTGATTCGGACCTTCCCCTCAGGTTAAACTGCGGAGCTAGCAAGAAATAAAGATGTTATGTGGCAATTCCTTGTCGGAGTACTGCTGTCTGATGAAAGAGGCGCCGCCCGCCTCCTGCTTGACACACACACTAGGTCAGATGACGATCAATTGGCCAAGAGACGAGAAAATCCGCAGTTTATAAACTTTCGGGGAAAGTTCGAGACCATTTAAAATTAACTAGCCACACTCTCTCAATTTTATTGGTTCATTTAAAAGTTACACTGAAAACCGAAGAGCCGGGCTGAGTGGTTCAGACGGTTGAGGCGCTGGCCTTCTGACCCTAACTTGGCAGGTTCGATCGTGGCTCAGTCCGGTGGTATTTGAAGGTGCTCAAATAAGTCAGCCTCTTGTCGGTAGATTTACTGGTACGTAAAAGAACTCCTGCGGGACTAAATTCCGGCACCTCGGCGTCTCCGAAGACCTTAAGGGACATTGGTACGGAGTTTTTCCCAATAAACGGTCAAAAATCGTAAATCTGTTTTTTTGCGGCAAAACATTCTCTGAACTATTAGGAAGGACGTACCAGAAATTTAACCTGATCCCCCCTCCCTTATAGGCTGGACAGCCATTTTTAAAAAGCGGTGCGCCATGCTTCAAACCTCATAAGCTGGTCCGGCACGCCCCCTCGACACTCCACAATGCATCACACAGTATTCTTCCTTTTAAAAAGGTATTTTATGTTTGAATTATGACTTTAGTGAAGTTTGCGTAAATACACCTAGCTCGTGCTGCCATCTCTGGTGTATTTTGTAAACTACATAAGAGTCAAAATATTTTTTTATTAAATTATTATAAAGCTGTTGATTTTTATTTGTTATTATATGCTGCTGAGTTTCACAATATTAGACATTGTATTTTAGTGTCCAAAATAATTCCATAAACTATTACATTTCGACAATCCTGCGTATTTATTAATTCCGTTAGAGTTGGCTGTACCTTGTGCTTCCTGTCTGAAGTTTGTTTGTGGATTTGTTTGAAAACAAAGCAGTGTTCAGCCGTACTAATTTCAATTTCTTGATAAAACGAACATGGATACATCAAGTTCACGAAGGTATCCCTGTAAAGGAAGATTAATAAAAGGAAGAAACAACTTGAGGCAATTCGTAAAGGCCTGAATAAGAAAAGGGAGTTTAAAAATCAGGTAGACCAAACGGTTGAACAATCTACTAAACTGAATTTATAGAACATCAAGAAACTCACAAGTTACTATAGACAGGCCATTCAGAATCATTTATCAGATGTACCTGCCATGAAAAATGCAATATATGCTGCCCTGTACCATTACAGATCTACAGATCACAAACCAGAACACAAAAAATGTCCCCAAGGAACAGATTCTTGGTATTTCTACAATAGAAGCATTGCCCGTGGCGAGACTCCACACCGCCATACCAAGATGTCTGTTCAGTTGTCTGACAGCTAGTTATTAAGAATTTTACCTGTCTACCAGAGACTAGCAAGCAATGAATTGTTAGCTCGCTGTGTCAGGGGAGGGACACAAAATTCCAATGAGTGTGTGCATTCCCTCATTTGGAAAAAATGTCCAAAAGAAATGTTTATTTCTAAAAAAAGGCTGGACTTAGGAACATTCAGTGGTGTTTCTGAGTTCAATATGGGATACTCTGCCACCCATGAACTGAAATGTGTGCTAAGAGTAGAAGAATATCCAACAGCTTCCTATACAATATGTCAGCGTCGTAATATCACCAGAGTAAACGAAAGCAGGTCACTGGTTAAACGAAGGAAAGCGGCACCACGTGGCATAAAATCAAAGAAATTGCAATAAGAAGCTGCTAAGAAGAAACATGAAGGGGAAACTTACAAATCAGAAGCATTCTGAACCTTCAGGTAGGCCATAGAGTTTTACTGTACCATGTCAATATATAAAAATGAAGTTTTCTCAAAACTGCCTTTTTATATATTCAAAATGTTCCACACGCATCACATTTTGTCTGAATTGGATGAAATTTTCCATTCACGTTCAGAAATAGACAGTGAACAAAGTTACAAAGCAAAATTTCAGGTTTCTTTACTCCGAGTCAAGAAAAATGAAAATGTGTAGGGAAAAAAAGCCATAAAATAAAAAAAAATTATGTGTAATATTAAAAATTATTACAGCTAAATTTTTGAAGTTACTTGAGATATCTTTCTGTAAAGTTCTTACGCCTGTTTGAGGGTATGTAATATCAAAATACTAATTTTTAATTGCAATGCCAATGCGTGTGGAAGATTTTGAATAATACATGATTATCAAAAATAATTTTAGGAAAATGCATATATTTTGCAAATTAATTGATAACTTTCAAAGAAATTTTGTATACATGTTAGTTTCTAAGTTTAAAGTCAGCTGCCAAAATTTCAGAAAGTTCGGTTCAGAAATACGGAAGTTTGAAAACTCAGTACCAATGTCCCTTAAAATAGCAGTTAGTGGGACGTAAAGCAAATAACATTATTATTATTATTATTATTATTATTATTATTATTATTATTATTGAAAACCGAAGAAGACTGTGATTGGTAGAAAGTTAATTACAGAAATTAGGGATTGGCTGGATTCAAATCTGGCGGAAAGAAAAGGTAAATATTGCTAACCCAAAAATAAATGAACATCAATTAGTAAAAAAAAACTTATGAATACAAAACTTTTATAAATCGGAAGTTCTTTCACTTCACACCAGGGTGCATAATCATAGTTTTTTTGTAGTGACATCTATGGAAGAAAGTCCAAACTTCTTGATGAATGGCAAACAAAACAAGTAGACGTTCACTCAGGTTAGGAAACTGCATAATAACAAAATTACATAATATTTCGGTGGTGACATCTTGTGAATAAATTTATAAGTTGGTCTAGTTTCAATTTCACTGTTTCTCCACTAGAGTAGTTCTTTTAGGCGCTAGATTTAAATGCGCGGCGTTGGGGTGTACCTCCCGGTACAGACCACGCTCCCCAAATGTCCTTCGTAGGGGTGACACCGAAGAAATTTGAAAAAAAATTATTTCCATTTGAAGAAAATTTCTATTATTACGGGTTTTCCGTGGCTCACAGAGGATTAGGAAGCGCCTGGGTTGAATGGCTGGACGAGGAATTAACTAGAGCAGAACTTAACACAACGAATTTGGAAATTTTATTTCTTTCTCTTTGTTAAAATTGAGAGATAGAAAGTCTGAATGAATAACAAACACACAGATCAGGTTATTAATGAGCCTGTCAGCTCTAACAATATCGGGAACTTAGAAGTCTGAAATTCAGGTACAAAAACGTGTTAATTTACATAGAAAAGAGCATTATTGCTCTTGACAGGTACAATATTTTACAAGAGCACAAATTGCTCCAAGAAGGTACACTAATCAGGAGTCTGAGCTCCGAAATACCATAGTCTAGCCTCGCAGAGATACAATTTCCTTTGATACACAGAAATTACACTAGGAAACCCATCAGGTGACCTCACTTTAGAGTGTTCATCAGTTACTCCACAATTACAGTGACATTAAGCACTGTTCCTAAAGGGAACCAAGACGCAGAAACAGTTGCCGAATAAACAAGGGTTATAATTGCCCATACTATATGGCTTTAATGGTAAAAGGAAAAGGTTGCACATAACCGGCCATAAAGAAAAGGAGACGAAACGCCAACACTCCTTATAGGAATTGTTAAAAACCTAAGTGGGCTTATGGCCCAATGATACAGAGGCTAATCCTATACTATAAGGTGTGACTAAAGGAGGAATATTTAAGGCAGAGACAAGATTTACGAAATTTTGATGTTTCAGAAACTTTAGTCACCCAATGCAAGGTTGAATGGGATACAACAGAGGGGCATCACTCTTTATCACATATTTCCCAGTAGGGAAAAGAACCAGAGTCCTCAGACTTGCCAAAAATTCTAGATAGAAACCATTAACATTAAAAGAAAAGAGGTTGAAACCTTCTCCTCAAACTACCCGCAGGAGCTGTCACATGTCTAGGTAGATTCTGTCGCTACCGCTGAATCTTCTTTACGCAGGCCTCGCCCATGCCTCTCTTAACGTAGGTAAAGTCGCACACCAAACCCTGGAGCAATTCAGACAAGACGGCCCTAAAGTGCCCTGCTTTTATAGTATCCTAAACGGAAGCTTCCAGAACTCTTTACTGATAGGCTGGATTCCTGTACACGCCCGCGGTTTTATTTGGCTAGAGAACATATTTCCAAGTATCTGATAGGTTGATTACAACCGAAGAGGAACTAGCTGAAGAGTTAACAACTTCGGTACATGAACAAAACCATCTTCAGAAAAAAACGTTAGCTAACTCCAACAATAAATATTACTCTATCCAGTAGTTAATCGTTAGTCCAGAAGAGGAAGCAGCTAAATCGATGGAGGAGACATCTAAGTGTAGAAGACCAAGGTTTCTGGGAGTTCATAAGTTAACATCTGTTGACATAGCTGGCCTTAGAGAAGGCGCACAGTTTAAATACCCGGGGAAGGCGTACCCCTGGTACAATTATTATTATTATTATTATTATTATTATTATTATTATTATTATTATTATTATTATTATTATTATTATTATTATTATATACATATTGAGTTCCTACACTACTAATTATTTTATTCTTTAAAACGTTGGGGTGTAGATGAATTCTTGCTGGATCAGCATGGGTACCCCCGTCACAGCGACTCGCGTATGCATTAATGCGTGTGAATCCTATCGTAGCTCTTTATTTCGTGAGAATGTTTGAACATGTTAACCTGTTTCCTTGTTTGTTTCTTTTCTTGTTTTGCTCCAGTTACAGCCTTTCAGAGAATCACAATTATATTGTTTTTTCTAACATGTTTTGTTATAGTCGTATTGTCTCCTTTCCAAAATTAAATGCGGCATTTTCTTAATAAATGTCAGAAGATGTGTGCAGTGTAGTTCCTGAAGTCATACTGACGTTATTCTTTAATCGAATCTTGACCGATTCGATGAATATGCGTGGAGAAACTTATTTTCTTTTCTCTTTCTTATAATCACCTTCTGATTAATTCTGTAACTCTGAACAGAGAGTTCATGCGATCTCTTTCCTCCTGTGCTCTTCAATATTATACCATCCAGATCCATCGAATGTTTGGAGATAAAAAGTGTTGCACAGCAGTGCGGGATTAAGGTGTTTGGGTGCCCTGGGCTATTTAAAAATCTGGGGCCCCTTCTTCGTAACCAAGGCCCCCCCCCCACGCAGCGCCGGGGAAGGTACCTGGGTCTTCGGGGATGGCAGTCATTATTGCTACCAGTACACCAACGAGATTGGCAATTTATTATTTACGACTCAGAGTATTCCATACTGTGTCTCAAGGAACATGTAATTTGTACCTTACAACCTGTGTATCGGTACTTTCCGTGTGACTGAATTTGTTCAGAATTCATTTGTAAAGTCCATTTTGTAAATAATATATTTGAAAATCAAGGATCACGGTTGATTTTTTCTGAAAACTGCAACCTAAGCCATCTCCATGCCCTTGGTAGGTTCCCAGCCCCTTTCCACGTTCCTGGTTTATGATAAAGTTGGCCCTACTGATATTTACCAGTGTTATCGGCTGAGTTCCGCGTGGTTCATCAGATGTTTTATGGTGTGTATAGTATCTTAGATACTGTGTAATTGCACTTACTTTCCTCCCTTTACTGTGTTTGGTGTAGCCGCTGAAGTTACGGTTACACATACAATGTGACTGAAGTTTAAAATACACATTAGGATTCCCTTTCATTGTTCCTAAAACCATCTTCCTAATGCTTATGCTTTCCAATTCCGTAAAGACCTAATCTCTCTTCAAACAGCACACTTACATATTACGCTATTCGCTTACCTGTAGAAGATTCCAATTCACCACTAACAGTCTCTTGAGTCGTTGATGCACTTGTAGACTTCTGCCAAAATATGTTGATATTTTCGGCAACTTTTCAAATGTTGTTCTTTTAATTTACGTTGTTTGGCACCACTAGGATATTTTCTATCCATTTTACAAGAACATTACAGTTGTAACTTACGAATGGTTCAATAATCAGAGGTGAACTGGAAGTTCTCTCCTGATGCAAAGATATTGTATAGCATGCGAATTCCACCGTGCTTCCCCTGTCCCCTCCCGCTCACTAGATCTCTTGCCCCCTTCCCCCTCTGCCCGTACTCGCAAGCTGCCAGATTTAAATTTTCGTCAACAATAACCTTTACAATAATTACAGTGCGTAAGTAGCAAGGATTCGTGTCTCCGGGCGGTAATTGATTCTAGCAGTGATGAAATACTAACGCGGACAGCTGATAAGAAAGAAGGAAGAGTGCGTGTTCGATATTTTGCGAGCGTAAATATTCATATGCATGCACGGAGGTGGAGCAGCAGGCCTTTTTATACAATTTTAGGTTCGGCCAAGGGCCGGGTCCCCTTGGCACGCGGGGTCCGGGGCTGCAGCCCCTTTAGCCCCCCCCCCCCCCTTAATCCGGCCGTGTTGCACAGTTCTAGCTTCGTGGAGATAAAGCGAAAAATGGTTACCGCATGTAGAGTTTGCGTGTCCATATATTCTATCCTAGTGCATAATTATTAAGCATGTGCTTCATACTCGCCCGTATGCGAGTTAGCAGATATTGTAATAATAAATCCTGATCTTGTTTACAACTGCTGTCAAGTCTGACATGAGATGAATGTTCATGGTAATGCATTAGTGCAGTGAGACTACGTGTGCTTGAACACTGCTGTGGACGATGGTGCGATAGCTCTATCGGAACCGTAGTTGAATGTCTAAGGAAAGTAGTACCGCAGGCTAGTTGTCTAAAAATGATGGGATGTAAAAGAAATTTAAAGAGAATATTGAACATCACAATGTCATTAATGAAAGAATTTCGGCATGGACGAGTCATAAGAATGTGCTAGAATATTGAACGTCAGAATGTCGATGACGAAAGAATTATCGGCATGGACATGGCTTACGAAAGTGACACCAATCTGGGGCTGGTAATTAAAAAAAAAAGGGAGATAGATTATACTACATACCTTATGCCGCAATTTCTTGGTTGGTAGCCGCAATATTTTATAAGAATTTTGTTTCTGAATAAAACTACTTCTCTATAGGACTGCTTTCAGATCAACTTGGCAGTACATTACCAAAAGTTGGGACGTCAAGATATTAGGTTTACTAACTGAAATTATATAAGCAGCGATAATGATAGGTGATACGAACAGATAAGAACAATGGTAAAATGGTTTTAAAGTCAAGGGATGAACACTCGGCTAAGGACAACCATTAAGTACGGATCATCATTTCAGTGTTGCAAACTTGACGGAATGTCTCCATCCAGAGCATTCTTCTTTACTTCATCTACCATCTACTTGCTGTTCTTCCTCGTGGTCTACTGCCTTAAGCATCGTCTTGCAAAATGTTTTTTCCAAATTCTGAAGGTACTTAACACTAATGCAAATACGACGTTTTTTGATGCTTAGTCCGTCTATATTGGAAGCATTTTGTTCTTCTTTCCATCCGGGTTAAGTACGTAGCATTCTCCGCCAAAACTTCGGGAGTGACCTACATATATTTGGATCATAAGCTGGCGCTTACCAAAGTAGCAAGAATGACTGCTATCATGAACCGGTAAAATGACTTCAAAATCGAGAACAGTTAATATTAATAATAATAATAATAATAATAATAATAATAATAATAATAATCACAGTGAAAGTTCTATTTCGATCTACAAATTTGTTTCATCCTTAATTTTCAATACATGGAATCTGATAAACTGGTACCAGGAGAAAAAAAATCCACTGCACGTCCTTAGTCCAATTTCCTGATACGGAGTCGGGGATGAGGTGAGATTAAATTATATGGAATATTTTTACGGACAGATGCTCTTCCTGACGCCAAGCTCATTTGAGGAGCTACTACGTTAAGGGACTGGCTATAAAATAAACATTTTAAAAATGCATTACTTTTAACTATGGGTTAGTGTAAAGTGACTTATCGCCCACCCAGTAAAAGTCTTGGGTCTGGACATCCGTAAAAATTGATGAGAGAATTTTGCAGAAGCTTTCAGACATAGGTTGCCTGCAGTAATGGTAAAGAACAAACGGTAAAAGCTGTCGCTGGTAATCGGTGCGTGTCGTCTTGCTTGCATGGTGTGTTGCAGTCATCTTTGGTCCAGAGAAGATGAGACTGACAGGAAAGGAGTAGAATTATTTTTATGAGGATGTATCTCAAAAATGAACTAGCCTCCGTGGCTCAGACGGCAGCTCGTCGGCCTCTCACCCTGGATACCGTGGTTCAAATCCCGATCACTCCATGTGAGATTTGTGCTGGACAAAGGGGAGACGGGACAGGTTTTTCTCCGGGTACTCCAGTTTTCCCTGTCATCTTTTCATTCTAGCAACACTCTCCATTCTCATTTCATAGCATCTGTCAGTCATTAATAAACCACTTTGGGAGTGGCGACCCCATCGTACTAATAGCCTATAACTGTTTCATTCATTACATCCCTGACCCGGTCAATGACTGGAAAACAGGTTGTAGGTTTGCATTTTCATTTTCATGCCTCAAAAATGAAGATGTTGCAGACATGGAAATTGGTATTTGGAATCTCCTTTAAAAATAAAGAAACTTGTACAGTATGTTTTTTTCGACTTGAGAAAGGGCTGTTCCTCACATGGACAGTTCTATGTCGCATGTTCCAGAATTAGCTCTTCCAGTAGCCTGGACATCTTAGCCCCAAAAACCAATACCACAAACGTGGTCTAAAAGAGGTATTGGTGTAAATGATGCTAAATTTTTCGGTGAGTTTTTATACTTGAGGTCCCCCTGTGGGTGGGGGTGGTAGAATACCCGCGGTATCCCATGCCTGTCGTAAGATGCGACTTAAAGTGCCCCCAAGGTCTCTGAACTTTGGAGAGTGAGTTAGCGACCACGGGGGCCTTAGCTGAGTCCTAGCATTGCTTCCACTTGTGCCAGGCTCCTCAGTTTCATCTATCCTATCCGACCTCCCTTGGTCAACTCTTGTTCTTTTCCGAAGGCTAGGTAGTCTTTCATTTTCACGCCCTTCGTTGCCATTCTCTTTCTTTGGCCGATATCTTCATTTTTCGAAGTGTCGGATCCCTTCCATTTTTCTCTCTGATTAGTCTTACATAGAGGATGGTTGCATAGTTGTACTTCCTCTTAAACAATAATAACCATCACCATCTTTATACTTCAGGAATTTTCAGATAATGGCTTAGTGCAGTACTAAGGAACGATTACATATATCAAATTACGAAATCCACGCGAGCAAAGCCGCTATTTAATGATGTAGGAAGGTTGCCACGTACCTGATAAGTACGTAATTTTATTATAAAAGAACATAATTATATACTCCATGGTAAAATAAATTGTCTGAAGTTCAGCCTATAAAATAAGTACGCTATAAGCTGGAGCCTCATAGTCTTAACTCACCTGACAGGCGTTCTTACTAATAATGCTTAACTGTTGAAATAAGTCAGGGAGATGTATAGAAATGAAGAGCAGCTTAGTGCTCGTTGCCTTTCGTGCTGATGAACGTTTATCATTTCTCCTTGTACGCTTCACCTCCATCATTACTCATACTTAGGCTTTGTTTACATGCAGATATGTTGCGAAGTGAAGAATTATAATGCAGAATCATGCTTTGTGGATGGTCACCGATTAGATGCATTTTGTAGTTCTTCGAAAACTGCACAGCCACGTTTTGTAGCTCGTGCGTGTGCATACGTTCCGTTCTGGGTCTGTGTATACTGTGCTCTCTTCGTTGGAAGTTTTTTGATATATTTCAGATTCGATTGTGTTGGTCTTTTGAGGTTACATATTCATAGTGATTGATATACACTGGCGGAAGAAAATATCCAAACACCATGAAATAAGGAGTGTAGAATACGGAAATTTTAGGTACAAGACTACAGGTCAATATCCGCACGAGAAAAGTCATCGCAAATATACCATGCTGGTCCATTTAATAACCGGTGTAATCGCCTGACTGTCGAATGTAGTTACGCAAAAGTGAATGCATTGTGTCGTACAGGTGCCGGATGTGAACTTGTGGGATGGAATTCTATTCATGCTTGTTGCACTAGGTCGGTCAGTACAGGGACGGTTAATGCTGATTGTGGATGACGCTGGAGTTGTCGTCCAATGATGTCCCATACGTGCTTGATTGGGGACAGATCGGGGGATCGAGCAGGCCAAGGCAACATGACGACGCTCTGTAGAGCGCTTTGAGTTACAACAGTGGCGTGGGGGCTTGCATTATCCTGTTGGAAAACACCCCCGAGAATGCTGTTCATGAATGGCAGCACAATAGGTGGAATCACCGGACAGACGTACACCTCTGCAGTCAGGGTACGTGGGATAACGAGAGTGCTCTTGCTGTCATAGGAAATTGCTCCACAGACCAAAATGCCGGAAGTCGAACCAGGGACCCCTGTGACCAAAGGCCAGCACGCTAACAATTTAGCCATGGAGCCGGACGTTGCTTTTGATGATTTATTGGCTTGAATTTCTTCCTTAATTCATTGGTTCCAAAGAAAAACAGTTTATGTAGTGAAATATGTTTCATAATTATGTCCTAAACATGTTCATTGCCACACCTTAATCCTCATGTGACACTAATATTATGGGACGGTTAATCCACATGTGACACTTCAGATTATGGAACGGAACTTTAGTGGGTTAAAGACAAATCTGGACACGGTATAGCTTTCAACCACTTATACATTCTCATCTTTTGATGGCGATAAGAAATGTATCTTTCCCTGTGCTGGTTGTTCTAACCCGACTTTCAGCCCGGAGCAAACGAGTGTGCCGATATTTTCACAGCATATATTTCGTTCACGTAACTCTACATATCGTCACTAAGTTATATTAGGTATACCGTATTATAACTCTCGTTCAGATTAATAGTTTGTGAAACATTGTCCACAATACAAAGGACGAGAAAAATCATTACCAACGGTGTTGTCCGTGTGGTTGGGGTCGCGCGGCTGTGAGCTTGCATTTTGGAGATATTGAGTTCGAACCTCACTGTCGGCAGCCCTGAAGATGGTTTTCCGTAGTTTCCCGTTTTCGTACCAGGAAAATGCTGTGACTGTACCTTAAGGCCACGATCGCTATCCTATCGTCATCATAAGACCTATCTGTGTTCGTACGACGTAAAGCAAACTGTAAAAAATAAATTTAATAATGGCTCGCATTCATTGCTTTTCAAACAGTAGCAGCAGTAACGACAACAACAACAATAACAACAGCAGCATTGAGCAATAGCTGAGAAACAGCGCCACGGACGGCAAGAACATAGCCATCATAGATATTAGCTTATGACTGAGAAGAAGTCGGCACATTTGTATGTTCTATTCGTTATGTATGGTGTAAAGTTAGTTTTTTCGGGTGGGCGGGGGGCTTTGGACGTAGATAACAAAATTTCATTTCGTCTGTCCCGGCGATGTTGGAGCTTTAACTCCCACTCCCACCCACTCCTTGTATGATTCTTTTTTCCCTAATTCTTCGAGAGATCGTTTCTCATTTCGATAGTAATCTTCAATACCTTCCTGATCAACAGGGGGCTAATAACTACGCGCATTTGCAGCCTAATAAAATTAATCACGATAACAACTGACAACTGAACATATTTCCACGTCAGCGATGCTCATCATTGATGGGCTAGGCGATAGGTCTAAATTCGTGAAATTCTGTACTAGTATAACTCGTACGGTAAAATGTTTCAGATAGAATGGAAATGAACCCTAGATGTCATGAGAGATGGACCCGCCAGGTATAAAAGGAGGCGGGAAGTATGCATTGTCAGTAGAGAATAAGTAACTAGTCATTGACTGTCACCTGAGTAAAAAATCCATCAGGAACATTGTCAACCCTTCTAAAACTGGCTACGTCGATTGTTGTTGATGTGATTGTGAAGTAGAAACTCGAAGGAACAACCGCAGCTAGAGCATTGCGGAGGTTGGTTGTAAGGAAATCGCAAGAAATAAGCGGAAGAACTAACTCGCGAGTTCCAGAGTGCTACCAGCAGTCCTGCCAGCACAAATACCGTGCGTCGGAATTAAAAAGAACGGGGATACGATGGTCGAGTTGTTGCTTACAAGTCAAACATTTCTATAGCCAGTGCTAAGCAACGCTTGAAGTGGTGTAAAGAGCGACGGGAAACGAGTGATTTGGAGTGATGAATCACGCTATATCCTTTGGCAATTCGATGGAAGGATTTGAGTTTGGCAAATGCCTGGAGAATTTTACCTGCGATCGTGTGTGGTGCCAGGAGTGAAGTACGGATGAGGTGGTGTTATGGTATGGGAGTATTCTTCGCGGTTAGGGTGTGGTCGCCTTATTGCGGGTAAGAAAGGAAGGATATGAACACATTTTAAACCATTGCGTACATAGAGGACCAGTTCGGAGATGATTGCTGATAGCATCACCATGACAATGCACCCTTTCATAAAGCTGCATCTGTGAGGCAATGATTTGTGGACAATAACAATCCTGAAATGGACTGGCCTTCCCAGAGTCCCGACCTAAACGCAGTGGAAAGCCTTTGGGATGAGTTAGAACGTCTACTTCGCTCCAGACCCCAGCGTCCAATATCACTACCTTCTCTGGTTTCGGCTTTTGAGGAAGAATGGGCTGCCATTCCACCACATACATTCATATACCTCACTGAAAGTATCCCCAGCTGAGTTAAAGAAGTCTTGAAGGCGAAGGGTGGCCCAACGCGTATCAATGTCTAATAATGGGAAATGTGACACGGGCAAAGTCTAAGTGCAATTTCAGATAGGTGTCCGCATATTTTAGATCAGGTAAGTTATTGTACATTCGAGATAGACCTATTATTTCGAGAGATAATTGGAAGTTCATGAAAAATATAATAGTCTTGAATATATCCGTTATTTCTCCTGAAACATAAAAGACCGAGCTCGATTGCTGCAGTCGCTTAAGTGCGGCCAGTATCCAGTATTCGGGAGATAGTAGGTTCGAATCCCACTGTCGGCAGCCCTGAAAATGGTTTTCCGTGGTTTCCCATTTTCACACCAGGCAAATGCTGGGGCTGTACCTTAATCAAGGCCACGGCCGCTTCCTTCCCACTCCTAGCCGTGTCCTGTCCCGTCGTCGCCATCTGTGTCGGTGCGACGTAAAGCAAAAAAAAAAAAAAAGAAACATAAAAGATCGGAAATATTTTAAACAACATTTATTATGTACAGTTCTTTGATATGACTTATTTTAATGGAGAAATTGCACATTTCCTGTTACTGCCCCCTTGATATTGCTAAGCTACCGTAAGTTAATCAAATAGTATACTAAATAGCATAGCGCCTAACTCGGCTATCCATGAAGTGAAATACCTTCTTTCGAAAAATTCTGTTGACCCATTACGTAACAAACAAACAAACAAACAAACAAACAGACAGGCAGATAAAAATTGACCTGAACCACTTTCGACTTAGATATAAGAACCAAGTGTGATGCAAATATTCAATGTGTACAATGATTTTATTTACATCGATAGGTAAATTACCGAGCTCGATAGCTGCAGTCGCTTAATTGCGATCAGTATCCAGTAATCGGGAGATCGTGGGTTCGAGCCCCACTGTCGGCAGCCCTGAAGAGGGTTTTCCGTGGTTTCCCATTTTCACACCAGGCAAATGCCGGGGCTGTAGCTTAAGGCCACGGTCGCTTCCTTCCACTTCCTAGGCCTTTCCTATCCCATCGTCGCCGTAAGACATACGTGTCGGTGCGACGTAAAGCAAAAAAAAGTTAAATTTCTTTCTGTCCAGCAGATCGTTTAGTTTTCACTGAATTGCTCATCTTACAGGTGGAAAAGTATACTTAACATCAGTTTTGTGCTCTCTTTTTATTTTGTTGTTGCAATACTTCGATAGTATTTCATTGGTTAATTTCGCTGACAGGGGGTCTGGATGTAAGTGTCGCCTTCATCATTTCATCCTCATCACGACGCGCAGGTCGCCTACAGGAGTCAAATCAAAAGACCTGCAGCTGGCGAGCCGATCTTGTCCTCGGACACCCCCGGCACTAAAAGCCATACGCAATTTCATTTCATTTCCATTGTATTATGAGAATAAATGTAAACCATAAAAAGATCGTCTTTACTTCATCCAGACCCGGTAATTTTGTGCTGTGTGCTTGCGTTAATGGCGTTATACTGTTATACTTTATCTTGCTATAATAAATTTGTACCTGCTGTAGGAATTTATTTCCTTGGGTGAAATGTCAGCCACTGAATTTGGATTTGGCGTTATTAATAGTGAGTGTAATATTGTTAATAGTTAATGTGGCGTCACTGGATACTCCCACGGTATCCCGTGCCTGTCGTAAGAGGCGACTAAACGAGGCCCCACGGACTCTTACGTTGGGAGCGTTGGGGCAACCACGGGGTCCCTAGCTGAATCTGACTTTTTTTTTCTACATATACCAGTCTCCTCACTTAAATCTTTCCCATCCGATATCCTTTGGCCAACTCTTGTTCTCTTCCTACCCCGACATGTTTACGAGGCCTAGGGAGTCTTGAATTTTCACGCCCTTCGTGGCGCTTACCTTTCTTTTACAGATGCCTTATTTTTCTAAGGATTGGACCTCTTCTTTTTCCCTCTCTGATTAGTGTTACCGGTAAGAGAGGATGGTTTCCCAGTTGTACTTCCTCTGAAACAATAATCACCACCACCACTGTAGGACTTTATCAAGGGCTGTAAGCAATAGTTTATAAGTAGGGAAATGCCAATCACTGAATTTGGATGTGCCGTTGTTATTAGTGAGTGTAACATTTTTAATAATAGCGTTTTCTAGAGAGTGGAGAAAAGTTACATGCGCCAGTTTTAATTTTTCACGTAAAAACCACTGCAATTGTAGCGGCAATATTGTGGTGACTCATGGTAGTGGGCTGTTCCGAAAACACATTTGATGTGTGTGTTCATTGTACCCTTTATCTGTTCTGTTCAAGTTATAGTACTGAACCATGAGCATAATTCATAATTATATAGGCCGAGTTGGAGAGGATTCCCTTCTACTACATTACCACAATGGCTTCTGTATGTTTCCCCATACTAACAAATAATTCTGGTATTACAAAAGTATATTTTAGAAGCTTTTTTTCGGATGAACACACAAATATACATGTTTAAGTTGGTACTAAATCGATCTATCTTCCTCTCTCAAATATATTTTTATTTCAAAAATCTCGTTCTGGATGCCCTTCATTAGCAGTAGAAATTATTACTTTACCATTACGTGAAGATTTATTGAATAGTTCTCAAAATAACTCGGTAAATAATAATAATAATAATAATAATAATAATAATAATAATAATAATAATAATAATTAGTAGTAGTAGTAACGTCAACGAACCCCAATAAATTTTAAATTACATGCACTTGCAAGGAGTTTAAAACGTCATGAAACATATTTTGTGTAAAGACAAATTTTGAAACGCATATTGTCGTTGATTGTGTTCATGTTTAAATTTTGAGTAGGGCACGAAAGATTTTGAGATTGCATCTTTGCGGTAACTCATTAAGAACAAATTAAATTGTGTTCCATTTATTTTAAATATGTAATGTTGATATGCATTATCTTTCATCTCTGAACTAATTGGTTATATGTTGAACTTTGAATATATTTGTGCGCTATTTGTAAATGAGGTAGGACATATACTGAGCTCTGTTTTCTGTCTTTTCAGGTAAACTATCGCCATGAACCTTATCCTTTGGTGTAAGGTAGGAATAATATATTCATAATACTCAGCTACTAGAATAGTTCAAGGGGATATACAACTCGGCTGAACTTCCTCGGATCATCCTGACATTGATAGGATTCAATTCCTCAGTACCATATTTCTTGATAGCTGAGTGAGCTCGTCGGCAAACATAGCTCAGGACAATAGCGCGGGGCTTGGAGAAATGTGTACCATGAATCTGCTGCTGGTTAGAGTCCGCATAGGGCACAGATGTTCATGTTTTCTTTAGTTGCAAATTCCAGTCATCCATATAAATACTGCGCCTACTTCATTTCGTACTGAATAGGATAGACTGAGTTTCTTCAAAATGAGTGAAAAATAGACATTGGAATTGACTATATATTCTACCAAGACAGTAATCGCGCCATATACCGCCAATTTTAGGCCTTGGTTGTTAGCGAAGGCAAAGACTGAAGGCCAGTATGCTACACTATTTTAAGAAGGCACGTGTGAAGTTATTATATCTCGTGACCTTCTTGGGAATGAAATGGAAATGGCGTATGGCTTTTGGTGCCGGCATGTGTCCGAAGACTTCGGCTCGCCAGGTGCAGGTCTTTTGATTTGACTCCCGTAGGTGACCTGCGCGTCGTGATGAGGATTAAATGATGATGAAGACGACACATACACCCAGTCCCCGTGCCAGGGGAATTAACCAATTATGGTTAAAATTTCGGACCCTGTCGGGAATCGAACCCGGGACCCCTATGATCAAAGGCCAGTACGCTAACCATTTAGCCATGGAGCCCGATACCTTCTTGGGAATAATAAAGTCTCTTTGTCCATTCTAATGCAATAAATAATCCTCTTTCAAGTATAATTGCATAAGGCATATTGTTTTCAAACGTGCGGTCACGATTCCAATCCCTATCATCTGAAATACGATGAGGATTCCACCTTATGATCCACCATTATGACAAACTCGACCAATTACGTAGAAAGCAAATTATTCAGCCACTGCCTCGTGCCCGTTGTCGCTTGCTTTAGAAATGAACATCCTTACGTGTGATGTGTTCAATGTGAGAAATCTTACGAAGCTAATTGTGTAAAACTTAAGACTGGTATGAAAACACCAGATTATCTTGTCGCGATATCAATTTAACCTTTTAATTTCTGTGCTTCATCTCCACATAATTAAAGAGCAAAAATGTAGTGCAATAGTGTACCATAATCCTTAGCTTAAGATGGAGAAATTCTGCTACACTATTCGAAGACTTCATGCATGGAATATTACCTCAGCAAGTCACCGGAGTTGGAGTTAAAAGAGAACTCGGGCGTCACGCATCTTTCCAGGTCACGAGCATTGCTTTTCCGCCACCCGTCCTTTCTGGTTATCACCGCTTCGCTGTCTTCTTTCGAACATACCCTTATCTTTTTATTTTGTTATACTAGAGTTTTGAACTTTCACTTGTCTCTTTCATTTAACAGTAAATACGAGTGTGTTCACTGAGGTGAATGACACTTGCAGGTGTTTAAGTCAAGAGTGTGGCATTTCCAAGATGTCTTGGGCTCGATCATTTTCTATTGTCGATAATCCTCTTATCGTTTTATTTCTTTTTTCTCTTTTATTGTTTCTTAAACACTGGGGTGTTGAGGGTGAGAAATTTTCACTGAATGATTTAACATTTGCGTCATTAACCCGTTATTTAGCTACCGGTATGTGTGTATTTGTTTCTTGGTCTTCGTACTTCGTGGTCAACGAACTCTGCTTTCACTTTAGTACGAAATAGATACTGTGCATATGGTCTTACCTGCATGCTCTCTTTGATTTTTTTCTTAAAGGATATCAACATAGCAGCAGACGGGTTTCATTTGGACGTTGACCTTTTTTTAAGATGGCAACATAGCAGCAGACTGGTTTCAATTAGACGTTGCCGATACACGCTAATTTATACTCTTGATTTGTATCCATGTTAGTAGAAAGACGTCGTACTCATTGCAGTTCAATGTGGGGTATGACAGTTCCAAGACTGCTTGATTTTATTCCGACGATTTTGATCTTGTCGCCGCGATGTTCTTCAAATCCTGAGAGTAAACAATTTTCTCTTCTTAGACTTCAGATATGGCGCATCTGAGTATGTCTTAAAGCTTTAAGCAAAACCACTACCCACGAACATCCTGATCCCATTTGGTGACTTTGCATGTGATGTTTTCATAATGGATGTTAAGACATAAGGCTGGAGGTCAATTCTTCGTTGATTTTCAAAGGCGTGATAGCAGAGTGGCATCGTCACTGACTTCTCACTGAGGCAGCGTGGTTCGAATCCCGACCAACACATGAGGGATTTTTGAAATGAACACGTCCCTGTGGTTCGTACTTCACGTAAAACTGGAGGCCCTTCGGCTGCAATAATAATGTCATTGGCTTTACGTCCCACTAACTACTTTTACGGTTTTCGGAGACTCCGAGGTGCTGGAATTTAGTCCCGCAGGCGTTCTTTTATTTGCCAGTAAATTTACTGACACGAGGCTGACGTATTTGAGCACCTTCAAGAATATCACCGGACTGAGCCAGGATAGAACCTCCCAAACTGGAGTCAGAAGGCCGAGATGAAGATCAGGATGTTCGTGGGTAGTGGTTTTGCTTAAAGTTTTAAGACATAGTTAGATGCGGCATTATTATTATTATTATTATTATTATTATTATTATTATTATTATTATTATTTACTAGTATGGCCTCGGTTACCGTGTTGCAGACATGACTTTTCGCCGTGTAGGCTGCCTACGTGTCAATTTCGACGTTCTGATTTACTCTTATCACATGACAGCTGTGCCTGAGTATTCATTCTGTTGGGTAAACGCCATATGTGTGAATAGATAACTTCTACATGTCCTCGGCGTACATCGAAAATTTTGGTTAAGAAAAATTTCCGCCATAGATACCCAGAGTAAACGTCTCGCATTTGCATATTAGATGCCTGCACGAGTAGTATGAATGTTAATGACATTGTACTGCATGGCGCTCTTGTTGCTAACATCTGGCTTAAGGAAGCTGGTGATTCTGGCTGAATTAAACTGATGTGCCTAACTGTGACTGCTGCACATTCTGTAAAATGTCATGTATCCACTGCATGCACTGCTTGGTTTCGGGTGGTGGACTTGGTGGCCAAGCGGCAAGTCGTGCCTGTCCCGTTATTTGGTCACTGCTCTGTCCAGCAAGTTATTTGGCCTGTGGGTACGTGAGCCCACTCGCTGCCAATGTGGCAAGCCAAGATACCTGTGTCATGTGGAATGACTCTTTTAAAAAAAGGGGTGATATGACAATAAAACAGAAATTCTCCATAAGCCGTTAGTACCACACTTCCTTAGTACGTGAAAGTATTCGGGTGATGGTGATTTCGAACTCCACTCTCGGCAACCCTGAAGTTGGTTTTCCGTGGTTTTCCATTTTTACATTACGTACATTCTCTGGCTGTACCTTAGTTAAGGCCATCCTATCCCTTTCTCATCCCATCGCCGCCATGAGACCTCTCTGTGTCGGTGCGGCGTAAAGCAAATAAAAAAAATTAAAAAACAGGACGTGACATCAAGGAAGATCGCAATCCTGAGCAGTGAGAGAACGACACACACACACACACACAGAGAGAGAGAGAGAGAGAGAGAGAGAGAGAGAGAGAGAGAGAGAGAGAGATGATGATGAATCACCCCTTCCATTCGGAATTCTCCGCTCGATTAAAACATGGGTGGTGTTTTTTTTTTTTTTTTTTTTTTTTTTTTTTTTTTTTTTGCGATATTACTTCGTGCTTAGAGCAGTCTTAGATTCAAACCTGTCACCAGTGTCCGCCGCAGTTGGTGAATGTTTGGGGTGGGCGTTGTGGTTGGTTAGGTGGTGTTTCATTGGACTTTAACTATGGCCCGTGAACACCTGCATACTAAACAGATGATGATCGCTTTCATGGTCCGTGATCCTTAGCAAGCATATAGTGTTTCATCCCTTGAGATGAAAATGAAATGAAATGGCGTATGGCTTTTAGTGCCGGGAGTGTCCGAGGACAAGTTCGGCTCGCCAGATGCAGATCTTTTGATTTGACTCCCGTATGCGACCTGCGCGTCGTGATAAAGATGAAGTGACGGTGAAGACGACACATACACCAAGCCCCGTGCCTGCAAAATTAACCAATTATGATTAAAACTCCCGAGCCTGTCAGGAATCGAACCCGGGGCCCCTGTGACCAAAGGCAGCACGCTAACCATTTAGCCATAGTTTCGGACATTCCCTTGAGATGAGTAGAGGTAAAAGCCTCTTTCATGACGACGGACGGGTGAGTACGCGAGTCATCAGAACCGATGTATAGTATCCCATGGTCCGTAATTGAATATTGCAGCAAAAGCAAGGGAACGAATTCAGTGAATGAAGTATTCTCCATTACTAAAGTGTTCCACATATCTAGTAAAAAGAAAAAGGATGGGTGTGTTTTATGCGCTTTTTTTGTACCTATACGTGACATGATGCCGAGAACAACCCCGATCCATACTACTGTGGTTTCTGTGTTGTGCATATGGTTTTTTTCTTGGCTTGGAACTTCAGCCGCATTAGATTCTTGTCCCGACACTTCAAATAACGCACTATCACTGATTATGATGGGGAAGATACATTAATATCAGGATAAATGTCGTCTGAGATTCCAATATTAGATCACTTAACAATGACCGTATCTAGTCCATTCGCGGAGCGGAGTAACGGCTCGCTAACGTTCATTCCTATAGTTCTTGCTGATTCTGGATAAGCGACAAAGCATTGCATCAGTAGACTTTTACCCTGATGTTGGCGCAGTAATACATATAGGTTAGTGATCGATCTAGAGTGACACACGGACACGTTTGTCACTGTGTTCCAATACTTTTTGCACCTACTTCAAATGCAACGTCGCCGGAAATATTGTCCTGCTGCAGTTCATTTGTATGCCAGTGAATCTAATGGCACTAGGCTAGCGTATTTGAGCACCTTCAAATACCACCCGACTAAGCTGGGATCGAACCCGCGTACTTGGACTTAGAAAGCCAGTGTTCTACCATCCACCCGGTCCTTGAAACTGGAAGCACTAACATAATAGCCTAGTGCTTCAAAGAAAAGTAACATTCCACGATATATAATTCAGCAAATTACCGTGATCAGGAATTAAAGTATGGTTAAGAAACTGGGAATTTGTCCAAATGTGCCACTGTCGTGATCTAAAACTGAACATAGTAAATTCCCATTTGGTTGGTTTGAATTCGATTTCTGGCTCTGCCATGAATTTAAGACCGGTGTGAGGGTGTGGAGCGGGGTACACTGTGCCTCGGAAACAACCGAGATCGAGTCAAATATGTCCCGTAACCTTTTTCGTGTACGCTAATGTTGCGATGGTGGCGTAGATATACCTCGACTCCGATGGTCGTCCTCAGAATTGTTTTCTATCCCAGGATGGTGCCAAACATTATCTCTAGCCCTAAGAAGAGTACGGCCGGAATATTATAGCCGACGGATTTGTTTTTCCAGTGCTGACGTCCATCACGGTGTTATAAGAATGAACGGTGTAAGTTAAAAAATATGGTAATCAAGTTACCACGTTGGAGTACTTTTAACCTTATGAAATAATTTGTCAATTAACTCACAAAGGGATTTCGCGTAAAATAATCTGTCACCTCACCGGCACAATGTGCTTGGGGGAATTTGTACTATGAAGAAGTTAGATTGCACATCAAAAGAACCAGTAGGTCCTTAGCAGATTTTAATGAAAGTGCATTCCACATGAAATTTTATTATGCAGCCATGTTCATAAAAAAGGAACATGATGTTAAAATTTGAAACATACGTTGATTATTTCCTCTCATGGGCTCACAACTTTTAAACGGAGACCACAGTACCTAACGGAAGTCTGGCATTCCTTCCACATACTTGTGCCAGGATCTTCGCTTTCATCTTTTCTATCTGACCTTCCATTGCTAATTCTGGTCTCTTCCGACCTCGTCGATAGTAGGTTTGCGAGGCGAGGGATTCTTTTTTCCCCATATTGCACGTCCCTTTCCTTTTCTGATACATTTTTCTAAAGTTGGACCTCTTCATAATTTTTAAATTAATTGACTCTTTTAGAAAGATAAATTATGTAAGGCAAACACTTCACCAAATTTATATTTCAGAGACATCTATGAATATATGAAGATAGGTTATTTCAAAAATAATACTTTCAAATCTCTACTTCGAAATAAGCGGAGACTAAAGTCACGGAGATGAAGATGCGGAGTGTCGGCAGGACTTTCGAAGAAAGTTCACATCCGAAATCTATTAATGAAAAGAACTAACCCCCCTGGGAGCATTGTCTCCCTGGAGGTGGCGGAGTTATTGCTGGTACCGGTGCTCTAATGTGCCAGAACTTGGCTAACGTTTGCAGGAGTTACTAAATAGGGAAGAGTATGAATGATTGTAGAATTCAAGTGCGGTTGTTTAGGTATATATTTTCTTGATCGTATTTTGTAGTGATTTTAGAAGAATTTTGTACTGATGGAGTATATATGGAGAAGAAACGATAAATTCCGTGGACAGCACAGTTGATATATCATTGGCTGATAGCGTAGTTAACTGCTTGCGGCGAAGTGCTGGACCTGCTGGTTATCCAACCAGGTGCCAACCACTCCCAATGTTGCGGTATTAAGTGCAACTGGGCTTCCTCACTGCTGGTCGTTGTGGATGTGGATGTTGTTGTACATTAGATTTGAATTTAGAAAATAATTGCAGCATATATTTTCGGCTTATTAGCAGCGTGACGCGACTCGGCTTCCTGTGGTTCAGTGGTCCATCGTAATGGGTGAATTTATTTGTTTGAGAAGGCATTTGAATTGCTTGTTTGTGGCGTTAGTTGGTGTTTAGTAGTGGAGAGGACGTGAGTTGTGTTTAATTTAGACTTGGTTTGATTGTTTTGGAAGGCAGTGGGGGGGGGGGGAGTGGGAGGCACGTGGGGGAGGATTACTGGCTTATTCATGGTCTCGGCTACTGGATCCACCGAGGAGGGGGGGGCGAAATTAGGTCGTTCGTGATTGTTAAGGAGGTTGAGGAGTAGAAGTAGCAGGTTATTTGTATCATGGTATATTGGGGTAGGGAGCGGGAGGGGACGATTGAGAAAGGTACTTATTAGTGTTGGTGGGTGTAAATGTGATTGGTGGCGGTTTTTGGCCTTAGTTGCTTGTTTGAAGTATGGGCAATCAGGAAACGAGGCTGCGTGTTTACCACGGCAGTTCGCGCAGCTCTGCTGGTCCCGTGGCACTTGGGAGACTGTGAGACGGTAAGGACCGCCACACCTGTCACAGTGGGTAGTATTTTTTGCAGTGGGCTGCGTGATTGTAGAGTTTTAATCAGTTAAATAGATTATTGTAAATGACGTATGAGGATGGTGTGATTATGGCCTTGGTCTTTGTGGGGGTGGGGGCAGGGTATGGGTTTTGGGCTTTTGAGACAAGTTCTGTTGTTTAGGGTGGGAATTTTGTTTTTCCGGAGTGTGTGTTTGGGAGTTAACTTGTCGATGGTTGACTGAGGCTTGAGATGTGGTTTGTATGGACTTTAGAGCTGTGAACTTAGGGTGGGAGGGGGGGGGGAAAGGAGGGATCAGACTAATTTGTGTTGGCATAGCTTGGCTGGGAGGTGAGGCCTGGAAGGACTTTTCTTCTGTCAGTGGGCTGGTTTTAGTGCGAAAACTCTTCAAGATTTGGTTTACCTTGGATGAAGACATCTGTAATGGATGGATTGGCTTAAATGTCTGCATTATCTGTGGGTGGGGTGGCTTGAGTGGAGACGTATTTCGAAATGGCGGTGGGGTGAGAGTAGGTGGGAGGGGGGAAGTTTTAGTAGCTTGATTTTCGGTCGCGGGCTCGAGGATCTTTTTTTTTTTACAATGCGCTTTACATCGCACCGACACAAATCGGTCTTATGGCGACGATTGTATAGGAAAGGCCTAGGAGCAGGAAGAAAGCGGCCGTGGCCTTAATTAAGGTACAGCCCCAGTATTTGACTGGTGTGAAAATAGTAAACCACGGAAAACCATCTTCGGGGCTGCCGACAGTGGGGTTCGAACCCACTATCTCCCGGATGCAAGTTTACAGCTGCGCGCCCCTAACTGAATGGCCAACTCGCCCGGGGGATTATTTCTTGATTGGTTGTGTGTCTGAGAGGATTTATGATGGTTGGAGTGGGGGTATTAGTGTGTTCTAAAGCTGCCAGGATTGCTTGAATTGAATTATTGCGGTCTAGAGTGATGGTTAATAGGTTATTGTGAGATACTACAGTGATAGCTAGATGCTCATTGAAGGTTGTCATGAGGGTAGAAATGGTGGTTTTGCGTGTGAGGAGAACCGGGTCTGGATGTGTCAGGGGGAAAATGTGAACCATACACTTGGGTGAGGTGGGGAAGGTGGTATTGTTGCGGACGCAGAAGAGTGGGGATGTGTAATCGATTTCTTCTCCTTCTTCTACTTGGTCTTCATTGTTGTGTTCTTGATGGTCGGGGAATAGATATTGAGACGGTTGAGTTTGCGATGAAAGAGTTCGGGAGACGTATTGCTGGATCCTATGTGGGGGTGGGGGAGGGGGTGCTTTGATATTGTAGGAGAGGCATGGGAGGGTAGTTAGATGATTGTGATGCATTGGATGGTAGAAATTTTGTAGTGAGGATATTTGCGTTGTATTCTTTCAGAGAAGTAGTAGTAGTAGGTTTCTAGGAAGTTATTGTCTGATTTAGATATGCAGGTGTGTGAGGGGAGAACGGAGAGGTTAAGGTGACGCACTGAGTGGTTAAACTCGAAAGAGGACCTGTTAGTTGTGGGCACGCTCAGTGGGCACGTTCGGACCAGTTTTAGTTTGAACGGATCTCACCGGAACACAGTCCGAACCAATAACCACACTGAGGGCTAGATAATAGTTGCTTTTCTTCTTATCGATGATTTTCCAGCCCTGTGTTTGACTGAAAACTGCTGGATGGTACTTGTTTTGGTCTAGGAGAAGTAGGGGGTGCTACCTCCTCGTGGCAGCTGATGGTAGCTTGTAGTTCTGGGCTGGCTAGCAAGTAGTCTGGAGACTTGGGATCCGCGCTGGGTTGATGGCTTAGTGAGCAGGGTGCTTTCGGTTGGTGTTGAGTGTGCTCGGTGGAGCGTTCCTGGCTGCTGAAAATGGCAGTACCATTAGCTTTGAGTCTTGACGGCGATTGACTTTGGGTCTTGGGCGACTGTGCTGAGAATGAATACATCGGAAATGAACGCATCATCAGCACATCACATGTGAAGGAGGCGGACGGATAACATGGCTCGAGAAGGTGGAAGGAAAAGACGAACGCCATGTAGCCAAAATACATTCAGCTAGGGTTACGAAGAAGCTAAAAACATAATAGTTGTGCTCAACATATGTGGCTAACCCTGGAGGATCTGCAACAGCAGCTCCACAATCAGGACGTCATCATGAACTACATCGATGGCAGAGAGAAAAAGAAGAAAAAAGAACGCTACTTATGATTAATGCTATTTAAATTCATGGTCAATGTTTCACTTACAACCTGTGACAAAGTTCGGTGAATAGTCCTGTACTATCAGCATGGATGAGTACGTGAAAGTGACCTTACTGTCCTTCGAAATAGTCCCTTCCCATAACTATGCACTGCTGAGATCGGCGATACATGTCCTGGAAACTTTGCAAGAAGGCTTCCTTTGGTATTGTGTTCAAATGCTTCGTAACATTTCGTTGGATGTCAGGAATATCGTCAAATCTCTTTCCTTTCAAAGAGAATTTGAGTCGTGCGAATAGGAAGAAGTCTGGAGGATTGTAATCTGGCGACTATGGCGGATGTTCAAGTTGCACCACTCCCTTTTTTTGCCATGAACTGTTTTACGATATTGGCTGTGTGTGGGCGAGCGTTGTCATGGTCAAAAAACCATGAACCTTGTTCTGCGTACTGGGGTCGTACCCCGCGTAGACGTTTCATGAAACGGGCCAAAATTTCAATGTACCCTACAGCATTCAACGTCGTTCCCTCAGGTAGAAATTCCTTGTGGATAATGCCTTGACTGTCGAAAAAGGTGACGAGCATCATTTTGATGCGTGATTTTTCGGCTCTGACCTTTTTCCGACGAGGGGATCCCGGAGAACGCCATTCCATGCTTTGCCGTTTCGTTTCAGGGTCGTACCTGAGACACCAGGTTTCATCCTCGGTGATAATACAGTTCAAGAAATTTGGTGTCGCATCCGCCGTTTCGACAAAATCCTGTGAAGCCTCTAAACGTGCCTGCTTCTGATCGTCCGTCAAGTGATGTGGACCGGGCGATTTGGCCGTGCGGTTAAGATCGCGCAGCTGTGAGCTCGCATCCGGGAGATAGTGGGTTCGAACCCCACTGTTGGCAGCCCTGAAGATGGTTTTCCGTGGTTTCCCATCTTTAAACCAGGCAAATGCTGGGGCTGTACCTTAATTAAGGCCACGGCCGCTTCCTTCCCATTCCTAGTCCTTTCCTGTCCCATCGTTGCCATAAGACCTATCTGTGTCGGTGCGACGTAAAGCAAAAAAAATAAAAAGTGATGTGGCACAAGACGAGAACCCGTTTTCCTCTTCCCTAACTTCTAAGTAACGGTTTGTTGCACGGATTCACGGTTAATCTTCAGTTCATCCGCTATCATGCGCACAGTTAATCGTCGATCGTTCGTGATTAATGTCCTCACCTTCTGAATGTTTTCGTCACTGACGGCTGTCGCCGGTCTTCCGCTACTGGGGTTGTCAGAAACGCTTTCCCGGCCTCCTCGAAAACGAGCGAACCACTCGTACACACACTGCAAAGACAGTGCTTGATCTTTATAAACACGTACCAGCATCGCATGCGTTTCTTTCAGTATCTTGCCAAGCTTAAAACAAACCTGTACATTGATCTTTTGGTCGTTCATGTTCCTGTTCATAGTTCAGAACCAACGCACTAAACACGCACGGTGTCAAACAGGCCTTACACGGCACACACACGATGCTCAACTGAACAACGTTGGGAGCAGGTGGTCAAAACCTGCTGCTACGCAGGTTCAGCGTTGTATGTCGTCAGTGTTGCCGGATCAACTGTTCTGACTTCATTCACCGAACTTGATTGTCACAGGTTGTATTTTAAACCCAGCGTCGTCCAAACTTCGACGTTGATGATCTAGCTTAGTCATTGCCCCTCCCCGCCATACTCCTCGTAGCTAAGCCTGGGGACCATTGATTACACACCCTGAACCGAAGTTTACTTGTCGTACAGTGACCATATCTCTTATGCTCCATCCCACCTCCCCTCATTGTGTTCTTGTGGTGCCGAATTCACCATGGCCCGCATCCTCAGAGTGTGCGGATCTCTCTGGCCTCAGACGAAACCTTGGCCTGCAGGAGACACTCGAACTCCTAGCCGATGACTAGAATACTGCTCATCTCGTCATTAGCTTTGTATAAGAGTGGATTAATCAAGAGCATTTATACATTTCAAGTATTCTGTTACTTCAGAAATGCTCCCTTTTGATGAGTTTATATACGTTTTTGGCGTTCAAATATATATACTATATATTCATCCATTTTCAAATTCCTCCGTTGAATAAATGTTTATTTTCTTTTCATGTTTGCTTCCTCTGTTTTTTTGTTTTTTTAGAGATAAGGATTGCCTAGTTGTACTTCCTCAAAGAGCAAAAATCACCACCACCGCCTACTCAGATCTACTGCACGAGGTCTACCCATCAAAGTACGATCAAAATTGCTTAATTTCTCACAGGATCCATTTTTCCCCATAGATACGCCGTTAACGTTGTTTACCTACGCTCCTTCCAATTTTTCTGAAAATGCTGTTCAATAGGTATTATGTGATGTTTCTGAGTTACGCATCAGGTTCGATCTTTAAGAATGTATCGCCTTCGGGCAGACCTTGCCGCTGTTTTAAACGCAGGTTCAACCAAAACAGATCGAAAATGATTCTGTGAAACTGAATTCTTCAATTAGTTCTTTTAAAAAAATTTACTTTACTTTGCACTGACATTGATGGGTCTTATGGCGTCGATGGGATAGGAAAGGGCTGGGAAATCACTCAAATCCATCTTCGGGGCTGCCGACAGTGGGGTTCGAACCCCCTATCTCCTGAATGCAAGCTGATAGCTACATGACTCAGACAGCGCAGCCACTTACTCGGTGATTAGTTCTTTTTCTCCACACTCCGTGTCCAAACTCTTCGACTATGCTTGATACAGGAATTGAATGAAAATTGACGGGTCGAAATCATAAATAGAAATCTGCTAATTGTAATCGCTTACCACATGTTACTGCGGCAAATGGCAATTTTGGAAGTTACAGTGCGAGAACGAATGTAGACAAATTTTCTATTAAAAATAAATGTCGGTAGTTTCGAAGGTAAGCTTTATATACAGTATATGACAAATGATGTGGGCAAATGGACGCTTGAAATTGAGTTAAATACACTGACTGACAGAGCAAATGCAACACCAAGGAGGAGTGGTGTTGGGGAAAAAACAGAGTCGGCACGGAAGAATAATTGATGTTTATTTCAAACCGATATGCAGGTTACACAATGCGCACGGCATCGACTCAGTAGGATGTAGGACCACCGCGAGCGGCGATGCACGCAGAAACACGTCGAGGTACAGAGTCAATAAGAGTGCGGATGGTGTCCTGAGGGATGGTTCTCCATTCTCTGTCAACCATTTGCCACAGTTGGTCGTCCGTACGAGGCTGGGGCAGAGTTTGCAAACGGCGTCCAATGAGATCCCACACGTGTTCGATTGGTGAGGGATCCGGAGAGTACGCTGGCCACGGAAGCATCTGTACACCTCGTAGAGCCTGTTGGGAGATGCGAGCAGTGTGTGGGCGGGCATTATCCTGCTGAAACAGAGCATTGGGCAGCTCCTGAAGGTACGGGAGTGCCACCGGCCGCAGCACATGCTGCACGTAGCGGTGGGCATTTAACGTGCCTTGAATACGCACTAGAGGTGACGTGGAATCATACGCAATAGCGCCCCAAACCATGATGCCGCGTTGTCTAGCGGTAGGGCGCTCCACAGTTACTGCCGGATTTGACCTTTCTCCACGCCGACGCCACACTCGTCTGCGGTGACTATCACTGACAGAACAGAAGCGTGACTCATCGGAGAACACGACGTTCCGCCATTCCCTCATCCAAGTCGCTCTAGCCCGGCACCATGCCAGGCGTGCACGTCTATGCTGTGGAGTCAATGGTAGTCTTCTGAGCGGACGCCGGGAGTGCAGGCCTCCTTCAACCAATCGACGGGAAATTGTTCTGGTCGATATTGGAACAGCCAGGGTGTCTTGCACATGCTGAAGAATGGCGGTTGACGTGGCGTGCGGGGCTGCCACCGCTTGGCGGCGGATGCGCCGATCCTCGCGTGCTGACGTCACTCGGGCTGCGCCTGGACCCCTCGCACGTGCCACATGTCCCTGCGCCAACCATCTTCGCCACAGGCGCTGCACCGTGGACACATCCCTATGGGTATCGGCTGCGATTTGACGAAGCGACCAACCTGCCCTTCTCAGCCCGATCACCATACCCCTCGTAAAGTCGTCTGTCTGCTGGAAATGCCTCCGTTGACGGCGGCCTGGCATTCTTAGCTATACACGTGTCCTGTGGCACACGACAACACGTTCTACAATGACTGTCGGCTGAGAAATCACGGTACGAAGTGGGCCATTCGCCAACGCCGTGTCCCATTTATCGTTCGCTACGTGCGCAGCACAGCGGCGCATTTCACATCATGAGCATACCTCAGTGACGTCAGTCTACCCTGCAATTGGCATAAAGTTCTGACCACCCCTTCTTGGTGTTGCATTTGCTCTGTCAGTCAGTGTACTTTGGTAAAATACCGTAAAAACTAAAAGGTTAAAATGTAATTCATATACGCGTAATTTTAAGAAATAAACGTCTGTCCAAACCGCGGGGTAGGATATTGACAGTACATGTATTCAGGTTATTTCTGTTTCTGAAACTAACTCGAACCTGCTGACAGGATATAGTGTGTGTCATGATAACGGGAACTTTAGATCAGATAGGAAGGTAAATTGCCATTAATGTAGTACCTATCAGCAGCATTGTCCGCTTGCGCCGTGAAGACCATATCAGAATTGGTGATTAGCGTGATGCAAAGTTAATGATCTGACACATGTATCGTTGCATTTAAGTGGAAATGAAAGCAGGGAAACCTGATTGCACTATGTTCATTGTTTGATGAAGACGGTAGAGGATCCAAATCACTGAAGTGATGTATTCCTAAACATTGTACAATCATCCGTGATAGACAAGAGTATTCATTTTGAAGGCTTGCAGAAAAAATATTCCTGTGGATTTTTCTTAAGTATCACAATAAATACAATCGAGTGATCGATTGGAAACGATTGCGTTTGGCATCGTGTAAAGATCTATTTTGAGATTTATAGATTAAAATACGAGGAAAAACGTGTACAGCAAAATAATACGACATACATTTTCTTCTTTACGGAAGTCAAAATCGTAAATGGAAATCTGCTACTTGTAACCACTTACCGCATGTTGCTACGACAAAGAGCTATTTTGGAAGTTACAATTCAAGAAAGGGTGACAAATTTCCTGTTAAAAGTACATAAACCTATCAATGCACCGCTCATAAGTTGTTTGTCGGAGATTGAAGGGAACATCAGATAATACCCACTAGCATCTACCACTCCAACTCTGAAACTTAAAACTTACTTTCACACGAAGTAGATGGATATTTTCATTCACTTCACATAACATTTTTTACCTTAGGCAAAGACTGGCATTCTAAAGTTTCTGCGAATGTTTTCCATCGAATTTTGCTTCCAAGATTGGTTTAATTTTCTGACCATTTTCCTGCTGAAACTACGCGCTGATGGGTGTTGATGACATAGATGGATCGCTACACCATTTATCCCAAAAGGCATCTTTTTTGTTGCTTTTCTCGCAGTGATGGTGATATGCAGTATAAACAATTGCAGTGTTTCGTTCCCATGGTATGAGTACATTTTACACGAGCAGCTACATAATAGTGTTATTTGCTTAACGTCCCACTAACTACTTTTACGGTTTCCGGAGACGCCGAGTTGCCGTGATTTTGTCCCGCAGGAGTTCTTTTACGTGCCAGCTTTGAGCACCTTCGAATACCACCGGACTGAGCCAAGTTGGGGCCAGAAGGTCAGCGCCTCAACCGTGTGAGCCACTCAGCCCGGCCTAGCAGCTACATATCATGAAAATCATTGACTGATTTTCCTTCTGATTCAACTGAATATGTATTATTTCCTTCTTTCTCCACAACTTTAAATTATTTTCTCGTTTTGCCACTTTGTGAGATCGTGTGGAATTTGAGGATTGCATGCACTAATAAGCTTACTCTTATGTTTCTTAGCTGCGCAGTCTAGGAAGAGTATGACCGTATGTTACTCCTGTTTCTGTAGGATAGGGTTGTTTTCACCCCTCTTACTAATTCAATTCTGCTCGCATTCTGCTTATTACAACAATCATTTTTATTTTAAACTGTGTGATGTCTATCGGAGTTGGATCAGACAGGTTACTGGATCTTCCTGTGCAATTTCTACGTTCCTTTCATGCGTGTGAATCTCTAAAAAGCATGTGTTTAATCTCATAAGAGTTGGTTCTTTACCCGAGCTAATCTCGCTTAAATACGAATCATCATCGGCGCTCTGTTACATTTCCACAAGGTACACGGGCGAGAATACGCTTTTGTAGCTATTGCATGATCTTGCACATATCTGTAGTCTGTAGTCTAGTTACGGTTCCCTGAGATTTTTCTATATTTAGACAGAAGCAAACAACATGCACTCCATTTATCGAGGTTCTTCCAGTTTGTTAGGCGTCACACAGGGTCAACGATTGTCTCTCACGTGTGTTCCCGATTGCGAACAATCTCAATTGCGGACATCCCACTAATAGCCTCGATTGCGGACACAAAATATTTGGGAAGAGTGCCAGATCGTGACAGGGTTGTTTTCCTTTCCACCCCTCTTACCAATTCAGTTCTGCTCTAGTTGCTGCACAGAACGTTAGCTCTACCAGTGTTGAGATTTTAGTTCATTTCTTTCTGTTCACTTATAGTTTTTGTGCTATTATTGAATTTATCGAAACGAAGAAGAGTAAGCCATGTGCTTTGTTACATGGTTATAATTACAGACAATTCAGAATGAGTAAAAATGGCGTTACCATGTGGATTTGTTTGAAGGAGAAAACGTACAAATGCAAAAGAAAATGATTTACTTCGTGTGGAAATAAGTTTTCAGTTACGGAGTTGGAATGGTAGATGCTAGCGGGTATTATCTGTTGTTTCCTTCAATCTCCGACAAACAACTTATGAGCGCTGTATTGGTAAGAAAATGAAAATGGAATGGCGTACGGCTTTTAGTGCCGGGAGTGTCCGGGGACATGTTTGGCTCGCCAGGTGCAGGTCTTTTGATTTGACTCCCGTAGGCGACCTGCGCGTCGTGATGAGGATGAAATGATGATGAAGACGAAACATACACCCAGCCCCAGTGCCAGCGAAATTAGCCAATCATGGTTAAAATTCCCGACCCTGCCGGGAATCGAACCCGAGACCCCTGTGACCAAAGGCCAGCACGCTAACGATTTAACCATAGAGCCGGACTGTATTGATAAGTATATGTACTTTTAACAGGAAATTTGTCACTCTTTCTTGAATTGTAACTTCCAAAATAGCTCTTTGCCGTAGTAACATGCGGTAAGTAATTACGATTAACAGGTTTCTATTTATGATTTTGACCCGTCAAATTTTATTTCATCCCTGTATGAAGCATAGTCGAAGAGTTTGGACATAGGAGTGTGGAGAAAAGGAATTAATCGCCAAGCAAGTGGCTGCGCTGTTTGGGTCATGGAGCTATCAGCTTACATTCGGCAGGTAGTGGGTTCGAACCCCACTGTCGGCAGCCCTGAAATTGGTTTCCCGTGGTTTCCCCATTTTCACACCAAGAAAATTCTGGGCCGTACCTTAATTAAGGCCATGGCTGCTTCCTTCAAACTCCTAGCCTTTTCCTATCCCTTCGTCGCCATAAGACCTATCTGTGTCGGTGCAACGTAAAGCCAAGCGTTAAAAAAAAGTGCAGTCTGCTCTTAATAAATATCCAAACGCCATATTTTAGCTACGATAAATATTTGGTGATGGTTATTGTTTTAAGGGGAAATAACTAGACAACCACTCTAATCAGAACGAAAATCAACACGAGTTCCGAACCTTCGAGAAATGAAGGTAGATGATTATTTATCCTGGTGAAGTGGCTATCCCTATCTTATACTTGACCAGTAACAGAATTAGATTGATTAATAACTACAAATCGTTTTAAAAAAGCAACCTTTCATAAACTTGGAATACGTAGAACTATTGAACTATAGCTAACAGTAACTACGTGTACATTAAAATAAGTCTCAGAGAAAGAGCACAATATTACAGAAACGTAGCACAGGTTTGATGAGGTACGTAAGCAGTAAAGTTGTATAAAACAAAATAAAATAAAACAGAATTACGAAACAAAGTACAATTATAATTATACGTGAAACAAAAGTTACTCTTGTACTACGAGTTTGCACCCGACTTAAGAAATGTACAGGAGAGGAATAAAGTAGACGGGGTTAAAATGGTATTTTTTTAAGGTATCGGTGAAAGAAAAGGAAATGTCGTGAGAGGCATACAAATAAGACTCCGTAGTATCACACGCCTAATCTCATTGGGGTTAGGATAGACTGCGAGCTAACCAAGAGAGGTCGGATATGGTATATGAAAGTTAAAAGCCTGGCAGAAGAATCGCTAATAAGAGCAAAAGAAGACCACGAAGAGTGTGAAAATGAGACTCCACAGGCTCGCCAAACTATAATACCGTTCCAAGTAGGAAGATAACATGAGTAACCTAGGGAGGTCGGATGGAAAAGGTGAAAGTGCAGAAACTGGCACAAATCAGTGGAAGTAATGCTCGACTCGGTTAAAGAGTCCTTTGTTCGCCAGGTATAGAGCCCCCGATGGGCGGGTTTCACAGAACGGGTGTATTATGCAGTACTAGTGAAATTAAGTCTTGTGTTCTCATGGTTCAGGTATAGTGTTTCTGGGCCTTTAAGACGTCACATAAAGTAAAGAGGTGATCAGTTAAATACGTCGCAATTTCGGGCCAGCTTGTAAATCAGTGGTCTCTTGAAGCCGTACCAGATGCCATATCGACAAGAGTGATTTGCTGAGTTTGAACGGGACATTGCTGGCATGCTTTCTTTCGAGAAACTTAAAGGTCATTCGGGCGCAACGTTTTCATTGTGCAGAGTATGCAGGGAGAATTATTATCCTGTAACGTTGACTGTTCTGTTCCATATACTGCTTTATTGCAGCATTAGTGAACAGTAACACATTTGCCATTGTCTTCTAAAACAATCCGTCGCTGTTTAGTACAGATTGTCTTGAGTGCAAGACGCTCTTTCAGGGGCTAGTGTTGACTAACCATCAGAAGACTTGTTTTCTATTTCTATTTGTTTAACGTCGCATCGACGCAGACATGCTGTACGGCGACGGTGAGATAAGGCAGGGCTAGGACTGGGAAGAAAGTGACTGTGGTGGCTTAAGGTACCTGACGTGGAAACGGGAAACCATCATCAGGGCTGTCAAATGCAAACTCACAACTACATGGCTCAAATCGCGTGTCCGACTCGCTCATCAGAATGCTTGGCGTGATTGTTAGGAATGGCAGAGTATTGTGTTTTGTTTCATCACACATCTTTTTGGGTTTTTTTTGATAAATTTAGGAAACTCATCCTTGTCAGACGATTACCTAGTGAATTACATATCACCAGCGCAAGACGTTACGGCCTGGCATACTACTAGGCGTGACGGTAGACAGTGTGTATTCGCACTGTACCTCCATATCAGGAGCCGATTATGACAAGTACGTTCTGATACTGTTGTGGCTTCCATATTTGCCTACCAGCACCATGTAACGGCGATGACACGTGCCTTATTGTGCGATGAAAACAATCCACTTCCGCTTTGCCTACTTGATGACACCTATTGAAGTGACTTTACCTCACCATCGAAACATTGATTCAATGTCTATACGAGTACACAATGATGTGCGAGCTAAGGGTCAACACGCCACTTACGGATTTATTCTGTACATCTAGAAAGTTTAACTGTGAAATGTCAATCTTTTCCTCGGTACTATGCGACCGGCATACAGAATTGAAGTAATATCGCTACCTTAAAGTGTCTGGCATTGAGTAGCTTCGTAATTGATGCCTTCTGATCGGACTAAAGCAGAAATTACTCCTATCTATAACCAAAAAAGACAGAAAGACTGCAACAACTATCCAAGTATTTCATTGATCAGTATGCAGGGCAAAGTGGTCGCCGACGTTGTGGATAGTAAGTTTGATGAGGACTAGTGTGGTTTCAGACCTCAGGGAATTCCAGAACCAGACGTTTAGTATGCGTCAAATAATTGAAAAATGCAACGAGACAAACAAAACTTTATTGTTCGAAGATCTAGAAAAAAAATTGCAACAAAGTACCAAGGGAAAGGATCTTAGCTTAGGGTTATTACAGGCAATCAAAGGCACTTATGTTGATAACCGGGTCGCAGTGAGAATTGATGGTAGAATGAGTCCTTGGTTCAAAGTAGTTACAGTTAGACAAAGCTGTAATTTTTCACATTTGTTGTTCATAGTATACGTGGATCAGTTACTGAAATACATATAGGCCTAATGGCAGGGAGCGATTAGTTGGAAATGTGATATGGTAAGCGGTTTGGCCCATACCGACGACTTGGTCATAGGGGCAGACTGTGCTAAAAGCTTGCAGTCTAATATCTTAGGGTTTGAAAAGAGATGCAGCGAGATGATATAAAAAATAGCGTCTCCAAGACTAGAATTTATGTCGCTAGGGAAGAATCGTAACATGATTGATTGCCGTGTATGAAATATAAAATAGAAGAGGTGGGACGTTGTTAATTCTTACGATGTCTGTTCTCGTAGGATGGTAGTATACTAACTGAAATTGCATCAAGATACATCGAAGCTACTGAAGTGATCTCGCGGTTGCGATCAACGGTATTCTGCAAGAAAGAAGTGGGTCTCGGCCTAAATGATGTTTACATCGGTTTGTTTTCGAACTGACTTCTCTTTAAAGGAGTGAAAGCTGGATGGACTTAGGATATATTATTCATAAGTTAGAAGTAAGAAGCATGAGAGTAGCTAGAATGATTTTAGGTACTAACATACGGGCACAATGGCAGGAAGGTTCTCTAAATGAGGGTATAAAGGCTAAGTTACGAATAAATTCGATGGATGAAGCTGTACGTATAAATCGGCTTCGGTGATGGGGACATGTGAGGTGAATAGAGGGGAATGAGGTTATGTAGGAGAATAATAGATTCGGTCATGGAGGGCAAGAGAAGTAGAGGGAGACCAAGCGACTCTGTTTTTAAGATTTAATGATACGAAGTGTTGACCTGAACGAGGCCGAAGGGCTAGTTGGAAATATGGGTTTGTGAAGGAGCTTAGTTAATTCACAGGGACTTGCAGACTGAGCGCTGAAAGGTGTAACTTCGTATGTGATGAATGTAATGTATACTGTGTGATTCAGCCGCCCCTTCAAATGTAGTTTGATGCATCCCGCAATATTAATTCCGTCCTGAAAACACCTGCCCTGCCGGTATGCTCAGACAACACAACCGGATTGGTATTTACTGCCTCACTATGATAGCACGTCGTAATATTATACTCGTATTTTAAACACTGGAAGGGATGCGTGTGCGTTCTAGATCATATGAACCTGACACGCGGGCGAATCGCTAAATTGATATTTTGACCGTCGCTTAAGTGCGACCAGTATCCAGTATTCGGGAGATAGTGGGTTCGAACCCCACTGTCGGCAGCCCTGAAGATGGTTTTCCGTGGTTTCCCATTTTCACACCGGGCAAATGCTGGGGCTGTACCTTAATTAAGGCCACGGACGCTTCCTTCCCACTCCTAGCCCTTTCCTATCCCATCGTCGTCATAAGAACTATCTGTGTCGATGCGACGTAAAGCAGCTTGCAAAAACAAAATATATTGTGACCGCAGTAAACCTAATACATGCTATGAGCTGCACAGTGTGCCGTACGGAACGGTAGCGTAGTTGGTAAAGGCGTGGCGGAGAGGGCTTAGATGTGAGGTGGAAGGTTCGAGTCCGGGGTGAAGATTCCATATTTTAAAAATATTTGTTTAATACTTACCGCACGTAATATAAGTTCAATGCCCGCTTTCGCGCAAATTGTATGTGAATGAATGTGTTTGTAACCCTAAGGAGGGCTGATTAGTTAGCAGGCCGGACACATACGGACCGGAAATAGGAAGACAACTGACGTGACAGTTTTATCGCAGCAAATGCTTGATGTGATGACCGTTTTCGTTTATGCACTTTCGAACCCGGTGTCCAATACAGTAGATCGTCTTGCGCGCTGAAGCATTGCAGGTGTAATTGCTCGGCAGGCGTCCGTGATGAGTTGCCGGAGCTGGTCGGGGTTTTCCGGCGCTTGAGTGTAAGAGACGTTCTTAAAATGCCCTCACAAGGAGTCTAACGGCGTAAAATCCGGTGATCTAGCGGGCCAAGAAACAGGGCCTCCTCGTTCTATCCATTTCCCTGACAGTTCCTCGTTCAGATGGTTACGAACGGGTAAAGTCGAATGTAGCGGAGCTCCATCCTGTTGCAACCACTTCGTCAAACGATCGTGCAAGGGCACATCCTCCAGCAGCAGTGGGAGTTCCTGACGCAGAAAGTCCAGGTAGCGTGGGCCCGTCCAATGGCCCTCAAAGAAATAAGGTCCAATCAGGCGATCCCTCAAGATTCTACACCACATATTCACTCCCCACGGTACTTGATGTTCCGCCTGTCGGACCTAGTGAGGATTTTCCGGACTCCAATAGTGCATGTTGTGGCGATTGACGCCCTCATTATTGTTGAAGCGCGATTCGTCCGAGAACAAGATATGCGATACGAATGCTGCATCATTGTCCAGCCTGCCTAATAGCCACCGGCAGAACTCCATTCGAGTTTTGAAATCTCGCCCATGGAGCTCGTGGTATAGCTCAAGATGTCACGGGTGAAATTTATGTTCATGCAGTATTGGCCAGACGGACGGCTTCCTGGTGTTTACCTGTTGTGCAGTCACCCTTATACTGATGTTTGGATCATTATGAGCTGCCTCCAGAACGGCCTCTTCTGTTTCACCCGATGTAATGGGCCTAATCGCGGACTGGGGGCTGCGTCTTTCAACGTGGCGGAATGTCGTAGCAGCCGGGTGTCGCCTGTCGGGATACCGTTCCTGGTACAGTGTGTATTCGCACTGTACCTCCATATCAGGAGCCGATTATGACAAGTACGTTCTGATACTTGGTCGCCTCGCACGCGTTTTGTCTTGCTTCTCCAAAAATGAGGAGTATGTCCACGTATTTCTCCGTGGAAAACATAACAGCAGAGATTACATTCAGGCCTTAACCAGCGGAGTATGCGCAGGGCATAAGATGAATAACAGCGTCGTTCTACTGTTCGAATGTGGCAAATGTGGGCCTGTGTTTACGTATTCAGATATCATACCGGTGCAAGAATATTGGAACGATGCAGGATTCGAACCGCCGATGGCACATTCCTTCTATTGCTAGGCTATAACGCCTAGTCACATCCGTTACGCTACACTGCTGGAAACATTCTGGTAGTACGACGAGAATAGAGTACATATATAGAGAGAGAATAGAGTTCGGTGTTTAAAACATTAATTACTCCACTATTACCTAGTTTTATGCATTGATTCCCCTCTTCGTTTAACCCGGTCACGAGGCACGACACATTAACATAGTTACATGGTAAAAATACATTGCTACATTATTTCAGTGCGTCATGTTTTGCGAGCGGACGATATAATCTGTCGGTAGGGTCCAGAATCGTGTGCAAAATATGTTCAGTGGACATTAGTACCATACAATACGCCTGCAGGGAGATAGTCACCTTACATAACCATGTCGCACGTTGGTTGGGTTGCATAAAACGACATTGGAAGGGGAGGCTGAATCACACGGTACTATATATACTGTCCCCGTATCCCTGTAAAAATAGACTAGTAGTTGGGAGTCGTGGGAATCCACAGGGGCGGACCGTTCGCGAGCCCATTGCTTACAAAGGAGATAGGAACACGTCGTGGATTTTCCCAGGTAACACAAATAGCAAACACGTAAAATGGCAGCCCAATTTTTTAAAAGAAAGAAAACCTGAAGAAAAATACAGTTGAAAAGAAAACAACATAAAAATATCTTTCCATCAGCTTAGTGTTCACATAAAATTTAATCAGTTCTGATATTATTTTTTTTCTGATTAACGATCACAATAATATTGATGTTTCAAGATTGAATCTTTTAATACCCATTTGTAACCAGTTTATAAAATACAATTTCGTTTTCAATATTCTTTAAATTAATCTCTTATTTTCATTAACAATTTACGAATACTCTCGAAATGAATTAATGTTGGATCCAAAATAACATTAACACCTCTCAAAAATTTAATTGAATTCATTTTTCGTCAGTTTATTAATGGGAATGTGTGTGCATTGTCTATCACAAAATTTATCTTTAATAAATAAATCCACCTGTTTGAAACAGTTTAAACTCTTTTATTTTGAACAAAATTAAAAATGGCCATCATATACAAGCTTGACATTTTATCCACACTCTGAGTCAGATCTTCTATTTAAACGAAATTAAATCTTCTCAATTTAAATATAAATACTAGGCTACGATCTCGCATTTATTCTCAATAAAATTAAATTTTCGCAAAAGTATCGTCTCCGCTTCAGAAAACACTATTTACCGTTGACAAAACACATTCAAACAAGATAGTCATTGCAGAATATGACTAAAACACAATCGTTGAAAATTAACACCCAGTCAACGTAGCACTAGAAAATAAATAGTAGCCACCACATCTAAAAAAATATCAAATACAAGCAGAAAACATGATCTGCGTTATTTGCAAAAATTGTTTAATTCAATCGTATTCAATTTCAGGACACCAGATGAATAACAGCATCGTTCTACTGTTCGAATGTGGCAAATGTGGGCCTATGTTTTTTACGTATTCAGATATCATACCGATGCAAAAAATATTGGAACGATGCGGAGTTGGAGGAAATAGACGGGAATATTCTCGAAAATACATGTCCCATGAAGACAGGCCGTAACCCACGTTATTATCACGACGCAATTGAACTACAGTTAATGTGACTGAAGCTTAACATTAGTCACGTGAAAAGGTATAATTTGATCTGAAACCCCGGTAGAAAAATCCACAATAATGAAAGGAGAGCAGCACATGAATATGTGAGAAAGTTAATTATAAATTATAACATCACGTGTCTTTAATCTTAACGTATAACTTCATTGGAGCGATTTTTTTCCGTTGGGTTGCGTAGCATATGACCACCACACACGGAATACTAAGCTACGCTAACCTAAGCAATGCCAAGCTAGATTTGACAGATTGCCAAGGAGGCGATTTTCGTAGCTGTAGCTCACTTCGCGCATGCTTACAATCACTTTTTTGCCCGGTATATAGAAGTAATTTTGTGTGTATCGCTTCCGTGAATTACTCCAATACAGTAGCTGTCATATTGCTTAATTGTTTCTGTGCTTGTTAAGTATCGGGGAAAGGAGGCCAAAGGATAAAAGACTGAAGACATACAAAAATATACTTTTGTCAAATTATTCGAGATATATAAACCTGAAAGACAAGTGTTGGCAACAAATAAAAATTAAACTTTGGAAATTGTTTATACGTATCATTTATTGTTTCTACATGCATTTTTACCCTATATTCTGTAATTGGGATACTGCATATTCTTTTTTAGTACCATCCTCAGTAATAGAGGGAAGTTCATGACGCTGTTCCAGATTTAGACGAAAGTGATTTTTAATTCATCATGTCTCTACAATATTTGAATCAAATGATGGACCATGACTTATTCTCCCTCCAATTTCACGTATACAGAATCTTCTCTTCGTTTTTTCTTTCTCTTTCTTCGTCTTCCACGACAGCGGCCAATGAAAAAGCGTCCTCTTCAATTAATCCGCCATCTTTAAACGGTTGTTGCTTAGCATAGTTCAGCTTCCGTAGCTTTTTCTTCGTTATACAGCACAACATATCTTGGCATTGCTGAGCATGGCGTTACTTAGCTTATGTATCTTAACTTTCTGTGTGTAGCGGCCTTCAGACTTGGAATCAAACCTGTACCGGAATGTACACCCGCCCCGTTCATTTAAATGAAGCGCCTTGGAGAATGCCATTTACAATCTAAAACCCGCAACAACTAATACAAGAAGTTTGGGAATTTCTCTACAGATGTCTCTAGTCCTCTGGTGCGAAGATTGTTAAAATTGTAAAGTAATTTTATATTCTAAGGTTTCCAATCTTTAATAATGTAACTTTAATTTTCTAAAATGTAAATTGCAAAATTCTAATGTGGTGGTGGAACTTAACCGAAATCAGGGGAGAGAGAGAGAGAGAGAGAGAGAGAGAGGGAGAGAGAGAGAGAGAGAGAGAGAGAGAGAGACTCTCGTGTTCCCTATCATCTTAATTTTGAGGCGACTATGATTTTGTAATTTTTTCCAGTATGTAATCTTCGTAACTTAAGTATTTTCTCCATCTAATCACCTCAGTAGTATATGCTTAGCCTCTGTAACTTCGGGCCATTAGCACAAATAGGGTTTTAGCTTTTTATTTCAATTTTAAAGGAGGGCAAGTGTCCGCCTCCTCACCATTATGATTTTTGGGCCAGTAACTTTAATGTGTTGTTTTTCACAAGGGCCTCGTAGGATGGGTAGTCGATACCCCTGTTAAGCGTTCTTTATTCCTTTTAGGTAAAGATGTAAGACTGTTGAGCGTCTAGGGCAGTGAATACTGTTGGAATTTGTAAAATGTAGGTTGTGCCTTTGATAGGCCTGGACGTTTCTAGAAATAGGTTCCTAAGTGTAAATTTTAGAGAGTATATATGCTCTTTCTAGGTGTTAATGTAAATGTTGAATGGTGCCTTTGTAAGGCTGGATGGGGTAATGTTTGGAGAACAGTCTCCTAGATAATTTTCCTGGAGCAAAGGTGCTCTTGTCGTTTATTATATTACTTCTATATATCATTATTGTACCTGAAATATTGTTTTCGCTTAGCGAGTTGTTTGTTAAATTTTAACATCTGAAAAGAAAGAAAAAAATAGCAGAGAAAGATATATAGCTCTAATTTTAAAGTTTTAAATTAATCTGCTGATTGTCTTATATCGATCCATTCATGCCCGCACCTTCTTTCACCTCTGTAAACCACTGTATCCCCGTAACAAAACCAATGGCCGTTTGGCTGTTCTGGGCCAGGCAGGCCTTGGAAGTATGGAAATGCAAGGAAATCGCTCAGGATTTTTCTTCTTTCCCAGATTCTTGAGGTCGGCACTCTGTGTGAATTTGGCCCCGTTTTACTTCCGGATGCCTTTCCCTGACGTCAACCCTATATACGAGGTGTATACATGAGTTTTTGCCGGTTTTTTAGTGAATAAAACACGTAATTTTCAAGGGAAAATCATTTTATGGTTATTCAAAATATTGGCCATCGGCTTCTACACACTTCGCCCATCTTTCAGGTAAGTTATGAATACCATGCCAGAAAAACTGCTTGTATTTTGCGGCAAAGCATTCGTCGAGCCATTTTCCAACTTCCTCGAAATTGCTGAAGTGCTGCTCTGCGAGTGCGTGCCCCATTGATGAAATGGCGTATGGCTAGTGCCGGGAGATCCCAGGACGGGTTCGGCTCGCCAGCCCCATTGATGCGAAGAGGTGATACATGGCGCCAGGTCGAGGCGGTACGGCGGGTACGGAAGAATGTCCATCCAAGCGATTTCAAAGTGTCTTTTACTGGTTTTGCTGTATGAGACGGCGTATTGTTGTGTAACAAAATCACTTTGCCATGTCTTCTGGCCCATTCCGGTCGTCTTTCGATCTATGTGTGATTTAAATTAATCATCTGTTGGCGACAGCGTTGTGTATTAACAGTTTTGCCGGGCTTCAAGCGACCGCTCTGGTCTTACCAGACACAAAGCATGGTATTCTTGCCGAAGAGATTGTCGAAACCATGTCTCACATGTTCTAATCGATGAAGTGTTCATCGTACGTTTCTACCAGCAAACGATGACTTTCCAGAGTTTTTTTTCTTTTGATTAAATAAAAGCAATGCCTGCCGCAAATGTTCATTTTCGGGCACAAACGTCGACGTGATCACTGACCGATACAACAAAGATACTATCATATGGCGGATTCAACTTGTGTGTGTTGGTAGGATAATGTCAGACGAACAAACTGACGTGTGTGTCAAATTCATACGCTACGTACTGTTCGCTGGCGCCATCACTTAGTGAAACCGGGAAAAATAACTTATGCATGCACCTTCTAGAGGGATGTAGGCCTATTCATTATAGCGTGTATTTTGATGTTTGGTCGTGTGTAGTGTTGCATGTAGATGAACAGATTTTTATTAGGACGAACACAAACGCGTAGCACCCGAGTCAGAAGAGTTAGCCATATATAGTTAAAATCTCCGACCGGGCCTGGGAATCGAAACCAGGGCCTTTCTGAACCAAAGGCCACTGTACTGACTATTCAGCTGATCGTAATACGTTTAAAATATCGCTCCGTGGCAGTGGAGGAATGAAGTGTTTCGTAGGGACTTACATCAAGAAGCTACGCGAAGGTGTTCCGTTTGAGATGTGCGGGGATGTGATCTCGTCACCCTACTCATTTCAGAAGGTGTAGAGTTAAGAACGGCGCATTGGTACTATTGGAGTGTGCGTTTCATCCTTAGACAAAGAAAAGAGGATACATTGGACATGTCTATTCTCCCGAGAACCATTATACTGTCGTTAATGTCAAGAGTCTTGGCTTATTTCTCGCTACGAACTAGATACTCCTGTTCTGAACTTGTTTATAAACGTTAGTACTTCGCGAATTGTTATATTTCCTTTCGTATAGCTTCGTATCCATTACCATATTATTCGATGTCTTTGTCTGTGGATCCTTTAGCGGCAGTGGCGACGAGGAGTTTAATGGAAGTATTATACTAACATCCTAGCAGCAATATTCAGATCAGATAGTAGACCCTTCTCGATAGCTATGTGCCTTGCCAGTTGACAGCAGGATCGGCAGCTCCTTGTTCACTGGCACTGCATTAACAAGACTTTTTTTTCTTATCTGGTCCCACGGTGGTATTTTATTTTTATTCGATCGTCTGTTGGAGTGAGTTCTTATTACGGTGGTGTTGGAGTAACTCAAACATGTCGTCGTACCTATCCAGTTCACAGGAGCTCTCCTTGTCGTCCGGCTGTGTAAAATACGACACTGCGCCGAACGTGAGGTCGAATGTTTGCATGTAGTTGAACGAGATTTCATTTCCTCTGGCTGATAGTTCATATGACCTCAAACTTCACACAGGCGATGTCCGTTTTCATTTCATATCCTGTAAATAGCTGGTCCGTACCTTCTTCAGTACAGTATGTTCCTGTGTATTGTGACTGATAAATAGTTTGTCTGTACCTTCTGCAATATATTCTTGGGTATTTCATTGGCCAATAAATTTAGCTTTTTTTTCGCTGTATAGATGTTTTGCTTCTTGGAATATATTGACTTCTACTAATTTTGTGTTGCTAACTGTGCTTTAGTTCAGCAAATACGGAACCGGAAAAAATGCTCTCTCTAGCTTCGCAGAAAAAAAATACTCATAGGCATATTTTTCAAGAGATTGCGTTTATAAACAGTAACATATTTTCAAAAATACTTCGGATAAAGTTGGTAACTGCACAATGTCCAGCGGAAATCAGCATAGCACATGGTGGCAGTAGTTTAATGTGCGAAATAGTCTTAACAACGCGAGAAGTGAAAACACATTAATACTTTTAGAAAATTCATTGAAAAAACCACCACCACCACCACCACCACCACCACCACAATAACAGCAAAATTAACAAAAACAGCAAAGACCTAGAGACATAGCTACAAGTTATTCATAGTGTATAATTACTTTTTCTACATCAGAATGCGAGAGAGAGGTCATTTATTGCAATGAATGAACTAATGACCAAGAAGAGGAACTGTCTTCAGACTGAAAGAGCCACCAATATTATTGTTAGATATGATAATCTTCTGGTATTTTCCCGTGTCAAAAGACAAAGAAAAATTCTTTACGTTTCGCGAAGACTTTGCTCCGCATTTCCAGAAGAGAAAACACGCCTGTTCACGAGGTTCTATCACAGAAAGAAGTTACTTTACGTCGCATTGACACAGACAGGTCTTATGGCGACGATGGAACAGGAAAGGGCTAGAAGTTGGAAGCGGCCGTGGCCTCAATTAATGTACAGCCCCAGCATTATCCTGGTGTGAAAATTGGAAACCACGGAAAACCATCTTCAGGGCTGCCGACAATGGGATTCAAACCCACTATCTCCCGAATACTGGATACTGCCCGCACTTAAGCGACTGCAGCTATCGAGCTCGGTGGTTCTATCACAATGACGTTTTAAACTTTTTTAAATACTTGACCACCAGATGGCTCATTGTGCGCTATCCTTTGGGAAGCGACGACGCCATCTTAGCTCAAAGTGAAGGTATCTTCTCTCCTAATTCGAGGCATGCCGAAAGAATCAGTTTTCCAGCGTAATGACCTACCTAGGAATGTTCCCAAATTTAACAATGAAATTTACTAACAAAGGGATTCTCGAATGTCACAGGATAGAGAAAAAATGGCTTCACAAAAACACTTCTCAGGTTCAGGTTTATTACTCACAAGGGACCCTCTTGAGTGCGAGGTCGCGAACGGTCAATGGTATTGAATGCTTTAGAAGCCCCATCTATGCCTATTTCGCATGCGCAGCATTGGCTGCAAATGGCAAGAGGGAGCGGAACTATAAGTATCCGAAGTGAACGGACATAGCGACCGAAGGCCACTTTTCCCTCCTCGGGTGCAGGTCATATTCTAACCACCTCGATATCTCACAAGGTACCACCACCCCGTACAACCATTCTGTCCATATCCTATTTGTCGAAAGCAGCACTCAAGACCGTTAGGTCGACGGGCTAAATTCGCTCAAAAGGATCTGGGCTCCGCCGACATATCCGTTGAAGCGCGTGGTCTGTCTGTCTGTCTCTGCGGCGATGAGACGCAGTTAAATGGCACAGTCGACACGCACATCAAAACAGTGGTATACGGCCAGTAGTAGTGCGGTGGCAACCATAAACAAAGCAAGCATTGCCTTACATCTACAGCAGAAGTTGCGGACGTTGACATTCCATCAGAAAGGAACGCAAGACATTTCGCAGAGTGACAAGGAAGCGGCAGTTTTTGCGAGATAGGTCAGTGGAATGTGTAGAGTCGAATACTCTCGATTGTGTGGACACTGCACATGCGGATTGCGCTGAGTGAAAGTGATATAGAAATAGATATGCAGGCATGTAGTTTATCGTCCATGTCAGAGCTACAACTCTCGGTTCCATTGAAGCGTAGTAAAGGAACAATTGTTGTCCAGCCGGTGGGTACAAGATATAATTGTGTACATAAATGACCATCCACAGCATAGTAAAAAAAAAAAATTACTAACAGATTTCGATTAAGTCCGTAGCAATATGACCGTGTAGTGCATATGAAAAACTATGGTACTTCAAGGGAGGACAAGGTGAACCTGTTAAAAAGATCGTTTGCGCTATTCAAGGACGCTCGAGACAAGTTAAACGATGTGCATGATAGTGACCTACTACGTTATGGTCATCAAATTGAGCAGGACATATGTTACAGTGACTTTAAGGGGTGTAGTGGTTGGTTGCACAATTCCAAACGGAGCTACAGCATTGGACGACGCAACATAACGAGATTCCAAACCAAGTGGCAACATGACGATGCACAGCAAACTGCAGAATCGGCTCGAGCATTTGTAGATGAGGTAAACAACCTCATCCTACCGTTTAGTTCGGAATTAGTTTCCAACACCAGCCAATCGGCATTTGACGAGGAAACTCATACGAAAGGCATTCTCGCAGTTAAATGTACCAAGAGAATTATCGCACAAGCAACGAACATCAGTGCCGCGACGCATTCGTATACAATTATGCATACTGTTTATCTGGATGGTAAATTGGCTGGAAAGTTATGTATTGTGCTGCGAGAAGTTATAGGTTGTCTGTCTTTAACGATTCTGTCGCGTTTCAGGGACCTAGAAAGGGCAACAGGGAATGTTTACATCTTAGCAAGAAAGAGTGGAGAAAATGGGCTTACCAGAATTACAGTTTTTCGTCCATAGCTGGTGAAAATATCTTGCTGTTGCTTGACTCATGATCTGCCTATAAAAGACGTACTGTGTTACAGAAAACCACCCCTTCTGGAAAGTGTGTGACATTGCAATTCATACCACTTGGGACCACGGAACAAATCCAACCTCTCGATGTCTGTTTTTCCAACCTACAAAACATACTACCTATCGAATCATCTGCAGCTACGCCATAAAGGATAGCCAGTTTCACAATAAACTGCACGACAGACTGGGTCGCATTTGGTTGCATGCCATCACTTTCCATCAGTTGTCATCACCCCGTTATATCAATATGCTTATCTGTGCATTCTGTAAGAGTGAATGCCTAGTTGATCGTCCTGAACGATTTATAACTCCCAAGGCGTTCGCCTCTGATCTTCCTGGTGCTAACTTTTGTGATCACTTTGGCACGCCATATTTCATTCGGTGTTCATGGTGCAAGTTCATGGTCATCAGCAAATATGAAGTGCTGTATACCCAAGTTTAACGATCGACTTGTTGAGGGGTAACTAAGTTCACCTACTTCAAGTGAAGACTGGGATACTCATTTAGAAATCAGATGTTGCATAGAGCGAGCAAGAAACATCTTCATTTAGATGGAAAAAAATTGCCGCACAGTCATGTTCTGAGCCTGCGAAAAGTGAGATGTTACGTCTATTCAACACTTCTTTACGGTGTTGAATCTTGGACACTAACTGATGCCATGGAGAAGAAAATCCAAGCCTTCGAAATTTGTATCTACAGGGGCCTCCTCAAGATTAAGTTGGTCCAACATGTGTTCAACGAAGAAGTCCTTCGACGTGTGTGTTGTTAGCCTTGTTCGCTATTACCACCCCTTCTGTGACAACCATCACCACATACATGCTGGCCAGGACGTGGCAAGAGAACGAATACCGTTTGGATGTATGCCGTGCTACTAAATGGAGCACATATTCAACTCGACTAAAAAAGAAAGATAAAAACGTTAATATTTTCAAACCATGTATAACACCGTATCCTTAATTTTTTATTTCATTAATATATTTGACTTCAAAATCCCGGAGTTCTTTTATGGATAACCTGTGTAATATATGTCGTCGTATTAAAGTGCTAAGGAGAATGGAACCCAGTCTGGGTGGAAATGTAATGCTGCTAGTAAAGAGTTAAAGTTCTTTGCCACCTGAGGGTATGTTCCTATAATAGTCTTCTAGGAAGCGAACTTCGAGTTTCGATAACCGGGAAAATCGTCTCATAAGGCCTAAAGCCAGAACTCCATGTGCAGTTCATTGAAAGCTGTCAGCAGATGAAATGAGACATTCCTCTGGTTACTGAATGCTTGGAAGGTGAAGCAGGGGAACATATGGTAAAATATGTCATTTATCGCAAATGGATGAATCGACAAAAGCTACCGGCTCAAAAATAAGAAGGAACTCGGTTTGCAGTCAAGTGCTTGCAGTACGGTAAGAATCGTGTTGAATTCGAGATTCCGGTAAGTATGGTGCGTGATATATATAAATTCGAATTCGTGGTTAGTTCGGGTTGTTTGTTTTTTGGACCCTTCAAGTTCCAATTAATCAAGTTTAACTTCGCCGGGCTGGGTGGCTGACGATTGAGGCGCTGGCCTTCTGACCCCAACTTGGCAGGTTCGATCCTAGCTCAGCCCGGTGGTATTTGGTGGTGCTCAAATACGTCAGCCCCGTGTCAGTAGGTTTACTGGCAAGTAAATGAACTCCTGCGGGACTAAGTTGCCAGCACCTCGCCGTCTCCGAAAAGTGAAAAAGAAAGTAGTGGAAGTTAAAGCCAATATTATTATTATTATTATTATTATTATTATTATTATTATTATTATTATTATTAATGATAATAATTAATCAAGTTCTGCTGTAATGAAAGGTGCTGAATTTATCAGGCGTAGTAAAGGTATCTTTTGAATGTATTAACATTTTATACGGGTATCATTTCCTCATCCTTGCATCTTTTCTGCATCTCCTGTTCTCGATAGCAGGATTTGCAAATTTCTTCGGATTTACTTTCTTCCGATGTATTATACTCACACCTGAGATCCTCTCCTACCACTTTCTTCGAAGACGAATTAACCATAGCGTATTTGCAACACTTCTTTACGGTGTGGAATCTTGGACACTAACTGATGTATGTTCCTCGCATTTAATATTTCATCAGATTTCATTTTAATTATGATCAAAATATAATTCACGTCCCATGTAGATACAAGCCCTATGGATATCCCTAACAAATACTATATCTATTAGTTCAGTTGTTTGTGAGAAAAGTGTAGCTGCTAGAAACTTATACAATACGATATGTTCATTTTTAAACTTTTTTTTTTGAACGGCTGTAGATGCACGGACAGTGATTCGGTTGTCGAGTTACATATTTTCTACCCATGATCCTCTATTCCGATGTTAAAATGTTACTTGTTTTACAGGTTGCACTGTCATATTATAAATTATTTTTCCTAGGTGATCCATTAGTTTCGTAAAATTGCATTTGGTCAGTTTCAACCCACCGCCTTACCTGTTTAAAGGCTTGTCTCGTCATAGTACAGTCGATAGTTGCTGAATATTTTGTCATATATATACTTCGTTTTCCCCAAAGGAATGGGCAATAGATGAATGTAATTTACCTGACAACATATTTTGGCTCCTTTTACGAGTTGGGGCCGATGACCTGCGATGTTAGGCCCCTTAAAACAACAAGCATCATCATCATCTTTTACGAGTTTGATGTGTACGAGCGGTGTGCTTGACATGGGCAAGATTTCCCTGTTGTATTGGCATAAGAGACAAGGCAAAGGTACATCTTGCGGTTATATTACTGTAAGTTTCTGCTGATCTTACTGTTCAGTAATTATATGTGAAAACTTGCATTTTCTTGTATTAACTTGCTTATATTAAGTATTGTATTAAGTTGTTTTGTAAGACTGCACTTAAAATACTCTAGGGGATGTTAATATTCATGCACGGTAGTTAGTACGATAGGTAGCATCGCATTACTTTGAAAGTGTCAAAGATTGTAACTGTTCAAGAATTCATATAAGTGGTAGCAGTCCCATATAACATATGCCGTAGAAGCGGGGGTTTTTGTTAACGAAAAGTACACATACAGAGAGTGAATTAATTTTGAAAATATTTCTTGCACTGGTAGAAATTAGAAACACAGAGAGTGAAGGGTCATGAAACGTAAGATTTGTAGCTTCCTAATTACGTTGAGATCGAACGAGAACAAGAGTTTATTGACGGTGTCTGTTGGGAGTCGGGCACAAGTAATTTACTGTAGTGCAGATGAACCCTACCTACGAACCACTGAAGAGACGGGATGGAATATGATAGCCAGGATCATTGGACTGGCTGTACAAATGTACGTTTTTATCCTTTGTTGAGAATATGGTTGAGAAAAGAGTGGCCATGCTCTTCGAGTATAACACCACTACCATATTCCTCAACCAAGTTTTGACGGGTAACCACAGAATACTGTTTCAAGAATCTAACCCGAATGAAGTGATATATTTAGTGCAAAATGGGGCATTATCTGGTGTAATTAGCATGGTGGTATTAACGCTGGAGATAATTTGATGCGAATATTGAAAATATTATACCAAATAATACTTCATCGTTTCTGTGTTCTGAAAGAGTGGCAAGAGAGTGAATTATAACTTGTTTGTAGAGACCTACATGTCAAAAGCAGAGTTTCTCTTAAAATTGCGATCTCGTAACGCTTAATTTCCTGGGTGTGAAGCGGGTGGATGCTATAGTCATTTTCTTGCAAGAGGTCGTTTGGTGTATCTAGAAAATAATATAAACGGGTTAAAGAATTCTGCATTTACTGTTTAACTTCGAACTGGGAACTTCCTGCGGTGCTAATGTTTTGTGGTTTGCGATCAGCAGGCACCAATTAGCGGTAAATCTCTCCGTCTGTGTGATAAAGGACAACATTATGGAGCTTTAGATAATCTGCCCGCGTGTGCATTCGCGGACACAGTAATGACCTGATGACGTGAGGAGATCTGGCCGCTGGAGTGGCGGGGGTAATTTATCATAGCTTTAGTTTCTCTTCTGTAACCTGCCGCTGAACGGAAATGAACGACGATTTCTAACGCACTGCCCCTCTTCCTTCATTTCCACCAATTTCATAGGGCAGATTTGCACTACTTGGTTGCCTTTAAGGACCAAACCCAACTCGATCACCTGTCCAGGAGTCAGAATCTTACACTAGTCCACTGTAGCCGAACTGAAGTAAATTTGTTAGGCTACAGTAAGTGTAAATGATTATTTATATTTGTGGAGAGTAAGAGTTAAAAGTATAATCAATATTATTTACAAAAATATATATACCTTAGCTACAAAATGTCTCACAAAGATTACTAATAATTTCACCGAGAATATCGGACTTATTCTTAACAATTCAATGTGACACATTTCTTTTTTTACATTACTTTGTCAAAATTTGGTGTCAACATTCGTTCTTAATACGACCTATAAAGAGAGCCCTGCGCGGATATACAAAATATTATCCGCATCCGCATCCGCGAATGGCTATCCGTGGATATTGCAGATATGTGACTACAGTATATTACGCGCAAAGTATTGAAACAGATCTGTTTACATAATACAGTAGGCCTGATACCTGGCACCAGAACCCGTACAATTGCATGGTTATGAGGGATTTTCTCTTGCAACAACTTCCGACGTATAGACCTCTGTTCCTTCCTTCAATAAGCTGCGGGCAGAAGCAAGTTAGGTCAGATTTACGGATTTATGGTCTCAAGGCTCTTTATATATCACCATTCTCCCATACCACTGTCCAGGGTCGCCTAAACACAAGCAAAAATAAGAGTATACCTGAGTGGAAATCAGTATACGCCATTATTTAGAAATTATCAGAAAAAATATCCGCAATACCATACACTTTGCATCCGCTAAGATCCGTGCAGAGTTCTACATATAAATTGATATTACTTACTTTGTTCTAGTTCATAACCGAAAATGATTGTTCACAAATATTTGTGTTCCCCTCAGCGAAACTAGCGCTAAAAGAACCGCCACGAGATTGTAATAATTCATCAAATACGTCAGATGAAATGCAGTTTATTGTCGAGTTGAAAGGAACATTATTGCAATATTAATTGCATGAACGTGACAGTTTGTAACTATTTCACAGCTAGGGATTATTTTTTTTATATTCCCATATGATTACATCATTTTAATCAGGTCAAAAAGCCTAAGGGGCCAAAATAAACAGCTTTGCGGGCGGGCTTTATGTTGTGAAGGCCTGACCTGCTGCTAACTTCATGGTCGTTCCCTCGAGTTAAATGCAAACGTCACGACTGTTCCTCTAGACAAGATTAATAGGAACTGTTCGAAAGTCGAAAGATCTAAGTGGGCGTTTCAGGATGAATCCCACTTGAGATCGATCTTCGTTGAATTTTGTAATATTTTACATTGGTAAATTACCTCGCCAACAATCTTCTAGGTTAATTGTAGAATAAGTCTATTCCGCTAATAATTATCGGGCCTCAGTAAGGGGATGTATTTGAGACCAATCAAGGGCCCAGTTAGGCTGCTTTGGATGCCATATCGCTGATCACGTGGCATTAAAGATCTACCTGTCATCTGACTGGATAGCAGTTGTGTTAGCAGGTGAAGGCCCTTAATGGACTTTTATGTGCTACTGGTTTGGATGATTTGTATGTTAATTTCCGTGGAGTTGTTGCAGATCGCAATTCTTTTCCAACTTAGTTGCGTGCAACTGGGGATGTTTTGAATTTTATCATCCGTCTGCATCATCCTTGGTGTGAATCACCCCTATCGCTATAGTCCTCATTAAATCATTCTCCAGCATTTGTCGTGACAGGTCTTTGGTGATGACATTGGCTGAATATTCTAGTGACAGATTTGTAGTTATGTTTAATAATAAAAGAATTACACATTCGAATTGAGCCTCTATGGACTGCGTGTTAAGCAATCTCATTTTCAGTGTCTATAGTTCAGTTCTTACGAGTTTCGACTGGACATCTGAGCGCTGCGTTTTGGCGGAGGCTAAGTGAATTAATAAACAGCCAATCATAGGCAGCCGATCGCTCCGTTAGAGCGCGTTAGACTCTAGTTGTGGTTACCAGTATTGTCGATGTGTTACTTTCTGTAACCACGTGCTATCCGCTGTGTGCTGTATTGTGCTCAGTTCTTTCCGCGGTCTTTGTCAGTTCATTTGATCATTTTTGACAAGGCACTAATACTAGCAGCTAGAAATCATGAGTTGATTGAGTGGTTGAAAGAGAATAATATTTTGGTTTGCGATAACCCAAGGAAGGGGGAACTCTGCACCTTGTGAAACAAACAGCCCTAGTACCCAGTTTACGTGGTGGATAACATAGTCGGGAGAGTGAAACCTCAACAGACAATGACAATGCCGATAGTGACTCAGAAATGAGTGGTGTATTCCCTTTGTAGGGTTTATTTCCTTCCTTAGGAGAAATTGGATCTATCAGCAACGCGAGCTTTTCTAGATGGTGAGTAGAAATTTAATTTAATTTTATCGCGTTTTATTTGTTCCAGCATTGATCTTGTTTTTATCTAAAAGCCTTTTCCTAAATTTGTTATGCGTTATTGTTCATCATATGCGAGTTATGCATTTTGCTACAAAGAATATTTGATTCTGGACTTATATTCGAGTATATACATTTCCGTTCGTTTTGTGTTCTGGGAGTCAGCTGTTTGTACTCGTAACAATTTGGCACCAATTTCTGACTTCCGGTTAATTGTCAAGTCGAAACTCATAGAAAGGTAACTGTAGTTGATCTTGTTCGTTTGCGCCGGCTTTGACGTCCTGCCAGTATCGCTTCAGCCCATGAATTAGCGCTTTCTTTCGCTCTTCTAGTAAAGGCCCTTTCCGTCTTATGGGTTCTGACTTCACCATAAAGCCATGAAGACTTTTTACAGTCCTCCTGAAACTATTCTGGTCATTGATTTTATCCTCCGCAGTGCCTATATCTCGCAGATCTTTCTCACACTCTTGGAACCATCTTAACGTGGATGCCTTCGGATTCAAAAAATTCCAGATTTTCTTCGTTTGACGCTTGTTATTCATACGGAAGATGTGCCCGTAAAAGAGCAGTATTTTCTGAATTACTGTTATTATTGGTTCTGTCTTGCTCTTACCCAGAAGCCCCGGTTTCGATTCCCTGCCAGGTCAGAGTTTTACCTTGATCTGAGGGCTGGTTCGAGGTCCTCTCAGCCTGCGTGATTATAATTCAGAAGCTACCTGACGGTGAGATGGCGGTTCCGGTCGAAAAATCCAAGAATAACGCCCGAGAGAATTCGTGTGGACAACACGACACCTCGTAAACTGCAGGCCTTTGGGCTGAGCAGCGGTCGCTTCGTAGGCCACGGCTCTTCGGGGCTGTTGCGCTATGGGGGTTGGGGATGTTGATTCTAGAAACTTACTTGTTTACTGATGAATTCTATCCTGTGGATAGTACAAGCACATAAAACATGTCGATGGAAATTTTATTAACTTTTTCACAAGATCCCATCTTTACTGCAGCTCTTACCTGCTAAATCATTATTTCTGAATTCTTCCGCACCCAGATAACGTAATATAAGACATCAGGTATTGTTTTCTAGCTGCTATTACGTCTTCCAGCTTCATTACAACCAGCATGCATGTCTAGATTTGTATTATATGTAAATAATAATAATAATAATAATAATAATAATAATAATAATAATAATAATAATAATACAATTGAAATAAAACAAATAAAAATAATAATTAATAACCATCGCAATATCATTAAAATAATAATATGAATCTAATAAAATACTAATCTCCTCATGCTTCGGCGTCAGTTGTAATCTAATTCAAAATATATGAATAAATAACTGAATAAATTACTAAAATAAAGTAAATGAATAAAAATACTTCATCGGAATGTCCGTACTATGAGCGCCAGAGTTCACCAGAAAGGATCCCTCGAATTTTGATGAAGCATGATAATTCTCTCTCCCAGGGCGTGTACATAAAGCTGCGTACTGGTGCATCTGCTTCCTTCAGGCCTTACCTAACCTTCTGAAAGTGAATAGGTTGGAATTGCACCTAGGTTCATAATTAACTCCACTGATTCTAAAACTAACTATATTCTGAATAACATCCGTGCATGAGAGCACCTTATCAACACACCAAGATATACATAAAATACACTCACAACAGTGGCGGTGCGTTCTATATGTTCAGTGGTTCAGTGAACCCCCTAGAAATAGATGTCTATGTAAAATGGTTTATTACAGCCTATTCCTTTAATATGCGCTGTGTATCTACGCGCGTAGCTGTATTTTTGACATCTACACTCTGTTATTCTTCGGAACCAGCGAAGAGGTTCAATTTCAGGACTGCGGGAGCGGGGCCGTGAGACGTAAGGAGGGTGCACATGGCGAGGGGCTGTGAGGAGCAGGGAAAACATAGCCCAGGAATCGCTGGTGACTGGACCAGCGATAGACACGAGTTACATCGAGCAGTTCCGAAATTAGCCGAAGCACTGTCAGAGCGCGCGGTTAGAGTTTGCCGTATGTGGTAAGTTTTGGAGGGGTTTTAATTTGACGATTTTGCAATTCTGATGTAGTTAACCGCAATGATCCAGAATATTTTGGTAACTACGTTTTGTATAGCATCAGTGGGCGTACGTACCCTAAGTTCATGTAACTAATGGAACGTTTCATTAGTAAGTGGTGATGGTAATTCTTGTTTTAAGAGGAAGTACAACTAGGCAACCATCCTCTATATAACACTAATCATAGAGGAAAAAATTGAAGGGATCCTACACTTCGAAAATGAAGGTGTCGGCCAAAGAAAGACAAAGGCCACGAAGGGTGTGAAAATGAAACACTCCCTAGGCCTCGAGTGCTCTAATACCGTCGGGGTCGGAAAAGAACAAGACTTAAGGGAGGTTGGATGGGATAGATGAAAGTGGGAGGCCTGGTGCAATAAGTGGAAGCAATGTCAGGACTCAGCTTAGGGCCCCATGGTCGCCAACCCACGCTCCCAAATTGAGAGCCCCTGGAGCTTTTCATTAGTAATACGTGTTTTATTAAAAGTAAGGAGCAAAATAAGTCAATTCATAAATAACAGTAGTCTGCCTAAAACGTTCTTGAAGAAGTTATTTGTACGCAAACAACGTCTCCAAAATCAGGGGAAATGGGATCGGCTTTAAGTAATTGCACCCCATATTCTCTGTCTTTCATCTTCATTGTTTTGGTTCATCGTTGTTTTGGTAACTTCTTCGAGCTGTAACCGTGTCCTTTCAAAGGAAAGTCGCGATTCTAATCAAGCAATGTCGCTATTTTACATCTATCTAAACATCACGTAACAATAAATCTCAACACGTTATTTTCGACAGCAGTGAACCCCCAGACGCTTTATCCACGCGCCGCCACTGACTCACAAAATACTGCTGGAAGACTCCATATTTACAACAACAAAAACAGTGGGAAACCAAAAACGAGGACCAATGTAGCATTTGCAGTTATCCCGATGAAAGTTCATTACAAAGCACATATATGTAGATAAATATCCTTCACTGTCTCTGTGTAACACAACTTGCTTATTCTCATAATGGACACATGTTATATCACACAGATACTGTACCTTTATAATTCTGTGTTCACTGATTCTAACACTCGGTTACATTCACTCGAGCCACACACGCTTGTTGTTCCAGAACATAAATTATGGAAAGTCTGAAATACAGCACCTCATAGCTCTCACCAACATTTAAGACACAAAGCCGCCACAGGTGATAAAATGCTAAGTGCCTAAGCACTCCACAGTTTGTAGGTCAGTACCACACATCACTTTCCACAAAATTTCACGTTAACAACGTTTTACAAGTTACATCTCCTCTCTTCCGCTGTTAAGTCCAGTCTCCGCTGTTTTCTCACATGCCTATATAGACCTCAGCTTCGCCTTACTCTTACATGATACGTCTAGATTGATCCTGGCCATCCAATCACGATTAGATCCTCTTGCCGTATCAAGACCACGCCCTGAACCTCTTTCGGATCCCATGATAATAACACACCGGGCGAGTTGGCCGTGCGCGTAGAGGCGCGTGGCTGTGAGCTTGCATCCGGGAGATAGTAGGTTCGAATCCCACTATCGGCAGCCCTGAAGATGGTTTTCCGTGGTTTCCCATTTTCACACCAGGCAAATGCTGGGGCTGTACCTTAATTAAGGCCACGGCCGCTTCCTTCCCACTCCTAGGCCTTTCCTATCCCATCGTCGCCATAAGACCTATCTGTGTCGGTGCGACGTAAAGCCCCTAGCAAAAAAAATGATAATAACAACCAGGCCGCGTCATCGGACTCAGGGCAGTTCCATGACTCACGCAAAGTTTCCGAGTTGTAAATAGCACTGTTTTCCCATTCGTTTGTACAAAACAAATTACTCATATCACTTATGGAGACCTTCCAGCTTAAAATATGAAGAATAGATATACAAATGAAATAATAATATTGATAACAATAATACGAATAATGACAATATATCTTACTTCTGAGTACAGTGAGAGGGTGTGATATATGTACTACCACAAATTGAATCGCTCTTTTCCAGAAGGGCCTGAGTCCAAGCAACAAATGGTGTCAACATTGTCTTCAACCAGGCTAAATCCAGGACTGGCGCTGTTTTGACATGGAAGGAGATATTGGACTTCGCAGTGCACATAAATATCTCTGGGATTGACGCCTTTTTGTAGTAGAAAGATTTGTCGACCCTTCAAGTGCCTTTTCCTACGGACAACTCATTTCATCAAAACCTTTTTAGAAAGGAGCGAGTCCTGTATTTTCAGTGTGTGGAATACTAGATACTAGATTTTCTTCGTAAAAACCTGAACATGTATATTTCTTGGCATATTATTGATGTCTAGAAGAGGTGCTGTAATATATTGACTGACCTCTGAATTTACTGCTACCGCTCGTTATTCATTACTTCTGTAGCTCCTTACTCTGGAGTTGAAGCACTGCATACAGTTATTGCACAGTTTACTGGTCAATCACATCCCCCAAACTTAATAACTTCCTAAACCAATCTACTTCCAAGCATAAGCGACACAAATAACCCCTACATAATAATGTGTGCGTCCAACTCTTGTCCCATTTCTCTGCGGGGTCGGGTATGAAGTGGGATAAATCATCGGAGCGGGTTTTTACGACCGGATGTCCTTGTGTTATAGAAGAATGCCAAAGATTCGCTGGACAGAAAAAAATAACGAATGCTGAAGTGTTTAAGAAGGTAAAAGTATCAAGAGGAGGAGGACTAGACTTACTTACTTACTCCTCGGCGCTACAGCCCTTGTAGGGCCTTGGCCTCTCTGACGATTGGTCCAATCTTCACGATCTTCTGCACGCCTCCTCCATCTTCTTATTCCCATCTTTCTTAAATCCTCCTCCACATCATCCAGCCATCTTTTCCGGGGTCTTCCTTTCCATCTTCTACCACCTGGATTTCCCTTATAGATCTTCTTGACAGCCCTATTATCTGGCATTCTCTCCACGTGTCCCAACCACCTTAATCTGTTGCTTTTTATTTCGGTTACGATACTTGGATGTCCATAGAGTTCTTCCAATTCCTTGTTTTTCCTTATTCTCCACAATTCCCCTTCCTTCACCGGGCCAAAAATCTTTCTCAGTATTTTTCTCTCCCATCTGTTCAACAGTTCTTCATCTACTTTGGTCATTGTCCATGTTTCAGAGCCATTAGTTACCACTGGTCGTAATACTGTTCGATAGACTGTCAACTTTAATCTTCTACGAAGGCTGCGTGATCTAAACACTTTCAATAAAGCTAAGTAAGCCCTATTGCCCGCAGCAATCCTCGCTTTTATTTCCTCTTTCATGTCATTATCTTTTGTCACCAGCACTCCTAAATACTTAAACTTTTCACATCTCTCGTAGTTAATCCCATTTAATTTTATGCACTTGTCTTCCCTTACTACGGTCCTCCTAGATGCAAACAAGTAACGAGTTTTGGCATTATTCACTCTTAGGCCCATTTCACCTCCTTCCTTTTCTAATCTATCCAGTCCTTCCTCTAGGTCTTTCAATCTTCTAGACAGCATATCAACCTCATCAGCATAAGCCAGATCCTGTGCTACACGGTTGAACAGCGTACCGCCTGGATTACTGACCTCCACCTTTCTCATCACACGCTCCAAAACCACATTGAAGAGCAGGGTAGATAACACATCCCCTTGCCGCAAACCTTGGTTTACTTCAAACTCTTTAGTAAGATTTTCTTCTATTTTAACCATGCATTTAGTACCTGTTAGGGTCATTTGTACCAGTCTTATCAATTTAGTTGGGAACTCCATGTCCATCATTGTTTGATACAGTTTATTTCTCTTCACACTATCATAAGCCTGCCGAAAGTCCACAAACAGCTGATGCACATCCACATTATATTCATAGCATTTCTCCATTATTTGCCTGACAGTGAAGATGTGATCTGTTGTTGATCTACCCTGTCGAAAGCCACTTTGGTAGTCTCCTAGTATCTGCTCAACCAGTGGAGTGAGTCTCATAGACAAAACCTTGGCTAAGACCTTATAAACCACACTAAGCAAAGATATACCTCTATAATTTTAACAATTAGGAGGACTAGACTGATAGGATATATTTTGAGACACGATAGCCTGTTGAAAACTGTATTGGAGAGAATGGTCGAAGGCAAAAGATGTCGAGGAAGACCACGCCTACAACATGCACAGCAAATCATGTCTGATGTAGGATGCAGAAGGTATGAAGAGGAAAGCTATGAATAGAGCCGACTGGAGAGCTGCCGCAGACCAATCCATGGATTCGATACTTAAGAAGAAGCCCTTCCTGACGTCAGCATAATCACCAGGGGAGTTTATGAGATTAAATTAATGACGTAGTATATGATAGTAGGAAGGGAAGGGGTGAAACCTATTGTCGTCACCATAGCTTACTCCTGTCGAACCGGGCGAGTTGGTCGTGCGATTAGGAGCGCGCACTGTGAGCTCGCATCCGGGAGATAGTGGATTCGAACCCGTAGTCGGCTGCCCTGAAGATGGTTTTCCGTGGTTTCCCATTTTCACACCAGGAAAATGCTGGGGCTGTACCTAACAACTAACAAACAAAAACTTTTCGAACAACACGAAGGGGTCTGCTTACAACCAGAGCAAACTTTAAACACAGTACGTCTTTTAAAACAACACTCACAATGACTTACTACTGCAATTTGCTTTACGTCGCATCGACACAGATATGTCTTATAGCGATGATGGGACAGGAAAGGGCTAGGAATGGAAAGGAAGTGGCCATGGCCTTAATTAAGGTACAGCCCCAGCATTTGCCAGGTGTGAAAATGGGAAACCACGGAAAAAAATCTTCAGGGCTGCCGACAGTGGGGTTCGAACTCGACTTACTACTCGCACTATCAAATTATCTATCACGTTGGCAGAGGAGCACATTAGCGCACCGGTACCAGCACTGTATCCGGCACTCGCCCCCCGCCCTCCCTCGGGGGTGTTGTCAATTCCCCCAGGCGGGTAGTTCTTTAACTTGATGGAGAAGGGGTCTGCTCAAGACTTAACCTCGCCATCCAACGAACGAATCACCATGAACAGCGTCGTGTGCCCTCACTCCATATGAATGCGGAGAGATTTGAAATTGAATCCAGGTTTTTGGTACGCAATCTACTGATTAGAAATTGTATGCCATCACTTCTCCTACCCTGCCAGCCAACATTCCGATGGTGAATCTCTTTTAGACCAACGCGACTTGAAACCTGCTAACCCATATACTTGACGGCTTAACGATCATGACTACGAGACGGGCTCCCTATTAAATAATATAAGTGAAAAGTGGTCGGATGTTCGTGGAACTATGTTGTCTGAACGACTTCGTGCATTTGGATTAAATTTCACACACAACAATTGGAGTATGACCTAGGAAAACATACAGGCTACTTAGTATCACACTGTCTCTTAAGGGGGCCAAGAAATGGAAGAAAATGTACGTTTGGAACCCTTCCAACTGAATATGCTGCTTGAGCGGTTTATTCTATTAAAAACTCGATTGTGTTTAAGAATACAATTTCCTACAAAAACATGTTCGTTTTCTTTCCAACCCTTAACGATTTGCCAGGTAACTGCGCTTTCTGTCATGTAAAGCAGCGTGAAAGAAGTACGAACCCGACTATGTAGAATCTCTATGCGTTCCTCTTCAGGTGTTCTATTTACCAACCGTTTCTGAGGAATGAAGTTGGTTAGCTTAGAACTGAATCTTTAAGGAGCTTACCATGCTCTATCTTCATTGTTCTGTGTTTATGGGAAATGTAATTTTATGCTATAGACCTTTATCCTGTGGATAAGATACTACAACATCGTATGGTGCCTCCTCTGTGAGAGCCAGTGCTGTGTTGAAGGGATTTAAATGCTCTAATCCACAATTACTCTACTTTTTCTTTGCTCGAATAATAGAGATTCGACGTATTTGCTATGTCCTGAATAGTAAGGCGACTCGATAACCAACAAACCGAAATACCATTGTTTTCAAAGATCTTAAATTATACAGGAAAAAACCGCTACATACTCATTAAGGTAGAATGTCGTTAATCATTCCATCCACACCTTGGATGTACTTTTGCGTTCTATTCAACTTGATTCAAATCATCCTTTTACTTTTTAAAAATATTTATTTTTAAATTTGTGTGAGGAAACTATGACCGCGCTACCGAAGCCGTGGGTGTAAGCTAGCCCTTAAAGGAAATAAATATCACAGGTATGAATAGGCGAGTAACACAACGCCTCATTGTTGAATTTATTCACATAGTATGGTATTTTGCATTAGGCAGTATCAGGGGACTCACGTTATTGCACTTAGTCTTCCATATAGCAATATTGTATAGTTTATTGCGCGACTTTCTCAAGTGCCATTACAGTGATGGTAAGTTTTCAGCACAGTGTTCACGGTACACAGGTTCACTTCAAATTCCCTCTGCTCTCCATTTGGAGTAAATAACCGAGATCCGCTGAAGACGTTGGGGTTCCGGTATCTTTCGACTGGACTAGCGTACTCACGTTGCCAATTTTAGAGTTCATTCTCTTCTGCATAAAACTACTGTATGGTGCTTTATCATCGGTTACTGCGCCACACTTAAAATGCGGAGGAGAGGAATAGGCTTCCCTATCTTCCATGGCGTTCCAGTTCAGTAATCCTTTTCAGGCAGGTCACGCAGAACACCAACAGGACATTGACCTATCGTCTTTTAAGTTAAAGTGAATATACTCTTGAATTTGCAATAGCTTACTTTATTGTATATTCGAGACGTTTTAAGCTCTCTATCAAGACTTTTATTGAAGTTGATATGAAAATTACAGACAGATTTATTTGTTAAATTAAATGCAGAATACCCCGTGCTGAAAAAGTCTACAAGTTATGCAGCACATACTCCAAGGCATCGGGATGGAAGTGACCCAGTCGCAAATGAGTAAAATGTTTCAGAATATGTAAACAAAGACAAAACAGAAAACAGATAGGAACGCGACAGGGAGCAAAAATGTAGAAGATTGTTTAGTGTTGATAGTAATTTCTCAAAGCAGAAAAGCCAGTCTTCACCGAAGTGTTCCAAGTCCTATACAAGATCTTGTGTGAAGAAGTCATTGCCCTACAAAAATGAAGAGACAAGAGAACTATCAATTGCTCAACTGCAGAGACTCGTTTTTCTGCAACATTCGAACTGCAGGAAATGCGCATACAGAGTTCTTCTTTGTGTAACATATTTTCATTGCACGTCGGCTGTCATCAGAGTAAATGAAGATCAGTGTGATGACGAGCACAAACTCCAACTCCCGAGTAGGAAGAAGTAACCAGAAGGAGGAAGAATTAACCAGCCGCGGTTAAAGTACCCGACCCGGCTGGGAATCGAGCCCGGGGCTTTCTGAACCGCAGATAATTACACTGACCGTTCACCCAAGGAGCCGGACGTATGGCGATTATAGGACCGACTTACCAAATTGCATAGTCTTCCTCTACCCTTACCCCATCATTTCAACTCTCATGCTAAGATACAAATCCACTATGTAACACAGAGCTCGAAATTGAACCTCGACCAGTCTAACGACAAACTAGCATCCAAACCGCCCTATAAATAATAATGGCGTATGGACTCCGAAGAGGCCTGGTGCAGGTCTTTCGAGTTGGTACCATATAGGCGACCTGCGCGTCTGTGGGGACGGCACACACACCCATTCCCAGAGCCATCGAACCCGGGACCTTGTGCACCAAAGGCCAGCACGCTAACCATTTAGCCATGGAGCCGGACAACCGCTCTATGAAATCTGGCGTAATTAGTCTATGTTCAGTTGTGCACTTGTGTCCATCTGAGGCGCTGTTATCTCCTACCCTCTGTTTTTTTAAGGATTAATGTTTTATTGTTTTATTGTCGATAAACGCTTTGTCACTACGGAATTATTTTGTATTGCTCGTGTTGCTTGTTTTGTGTTGTTAGCGTCGGATTGAAAGAGATCGAATGCTGCTAGCTCGCATACTCCAGGGAAAGTGCCAGCCTGCTTTTTAGGCCTATACAAATGCGAACATTGTATAAACACTAATGAATTAGTTAGTATAATTTTTAAAACCATGATATTTGCTGTAGCAATTTATCACCGGCTGGAACCTGGTCTCAGGCATATAACTCACGGATACTATGTACCAGAAAAGTGTTGTGTGTAATACATGTACATGCAGAGCGCTCCTGTGTAGAGTAACGAGCGCTGTCCTAGGACTTCATGGAGAATTCTTATGTATGTAACAGGGTGTGTACAGGTGATCATATTACCGCATGTTTTCACGAAGAAAAATGATGGTAATAATAATGAAGTTAGGCATGAAGTTAGTTTCAGGAAATATATGCTAATTTATTGAAGATAGGTGCCCTGGCAAAATAATCTGACAACTCTCCACCCAATGCGAGTCTCCTAGGTTTAAATCTCGGGTTGGATTTTCAATAGTGCCAAGTTCTAAACTAACTTAAATATGAGAACGTGGATTTGAAGAAGGAAATACACATATTTAGCACAGTGACCTTGTGCTGGGTTTCCATACATGCAAAATAGGTTCACATTGCAGTGGATCGTAGGGTGAAATTCTCTCCTGAAATATCATGTGGTATCAGGAAGTGCACCAAATCTGGAACACGCGACCAAATCCACACCGATTCCCCTTGAGTGATTCATAGTGTGCACCCAAGGTACCACCTGGGCCACTGTACAAAATATAGCCTACATATTTCAGTCATAACTTTTAGCGGCTTAATTTCATAAATTTAGGGATGTAATATGAACATGTTACAATAGTGCACGGATGTTTCTCCCTTTGCCGGGCTGAGTAACTCAGACGGTTGAGGTGCTGGTGTTCTGACTCCAACTTGGCAGGTTCGATCCTGGCTCAGTCCGGTGGTGTTTGAAGGTGCTCAAATACGTCAGCCTCGTGTAGGTAAATTTGCGGCACGTAAAAGAACTCCTGCGGAACTAAATTCCGGCACCTCGGCGTCTCCGAAAACCGTAAAAGTAGTTAGTGGAACGTAAAGCAAATAACATTATTACGATGTGTTCTCCATATAGTAGAAGTCGGCCTCGTTGAGAAGTACAAAATGAATAAGGAAATCGACATACAATTCATATGTGTGCGGCGTTTGCCTTTCTGCCGCCTGAGGATGTAGAAGAATGGACCCTCATTCACAGTAACGCTCCTGAAGATAGGAAGTTGATTTAGTTTTTACGACTACTTTGTAGACAGATGGCTAGAGAATCCTCAAGTGCCTCTGGAAATGTTGAGCTGCTATAATTGGATACACAGAGCAAACCGTTCTGTAGAAAGGTGGAATTGCGATATCAGTAACGTTCTGGGAAGATTTCATTCTCGAATAAGGAACTTGATCAAACGGCTAAAACAAGGAGCGGAAAGGTCAAATCAGATAATGAGGATGGAGTTGAACCTCGAAGGTTTAAAACTCGGTATGTTCTTCTGACTTGAAAATCGAAGAGAACGAAGCAGAAATATATGAAGAGACTCGAGATTTCGGTAGATTTCTTGAAGTTATGTCTTTCATCCATTCAAAGTGCCATATGGCTGATCAAACAGGCATGAGGGACTTTTCAAGAAGTAACTATGATCGGTGGAAAACGGTAAATAAAAATGTAAACAGACACTGGGATGGGTTTAAAGCAATTGTTGAGGAATGTGAAAACACGTTTGTACCCTTAAGGATGGTAAGGAATGATAAAGATCCACTAGATTACAACAGAAAAGTGAGGAGACTAAGAAGGAGATGCAGGTTGGAAAGAAATAGAAATGGCTGTGGAAGAAAGGATCATTGAAGGAACTTACTAGGAAATTCAATCTAGCAAAGAAGTCAGCTAAGGATAACATGATGGCAAGCATAATTGGAAATCATTCCAGTTTTATTGAAAAATGGAAGGATATGCACAGGTACTTTAAGGCAGAACCAGGTTCCTCCAGGAATCCTTAATGAACAAGGGGAGTGTGTATGCGAGGATCTTCAAAAGGCAGAAGTATTCAGTCAGCAGTATGTAAATATTGTTGGTTACAAGGATAAGGCCCAGATAGAGGTGGTGACTAATACAAAAGAAGTATTAAAATGTACCTATAACAATGACATTTACAGTAAGGTACAAAAGTTTAAAACTAGAAAAGTAGCTGGAATTGACAAGGTTTCGGGGGATTTACTAAAGACAATGGGTTGAGATATGTTAGTACCACATCTGAAGCACTTATTTGTTCATTGTTTGCATGAAGGAGCTATACCAAATGAATGGAGTTGCTATAGTAGTCCCTGTGTGTAAAGGGTGATAGACACAAAGCTGAAAATTACATGCCAGTCATTTTGACATGCATTTCATGTAAGCTTTGGGAAAGCATTCTTTTTTATTATATTTACATGTTTGCGAAATTAATAACTGGTTCGGTAGAAGGCAGTTCGGTTTTAGTAAAGGTTGTTCCACTGAAGCTCAACTTGTAGGATTGCAGCAAGATAGCCTATAGCAGATATCGTGGATTCAGGAGGTCAAATGGACTGAATCGCGATTGACCTATCAAAGGCATTTGATAGGATAGATCATGGGAGACTACTGGCAAATATGAGTGCAGTTGGACTAGACAAAAGTGACAATGTTTGGCTATGTTTCTAGAAAACAGAACTCAGAGAATTAGAATAGGCGAATCTTTATCTGACCATGTAATAATTAAGAGGGGAATTCCTCAATGCAGTATTATTGGACCTTCGTTTTCTGCTCATATCATTTATATATATGACATGAGTAAAGCAGTGGAATCAGAGATAAGGCTGTTTGCAGATGGTTTCATTCTGAACAGAGTAATAAATGTTACAAGATTGAACATTTGTGAGCAACTACAAAATGACCTCGATAATGTTGTGAGGTGGACAGTAGGCAATGGTATGATGATAAATGAGGTTAAGTCAGATTGAGTGTTTCACAGAGAGGAAAGTCCTCTCAGTTTTAATTACTGCGTTGATGGGGTAAAAGTTCTTCACTGGGGTAATCATATAAATATGATTTAATTAAAGCGTACAGATCTCTGCACATGGTTATGAGGGTATTTAGAGGTTGTAGTAAGAATGTAAAGGAGAGGGCATACAAGTCTCTGGTAAGACCCCAACTAGGGTATGGTTCCAGAGTATGGGACCCTCACCAGGATTACTTGATTCAAGAACTGGAAAACATTCAAAGAAAAGCAATTCGATTTGTTCTTGGTGATTTCCGACAAAAGAGTAGCGTTACAAAAATTTTGCGAAGTTTGGGCTGGGAAGACTTGGGAGAAAGGAGACGAGCTGCTCGACTAAGTGGTATGTTCCGAGCTGTCAGTGGAGAGATGGCGTGGAATGACATCAGTAGAAGAATAAGTTTGAGTGGTGTCATTAAAAATAGGAAAGATCGCAATATGAAGATAAATCTGGAATTCAAGAGGACAGACTGGGGCAAATATTCATTTATAGGAAGGGGACTTGGGGATTGGAATAACTTACCAAGGGAGATGTTCAATAAATTTCCAATTTCGTTTCAGTCATTTAAGAAAAGGCTAGGAAAATAACAGGTAGGGAATCTGCCACCTGGGTGACTGTACTAAATACAGATCATTTTTGACTGACTGACTGACTGACTGACTGACTGACTGACTGACTGAAAGGCAACGAATCTACGTTAGTAAACAAAGATAAGTAATTATGTCAATTCTGTAGGTGGCTTCTGTGGGTTTTTCAAGCCTCTGTCACTTACGTTCTATTGGAGGCCGCACGATAGGACCATCACCTGTTGATGACAGGACTCCCTATTACAAGAGGATACGCATCTCCAGCTGACGCTATCAGTGGACCTGTTCATGTTATTCACTGTTGTTTTGAAAATGTATTTCATTAAATGTGTATATGGCTTGCATTTTAAATCATATGGATAAGAATAAGTACGTTAAACTACGTTTAAATCGCTTTAAATCATTTAAAAGAGTGCTGGCGCTACTCGTGTGTTTTGAAACTGGTTCACGTAAACAATCCAACGCTTACCTGGCCTCTACTTTGAATTCACGTGTTTGTTTTGAGTCGCCACGGTTGTATTTCCCCTTAACACATTAGTCACCTCCACTATCGACTCAAAATGAGCCAGAAATATTTGATATATGCGGAAGAAAGCTTATTGGTATCTTTCAAGTTAATACTCCATTAGCACGCTGATATCGGAAGTATACCTACAAAAAGATCAGGGATGCTCGCTCCTTCGTGTTATGTTAAGTATGATGGTGCATTCGGATTGGCGGAGACAATTTTTATTTTCGAGAAAATGACTTCGCTTTGTTAGTTCGAGTCGCGCGATTCAAATTGACGAACTTGCAATATTTGCTCATTGCTATGTCAGAGTGTCAGTCGCTGCCTGTTGCTGTGCGTCAGAGGAGGGAAGGGAGGGGAAGGGAAGGGATGGTTGGGGAAGGGAAGGGAAGGGAAGGGAAGGGAAGGGAAGGGAAGGGAAGTGGGAGACAGAAGTAGTGCGAATGCACAAGTTTCTCATTCGTTTCGCATAGTCGCTTCCCAGCCCCAGTAGACAGTATACAGTTTATGCACAAATTGACTACCTTGCGAACCCCGTAGAAGGAGATGAAATTGTACCAAGAATACAGGTAGCTTCCCAGGTCTTTTGCGACACATCACACATCCTGAAGAGAGTCCAAAGGTCACTACTACACCGTTGTGAAATATGCATCGAAGATGGAGGCATATTGAACATTTACTGTAATCAAACATTGGGCGTATTGTTTCCTTCGTTCAGTATTTCGTACCATTTACAATGTTGTGAGTGGAGGAATACACAATCGTCGAGCGGCAGCGTTGCAACTTCGAGCATGTTAAATAATAAAGAATGTTACTGAGACCAGGAGACTACAGGAGAAACGATCTGGCGCATTCCTTGACTGACAAGTGTGTCTTAATTACAGTAGGTTCTTGTACTGTGTGTGCAGTTACGGCTGTTTAACAAACGAACTGTGGATACTGCATGTAAGAGACAAGGACAATCCTGTGCGAGTCGAACGAGGAGACTTGTGCATACATGGGGAGCATTATCTTTGTCTCCATCATACACCCGACTTCCCCTTCCTCCCCTTCTCTTCCCTGAATCACGGCAGCGGCTTGTACTCTGGCATAGCCACTACGGTGAGTTCGTCAATTTGAATCGCGCGCCCGGAAATAACAAAGTAAGCTCATTTTCTCCGCCAATCCGATTGCACCGTCGTTCTTAACATAACATGAAAATATTTTTGTTGTTGTTGTTGATATAGTTCTGATACATCCTGTACTTCATATTTTTCATTCCTATAATGTTGCTGATATAAATTTAGATTATTCAAACTATGCCAAGTACCTTTTGGATAACACACCCTTTAAATCAGACATTACATACGGTTGCTTTCATTTGTGAGCGCTAATTTCATGTTGCCGCTGGCAATGATTTGTTTAGGGAGTCCCGTACCTATTACTTCTAACTAGTTCGATAGTAATTTGTGGTTAATTTAGCGCGCTATTAATTTAACACACTCGTGATACTTCGCGATCAGCTGTCGTATGGGGAATTGTTACTTTTTTAACTGATTTCATGCGAATTCCGAAGTTCCACGGACGTACAGCCACTCCTCTAAATATTCGGCAACTGATAAAATCAGCAAAGAAAGTGATGACAACGCAACCATAAACAGAATATGAAACTAAATGTATCCAAGTAATGGACCTGCATGCGGTTGCTTATGCCGAAGAGGAATCTCGGAGCAATGATGTACAGTATGCTGTAAAAGAAAGGACATTGCGCACATGGGTGAAACGACACGCCTCAAATTTATTCGGTCACCAGGAAAGGTCGAGATTGCCGCTGTGTTTGTTGATCGCGCGTTGCAAAACGTTCAGTTCAGTAGTGCGGTGTCGCAAGACACGTCGTGCCAAAGTAATATGCTACAGTGATGCGGACTGGTATTAAATGGGACGCAAAAGACAACACAATACCACGTTTGAAGAACGCCAGCCCGTGATATTCGATCATACTCAAGGTAAATCGCATGGAACGATATCACAGATGCTTAACATAAGCAGACCAACAGTTGGAGATACAATGCGACAGTTCAAAAAGGAAGACAGAATTGATTTGGTTCCCCAGGCAGGCAGACCAAGAAGGATGACAGAGCGAGAGGAGAGGTTTGTGCTTCGGAATGTGAAACGAAATCCGAAAATCACTGCCCCGAAACTGGCAGCAGCTGTTTTAGAGAGTGTAGAAAGGAAGGGGTACTGAAACCGTGCGAAGCACTACGAAGGAATGCGTTCTTTGAGAGAAGACCTAGGAGGAAACCATACATTACTGCGTTAAATAAACAGAAGCGGCTGTAGTTAGCAAAAACCTACGTAATCAAACCCAGTGCTTTGGTGGAAGGATGTTATTTTTTGATGAGTCTAAGTTGAAAGTCTTCGGGTCCGATGGAAAGCAGTTGGTGTGGTGGAAACGTAACGAGGAAGTGAAAACAAGCAATTTACAAGCAACGGTAAGACATGGTGGAGGAAGTGCAATGATGTGGGGATGTTGCATCGAACGGGATTGATGCACTGAGTTTTATTAAACATACTTTGACAAAAGAGGGCTATTTCGCTATCCTCAAAAACAATTTGTGACAATCTGCAGAACAACTTGGTATACAACGTACTTTCAAGTTCTACCAAGTTAACGACCCCAAGTCGTACCTTGTCAGGGAGTGACTGCTGTAAAACTGCCCGAAGTTTTTGGAGACTCCACCACGATCACCCGGCCTAAACCCCATCGAGAATGTATGGGGTTACATGAAGGCAGCTCTACAATTGTGGCCACCAAGTTCCCTCACAGACTTGAAGAGGAGACTGCTGCAAGAATGGGCTACATTAAGTTATTATATCAAGAAAGATAACGCCAGCATGCCGAATAAACCGGAAGAGGTCATAAAACATCAAGGTGGACCTACAAAGAACTGAATGTGTAACTGGGTTTGAATTATGCGACTTTGTGTTGCTTTTTTATAGTGGCCGAATATTTTTGAGTCGGCACTGGAATTTTTGCTTTTATTTAATGTACGACAGATGGCGTACTAATGACTGTTAGAAGAGTTTGACTTACGTCACAATGTTCGTAGAACTGTTATGTTTTCCTACACGTTTCGTTGTATTATACGTTATCATTATAGTGTAAGAATAACTGCCCGATAAAAGTATGTCAAAAATTGTATGGGAGTATCGGTAGTGCCGAAGGAAAGTGTGACAATTCCTGTTCAAAGATCTGTTTTACCATTCTCGCCGGTGGCATTGGAGCAATTAAGTTTTTGTTTAATAATAATAATAATAATATAATAATAATAATAATAATTTTCGTCCCACGAACTACATTTCTGTGGTTTCCGGAGGCACCGAGGTGATGGAATTTTGTCCCGAAGGAATTACTTTATACGTGCCAGTAAATCTGCCGACACGAGGCTGACGTATTTGTGGACCTTCAAAAATCACCAGTCTAAGCCAGGAGTGAACCTGCGAAGTTGGGCTCGGAAGGCCAGCGTTCTAATGCCTGAGGTAATGATGAAATGATGCGTATGTATGTATGTATGTATGTATGTATGTATGTATGTATGTATGTAATGTATGTGAAATACCACTCACTCATTACGATATATCAGGATCCAACAGACCAATGAGAGTGGAATTCGGCACTGAGATTCCTCGTAGGTTATACGTAACAGTTTTGAAACAGTTTTTGGTGAATTCAGCCTCTAGGGGTAACAACGCGAAAATTGAGCTTGGTTTGGGAGCAGTAGGTCGTGGGCTGCCATGGCAGTTAATGTTTCTTTGTAGCGTTCATATTATCTTGATTTGACTTTTCCGGTGTTGTGGCAGACAGATCAGATTTTGAGATGGAGCAAGTAGCAATTCTGTTTCTTGTTTTATTATGTTGGTTGAAAGTGAAGTATGTGAAAAAATGTGATCCATTATTGAAACATGTCTGTGAAATGGATCTTTTTTGATGGGGTAATATAGTTCCTCATTATATGGTGGCTGTCAAGGAGAGACGGTAATTGTCTGTTTTTTACCTCTTGCTGTTTCTTTGTATATCCTAGCCCGCCTTGTAGCCATGATTGTTAAGCCGTCAAGTTTACATGGTCGAACACCGTGGTTATCCGGCTTGAATCCCGTTGGTAGAAAAAAGTTAGCGTCAGAATCTTGAACGGCAGAGTACGAGAGGTAGTGGTATACAATTCATAATTACTATCTTAAGCGCCAGAAACCAGGATTCACAGTGTCAAACCTCGCTGCAGTGTTTATATGGAGCGAGGGCATATAATGCTGTTGGTGGTGATTCCTCCGTCAGTTTGAGATGTTAAGCCTTGATCAGACCCCTTGGTGTTACTCGACAGGAGTAGGCTCCCGTACAGTATGATTATCACGAATTTTCATATTCACTAACGAGATAATATATATCAATAAGACAACATAAACATGTCCATTGGGTTTATATCTAAAGCACGAGTGCTTAAATTTAAAACAGGCCGGTATCTCTTTCATACAATTTAGCTGTGACTTTAGTAGATAGGTTCCGTTTCATGCCTTCTCTTAAACCACGTATTCTCTCTAAAATGCACCTCGCAACGGATTTTTCAGGCAGTGGGCTCTTATACATTTTTTATACTTAGAGCAGGTATACGTGAAGATGACTTATTGAATATAAATGTCTCAAAGTGCCTTATATAAACTAATTATTAGGAAAGTGATAAACGAGCACATGGCTCAGTGTGCAGCGCCGGAATCTTGTAAATAAGGGCACCGCTTGTTCAAGTGCCGCTGTGTGTTTGCTTTTCTTTTCCTTCTTTTCCCTTTTCCCTCTTTCCTCGTTCTCGTTTCATTTTACGTACATTCCAGTTAAGAATATTTATAATGGTTCAAAAGTTGGGTAAATAAGTTAAAAATCGGACGTGCAACATATTTGTATTTTCCATATCAAACCAAAATTAAACGTTTCTCTTCCTACCCAAAGTTTTTCATTTTTGTACCCAACTTTTGAACCATTACAAATATTCTTACTGTAATTATTCAAAAGACTCATCCCGCTGTTGGATGATAATAATAATAATGGTAAATGAGCACCAGAGGTCACCAAAGAATGTAGGGGCTGATGAACTAGAAGTTAGGTCCCTTTAAACAAGTATCATCAAATCACCAAAGAATCCCTCAAAATCTAGGTATCTAATGAATAATAAATAAGAAAAGTGGTAGATCTTCCCTTGCTTCCCATTTTCACACCAGGCAACTGCTAGGGCTGTGTCTTAAGGCCATGGTCGCTTCCTTCCCACTCCTAGTCCTTTCCTATCCCATCGTCGTCATAAAAGGTAACGACGTAAATCAACTTTTATACAGTTATCTTTGTACTCAGTTTCCACCACCATTCTCTGTTGATCTTTGTTGATTTCATCCTATAGTCTTGGGTACAGTTCTTCCGAGATGCAGTCTCAATTTACGTTACCAATTGTATTTCTCCGTCGAGTTGCTGAGTTGAAATAGCGAGACCTCGGACAATATTAAAACCACTGCACACTTAACACATACAAATTACAAAAGTGTATTGAGAGCTGTGACCGAACTTATGCCACTCGCTTATCAGTGTACCCAAAATAATATAATCTGACTTAGCCTCACTTCTGATTAATATCAAAACAAAATTAACATTCGCTCCAATAATTGGCACTCACTACCGCTGACAGGACAGAATAGCTCACATAATAAAACATTGTCCAAACTATGACACTTGCGACCACCGACAAGCCAAAGTAGCTGGCACTAACGAACAGTCACAGAATCCGAATTACAGTAGCTTCCTGTACACATGTGTGTACCAGCACCATATACTGTAGTATGGTGCAGGGTTATTCAGCGAAGTTGTCCACCTCAAATATCCTCTGATCCACTAAATATATTGACATTCTGTTTTCAAGTTCTTAAATTGTGTTAAGGGACTCATAAAGCATTCTCTCCTTCACGTACGTAATTAGAGAAACCGGTAGCAGTGTTGTTTCAAAAAATGCGCATCGAGCTAAAAGTGCTACGCTTATTTTGCAAATCCGACAAGTTCATTGGGGACATTAAAGGGTTTAATGTGTATATGCATTACACAGAAAGCGATACGCCACTCGCTGTAATGTCGAGTGCACGAATCTCTTGCGTGGCTTACGCCATGTTGGTAAACACACACACACACACACACACATACCGAACTTATTCCATGCATAGCGTACTGTGATTGTATTGTACATCGTCAAAGTGATGGTTAACCAGACGTGTAAGAATTAAAATTAGACGATACCTTCACAATGTACACTAAAGGGCGAGTTTTGTTTCATGTTTAATTTTAATGTATAAATTAATTCAATTTTCTCAGGTTCGCCAGTACTGAAAAAGTGTACAGTACTTACTATTTATCCTATTCAGTGAGATTTTTTTTCAGATATTTCCGCTAGGATACCGGACGAGATGGATAGGGGAAAATGCATACGTACTTAAGATATGGTATTCCATACGTGCTACCATTGAACGGTTACGTTCTGTGTAGGCTACTGTTGAAGCGGAGGAAAATGTACTGCAGCAACGAGGAAAAATTGCACATGCTTCTTATGTATGGTGAATAGAAAATAAATGCAACGTCAGCGGCAGCATTATACGTTGAGAGGTATCCGTTGCAACATCCATCACGAACTACCTTCGGAGATTGTGTAGGAAAAACGGAAATTAGATGTCTTGGAGGAGAAACAGAAACAAACAAACAAACAAACCAGCAACAGGTAAAACATTCGGTAGACATTCTTGCGTCAGTTGCGCACAATCCACAGATGTGCACAACGGGCATTTCGAGGAGCGCAGGAATAAGCCAGCAAAGTGCCGCTCGTATTTTTTAGAGGTACCATCTATACCACATATCACTTCACCAGCAGCTGAATATTCGTGATTATGAAAAGAGGGTTGATTTAAGTCCCTTTTCGTATGCAAATATGAGACAACAGAAAATTCCTCCAGCGAGTTCTTTCCATCGACGAAGTCACGTTCAGCAACCATGACAAAGTAAATGTGAGGAACAGGCACCGCTGGGCTACGGAGAACCCGAGCTGATTGAGGCTGGCAGAACACCCGAGATAGTGGAGTGTTAATGTGTGATGTGATCGGAGGACACATCAACAGGAAACAGATACCCAGACTATCTTCCAGACGTACTACTTGTTCTCCTCGAAGATGTTCCACTTGACGTACGCTACGTGCGTGTCGTTCCAGCATGACGCGTATCCTTTTCACTGGGCACTCGTTTCTAGGGAAGCCCTTACCAGGTCTTTCCTCCACCTGTGGATTGGACATGGAGGCACAACTAGGTGGCCACCACGTTCACCTGATATGAGTCCTTTGGATTCTTTTCTCTGGGGTACAGTGAAGGAGAATGTCTATCAGCAAGCCCCGACGACTCCAGATGGCCTACAGCGCCGCATCGTTGTAGGATGTCGTATAATATCGAGGGAAACACTTCAGTGCCAGAATATTGCATATGTGCATCACGATTGACGCTGACGTGTTCGAGCACATGCTAAGATAGTGACTTCAACTTCAATCGCTCGTAAGTGAACGAGTACGCGCAACACTAGCATCATCATTCCATTTCCAGAATCAACGGTGCTACACGTACAAATTTCTGGTGCCTTTTCTATTTATTACCGCTGAAAATTTGCGTGTTCACAGAACGTGTTCAAAATTCACCTGCAGCCGGTGGTCGAATAGGGCTTGTCTGGCGTAACGGTATAACATACAAATAGTAAATTAGGACGTCAAAGAGCTTATCGACAGCAAACATTTAAAATGAGACCATATCGTTCATTAGATTTTGAAGTTGATTTCATTTCCTGTTCTGTGTACTCGTGAGAAGGACAGTAAAGCACTGGAAGTATTACAGTTTCACTCTGTTGTTTTCTCTTCCCGATTCAGCGTCATTGAAACAAAAGCTACGTAACTCAGAAATACTGTACATTATTCTGTTGTTTCCTCGGGCCCGCTCGAGCTAAGGACGAGGTATGTTCATCAACAAGGCGTGAATCGCGCAGGAGGATAATGTACTCGACATCACAGCGAGTGGCGCATCGCTTTGTGTGTAATACCAATACATACGAAACCCTTTCATTTCTCCACAAGTACTCGGAATTGCAAAATAAGCACATTACCGAACTTGTCGCTTTACTCTTAGTTGTCCTATTGGGTAAAATTATTATAGTCCCATTAAAAAAAAAGTTGATACCGGTTTCTCGGTAATTACGTACGTAACGGAGACGAAATGGGCAATGTTTCATGAGTCCCTTAACAAATTTTAGAATTTGAAAACAGGATGTCAATATCTCCAACGGATCAGTTGAATAACCCGGTATATTGACTTGTAATTCAAACTGCTTCCTACTACGTGATTCCTGTAGTACTCTTCCGTAACGGTTATCTCAAGTTTAAATATTTAAACTGCAAAACATTCAGTTACGATATTTCTCTCAAAATTTATATATATAAAATAAGAGCTTTGTCTGTACATTGCTCAGAATTAAAAAACAATTGCATTTCTGTATCGGTCTCGTGACCACAGTAACAAGGAAATGCACTTTTTAATTATCCGTAAATCCTGTACAGTGGCTCAAAGTGAAACTCATGCACTGAAGTATAAGCTTGTATTGATCATGGCAATGAGGTAACTATGATGAAAAGTGAAACGAAATCTGGATTGTCTAATGCCTTAGACATTAGATTATGTACTGAAAGTGTCGATCACGTGGAACTATACTTTAAATATAGAATAAATAGTTTGTGTGAGTTGTCTGCATAACAGGTCTAAATGAAGCCCGTACAGTACATTGCTGATGTCAGTGTAACAGTACACAGCCTATTCACTCCCTCATTCCTACTCAAACGTGTGCCCAGGTAGACGTGCTTCATTCCGAGATCTGCTTACAGTACGTACGGTACATAACAAATGCAATGGGACATCAGAATTGACAATCTTCACTGGAGAAACATCAACGTATCCTCCATCATCATAGACAATGTAAATCTCTAAGAGAAATAGCCAAAGTCGTAAATAGATCGCATTCCACTGTACAGGACATCATAAAACATTTCAAAAAACGAAAAGTGTTAGTCAACAAGGCAAGAGAGCTCCAGAAAAAACCTTTAGTTACGTAATGACTTGGAAATGAATCAAAGAATCCGCTCCGAAATTGACTTTAGAGGCTGAAAAGTGGTTAGGAAAGAAATGTAATGCTGAAACAATGAGAAATGTGTTACGGAAACATAATTATAACGGCCGAGTAGTTAGGAAGAAACTTTTCATTAGTGAACTCAACGGAAGGAAGAGACTCACATTTGCTAAAGAACACCAAAATAAGGCTGTTGAAGTTTGGAAAACAGTTTAAGATAAACCGCTTTGAATCCGATGAGAGGGCTTGTGTGATGTAACCCAAATACCGAACTTCAAAAGAAGAATCTACGACCATCTATGAAACATGGTGGGTCTGTCCGAAAATGGGGCTGTATGGCTGCTAGTGGGGTGGGTAATTTAGAGTTCATAGAGGACATTATGGACAAACATGTGTATTTAAACATCTTACAGAAGAATGTACAACCCAGTGCTCAAAACCTTGGGATTGGTAGTACATTCAGAATTTATCAGGATAATGATCCGAAACACCAGGTTCTGAAAGTTCGCAGCTGTCTTCTTTACAAGTGCCCAAAGATATTAGAAACTCTACCCCAGTCATCGGATATTAATATAATAGAACATCTATGGTCTCACCTCAAAGTTAAAGTACAACGGCACTCAACCAGAAACAAGAATTAATGGGTGAGTTGGCCGTGCGGTTAGCGGCGCGCAGCTGTGAGCTTGCATCTGGGAGATAGTGGGTTCGAACCCCACTGTTGGCAGCCCTGAAAGTGGTTTTCCGTAGTTTCCCATTTTCACACCAGGCAAATGCTGGGGCTGTACCTTAAATAAGGCCACGGCCGCTTCCTTCCCGCTCGTACGCCTTTTCTATCCCATCGTCGCCATAAGACCTATCTGTGTCGATGCGTCGTAAAGCCAATTGTAAATAAATAAAACAATAATTACTTGAAGAAATCAATTTTAGAAGAATGGAACAAGATTCCTTTGTCTTATTGGGAAAAGCTGGTGAAATCAATAACCGGGGATCGAGGGACGTTATAAACAATAGTTTCCTACAAATTATTCACTATTTCTATTAGTATTCTATTTCCAATATCTACAGTGGCAAAATACAATTATTGTGTTGTAGTAAGAAAGTGTGTAAGTTTCATTTTGTGACAAAAACTGTTCTATTATGACAATGTAATTTTCTGTTACATTGTTCCAAATTATGAATTGCTAAGGATGGATTGTATGAAGGTTATATACTTAGTATTATCATATTCATTTCGTTAATGTACTGCATGTCCTTTTTTCTTTATTTACTGTTATACACGTCTTTATATCACTGTACGAGATTCCCTTTGAGCAACTGTATGTATGTATGTATGTATGTGCGCGTATCACGAGAAAACGGCCGAAGAGAATTTAATGAAAATTGGTATGTGAAATCAGGGAATAAGTCGCTGCAGTCTAGGCTATAAATTATTTTATTTTATTCACGCTGAGTGAAATGGTAGTTTAGGGAAAGGCCTAATATTTAATTCTCAAATATTTATGTTATTAGTTGTCCTATCTATAAATACTACATAACTAATGTTCTATAGTATTACATTTCCGATTATTTGTCTTACACATTTTTACCGTACTGGCTATGATATTCATGAATTTGGATTTTTGTTGCTAAGCCTATATCGGCGCAGAGTCACGACAAAATGTGTAAACAAATTTTAATGAAAATCGGTGTGCAAAGGAACTACAGTCTACGCTATAAATAATTTTATAAGATGCCCCACTATTACAGAGTCGGAAGAAAACTAAATATGAAGGCCTACAATATAGGAAGCTCATAAAATTGATCAATAACAATACATTGGCCATTGTTTGTTGTGATATGCTTCGTGTCTTCTGCTGCCACTCATCTCTGATATATTGGATAACTGCTGCGTACCGAGTGTGACAGCCTGACTGAATATTGGCGGAAGTAGCTGGGAAGTTAGATCTATCTATCTATCTTTAGCTTGCCATTCTTTTCTTACTGGTGCGGAACACTCTGGTTCATCATAGCATTCCAGCTATTCAATCCTTTCTCTGAGGCGCTGATTAGAATTAGCAGTGTGCACATTTAACGGAATAACGACAGGAGTGTTCGAGGCTGTCTGCTTCCTGGTCATTCCAGCACAAACGACTGTTAGATCGGCAGCGTAGTACTGTTCGTTAAAAGTGAGAAAATGTGCGGTCTTTCATTTGATCGAGTATTTTATATGATAACATTGACTTTAATCGCTACATTTCTACTGACGTCATTGTAATGATCTGTGTTGACTTCAGTTGGACAAACCACAATGACAGTCTTCCTGAGAATTCCGTAGCGAAGCACGGGTACATCAGCTAGTTTTAATTATTTTCGGTAATGGATTTCATGTCTTTAAGCACTTCCTGTATCGTATTTCTGGGATTAACGACTGAATAAAAACTATCTGGATTACACAAGTGTGTCCCAATAACTGGATTACAGTCTAACAGTATTTAAATAAATATTAATATAATCTAAAATCATAATCTAATTATAATATTGAATCTTCCTAAAATTGAATTTTGCTTGTTGTTGCTTGTTGGCTTAAGGGGCCTAACATCGAAGGTCATCGACCCCTAAAAATTATATGTATGGTGGAGGTTAACTGATGCATGAAAGTAACACAAGTAACAGATCTTTGGGAGGGAATCACAATGTCTCAAGTTTCAAGTCTGTGGCTTGTACCGTTACGGTGTAATATCACAATGAAATCAGTGATGTAAAGGGTTAATTGGTCTAAACGCAGACCTACGGAGTGTACAAACACCTTAGGATAAGTGTCGGAACAAATGCTTATTGGTTACTTGTCCTCTCTCGACGCGTTTAGGGGCGGAACATTATGACTTGAATTGTAGCAACGAACAGCAGCACAATGGAGGGCACGATGCACGAGGTCGGCAGCCTCGTTGGGAGCGGAGGAGCTACAGTACTTGTGACGTAATGTTTGCTATTTGCTTTACGTCGCACTGACACAGATAGGTCTTATGACGACGATGGGATAGGAAAGGCCTAGGAGTTGGAAGGCAGCGGCTGTGGCCTTAATTATGGTACAGCCCCGGCATTTGCCTGGTGTGAAAATGGGAAACCACGGAAAACCATCTTCAAGGCTGCCGACAGTGGGACTCGAACCCACTATCTCCCGATTACTGGATACTGGCCGCACTTAAGCGACTGCAGCTATCGAGCTCGGTGACGTAATATTTACAGGCCGGACTTGAGTAGTGTTTTATCCAGTGATCACACCGCTTAAATATCGGTGTACGACCGATCATTCGCCATTGTTCTACATTTAGGGCTGTCGCCCAGGTGGCAGATTCCCTATCAGTTGATAACTTAGTCTTTTCTTAAATGACTTCAAATAAGCTAGAAATTTATTAAACATCTCATGATCCATTCACTGATTCCTCTGTCTATAAACGAGTATTTGGCCCTATTTGTCCTCTTGAATTCTAACTGTATCTTAATTTTATGATCTTTCCTACGTTAATATCATTCAGTTCACAGTTCTTCATTTAGCGCTGTCGCCCAGGTGGCGGATTGCTGATCAGTTTCAAAATAGTTGGAAATTTATCCAATATCTTCCGTGTAAAATTATTCCACTCCCTAACTCCTCTTCCTATTAATGAATCTTTCCACTTGAATTCCAGTTTTATCCTATAATTTTCTTACTTTAAAAAAATTCCATGCAAGCATATTCGTCTACTAATGTCACTCCACGCCATCTCTCTACCAACACCTCGGAACACACCGCTTAGTCGGGCAGCTCGTCTTCTCATTCCGAAGTCTTCCCAACCCAAAGTTTGCAACATTTTCGTAAAAAATAAATTCGTATCCTCTTCCTGAGGTGGCGCAGCTACATTTACATACCAGTCTTCCCGCGAATCTTACTATCCTTGCAGAAAGGTGTAGGAAATATACGCAGGACAGAAAGAACTGACGATTGGTTGTGAATGATGTCCACGTTACCCGACGATCGCTCTGGCTGAATGTTCTCATCTCTCACATCTAGTTTAGTTCTAAGAAAGAGGAAATAAACTAGCGATATGGAGAACTGCGCCTGCCTACATTCATCAGCACTAGCCTAGTCCACAGTTTGACCTCTGTAGGTCAGTAGCTTAACTTTATTCTCGCTTCTAGCAGTGATGGGCTGTCTCGCCTAGTACACGGTCTGACCTCTCGAGGTTAACTTCTTAATTATAGGTTGGCATTATTTAAATAAATATTCTAAAATCCTAATCTAATTACAATATTGAATCTTTGTGCAGTTAAATTATACAGAATATACAAATTATTTATAATATTTCCATTTAAAAATTGTGTAATGCTTTTGTAACGTTATACATGTTACGTTCCATAGAATACAGGCAGAATGAAACGTAAGGACAAGAATGAAACAGAAACCCATGCACCCAGGAGGACTTGAGCCGGCTATCCCTCGATGCCTAGACTGCGGTGTTACAGACTCAGCTACGTGCTCACTGCCACTTCATTAGTTGATTAGTTGATACAAGACTGAAATTTATCAAAGCCGATTTTCTAGAAAATGCGTGGATATCTAGCCCAATGGGTTTTGTACATTCATATTAGAGGGAACACCATCGTACTACGTTCTTATGTATGGAAAGTAATTCGTGACTCTTCTATCTGAAGGCCCCCTTGTGAGTAAATTTGCACACATGAACAAGTACACCGGAAGAAGTTTGTCTCTTCCTCCTGCATAATTAGGCATGATTAATAGTACCGGTAAATGAAATTATATTAGCTAACCAACAAGTGTTGATGAGCTAGTGTGGAATCCACTTGTCGGTGTAGTGAAACTCCCATTCTTTCGCGAATAGGAAGAGCTACACTCAGACACTACGCAGATATTCGCCATTCTGCTACTCTGCAATTTGCTGAAAAATTACTTTGAAATGCGCATAAAATAACAGAAACCAAAGCTTCACCTAGCACAGTAACTTAAATCTTTACAGTGAATCTGTAGTGAAGTAATATGGCGGCGGACGTATGCTTCATGAGCTCTGCCTGTCGGTTTATTTACTATAAATGACCATGATTTAAACACATGCTGTACCGACGCAGTTAGATACGTATTGCTGTCGTCACCTTGCGTGTTAAGATGACATATCTTCAGAGTTAGTTTGTAATTTCAGTACTGTTTGTTTTCCCGTGTACTGTATTAATAGCGCAGCGTATATGTTCAACGGGACTACGTAGTCTGGAATCTTCGAAATTTAGATGGAACAATTTTGGAAGCAGTAACTTGGAGTTTGAGTACAGGTGCTAGTGAATTTTCTAGTCTTCTGTGAATTTATGGAACGCGTGAATCTCTGTTTTCGAAAGAACCTCACTTTCAAAACAATAGCAATACCACGGTGTACATATCCAACTGACTACGTAGTATGGAATCTTTGAAACTTAAGACATTTTTTGAAGTGGTAACTGGGAGTGACAAATGGGAAGCTACTGACAGTTACTGCTCGTGTATATGTTGGTATGTTATGAACCTTACAGATTGTGAAATTTCCCAGTATGGTCTGGTATAGTACGAGATTGTCTAGCCTGGGCAAAAAGTAATGTTAAATAACGATTTAATGCACGTCTGTTAGAAAAACAGAACAAAAACTTTCCAGGAGGTGTTAATTGGTATCGATCAAGTAGACGTTTTCAGTTCTTGGCATGTAATGCATTTGTTTCTGAAAATACTTTGCTGTTTCGTTTTAAAAGTTATGAAATATACTGTTACGAGTAATACACCGTCTATTCCGTTAAACTAATTTAACCGGGCGCGTTGGCCGTGCGGTCAGGGGCGCGCGGCTCTGAGCTTGCATCAGAGAAATAGTGGGTTCGAATCCCACTATTGGCAGCCCTGAAGATGGTTTTCTGTGGTTTCCCATTTTCACACCAGGCAAATGCTGGGGCTGTGCCTTAAATAAGGCCACGGCCGCTTCCTTCCAACTCCTAGGCCTTTGCTATCCCATCGTCGCCATAAGACCTATCTGTGTCGGTGCGACGTAAAGCCGCTAGCAAAAAAAAATCTAATGTAATCAAGGATAACCCAATTACTGTAGTACACACACAATTTACACTTGACAATGAATGACAACACTTCACTAATTAGTAGCTGCTTACGAAAGTCTCTCATCCTCACACATGTATCCCGGCTTGCTGTTATTTACCTGGAACGGGCGATCCCTCCGTAATCGTGATTGACAGATGTCTCGTTTCACTACGCTTCGCACGCATAAGTCACTCCACCCGGCAGTTCCTTGCACATAGTTTCGAACACACGTCAGTTGGCTATTTTTACACGCGCGTGCTATACATTCCGTTCGACTCCAGACAAAACCAGTAACTCGCACGATCAACTCGCTTGACTGCTCCACACAGTCAATACATATCACTCGGCAACACAACTTAATACAACTACTAAATAATGACAAGAACTCCCAGCGTCAGTATCACTCAGCCAGTCCACCATGCCGACACTCTTTCAACACTCACTCCTCCCAACGGCAAAAATCTGCTTTTATATACCTTCTGATGAGATTCTAGTATTTTCGGGTGAGGCCAAAATACGAACATTCTGGTTTAGTCTTCCAAAAAATCTGTGGAGACAAGAGACAAAAAGTTAATACAGTAAGAGGCCGTCACATGCCCTCAGGGTGGCCTGTCTCATCATCCTTTCCAGGAAATACCGAAGGGCTTTGGAGTCGTACTAAATACTGTGAGTTACTTTGCCCTCCCAACTATGAAATACAAGAAAGCGTATAAAACCACAAGCCGTCCTTTATATTAACCGTGATTGCTGTTATAACATATCCAGGCTAATAAACATATTTCATTTTCCAGAAGCACTTCGTTCTCATGTGGGGTTTTTGAAATCAAATGTCACGTCTTTGTGATTGAGAGGGGTTCCTTGTATAACTGGAGGTCTCGTGGCCATGATCACTGTATCGGCAGTCATACAATTTTGCTTTGTTTCCATGCCTGTTTCCTTGAAAATATTTCCAGTCTATATATGTTTGTGAAAATCAAGGGACGTGTCGTCGTTAAAATGCCCAGTGAATGGCTATTCAGCTGTTTGCTCACAGTTATACAGCTAAGGAGTTTTATTTTGTTTCTCCTTGTTCAGTCCCGGATTGGACTCTTCTGCAGTCTACCACCTCTGCATTGTTACGGTATTCTTTTTTTTTTTTTTCTAGTGATTTAACGTCGCACTAAGACTTTCGAGGTTTTTGGCGACGCAAGGATAGGGAAAGGGCTAGGATGGGAAGGTAGTGGCCGTGGGCTTAATTAAGGTACAACCCCAGCATTTGAAAATTTAAAAAAAACACGGAAAACCATCTTCAGGGTTGCCAGCGGTGTCAGGTTCCTGTGGAGAATGCGAGAAATAATTCGTTCTTACAACCAAGGAGAGGTTATCGTATAACATGACTCGTAAAACATTTTCAGGATGTGACTTTGACGCTACAGTCAAAAAGTAAGGATAGGTCCAGGTTCTTGATATATATTAGGGTGGAATTATCTTCGCGTCAAATTGAAATTTGTGTTTTTATTGTTCAAATATGGTATAATTATTGATGTCCAACAGATATTAACATTGGAAATATCATTTTCGTTGTGTAATACTTGGCTAGGAACAGCATTGCAAAATTTAAAAAAAATGGACACTGGTAATTGGCGTTATAAGAGAAGTTATTTCTTGGGTTGAATCCATTTACGAACAGTAAAATTCTAAATATCGTTTTGCTCGAAAAAAAATGTAATGAAGAACTACTGTTGGGTTGAATCCATTTACGAACAGTAAAATTCTAAATATCGTTTTGCTCGAAAAAAATCTAAGAACTACTGTTTTTCAGCCTTCTAGAACTTATTTACATGGTGCTGCTCCTTTTCAATGCAACAGTCATAACTTTAAGAACGTGTTTACCTCGGTGCATTGTGGCGTAAATTTGAGGTTGCTTGATAACATTGCTCTTAAATCTGTTCAGGTTGATTAATGACATGAGTTAGAGTTATGGTTGTTTCGGTAAAGGTCATATGTTATCGTCGCTTATTGTGAACTTATCGATGAAACTTTATACAGTGTTGGGAGATTAATTTCCTACGACCTGTTGCTGAAGGCGAGGTAATAACCAGAGCGGAATATCTGGTTCCTGCGAAGAGGGACTGAAGGGAAACCAATACTTCCAGTGTAGTTAGTATGGAATGAGAACAAATGTATTAGTCCCCCTTCAAGGTCACGGTAATGGCGAGTTCGTGGACGTTAATATTGTGATTATTCAGACGTTCGTAGCGAGGTTCTGAGTAGCCATGTAGAGTTTGGGTGGGGCAATGAAGTAATCAGATCTCGTTCTCGGTGTTGATTGTCGAAGGCTCATTTTTTATTAAAATTATTGCAGCTTTAATTGGCCCATGTGCCATTGTGTTTCCTCTGTATTACCGTATGGTTTTAGTTTAAAATACATGCCACCTAAGATTTCTGAATACACGTCTGTTGTCCTTGGGACAACTTCAGCACTGATTAATCGAATTATATTCGGTATTTCTTAGTTATTTTTATAGACAATTTTCAACCTTGTAATATTTACGTCTAGATTAGATTCATCTTCAAAAAATGGGATTCCAAATGAATCGCGTTCTGGTGGTCAACAATTAGGCAAGCCGTTGATTGCTTGTGTTCCTTGACATGTATCTTTGATTTGTTAAGTAGGAAGCCATACTTTTTCAGTGCCGACTCGGGTATAAACTTCAGCGTTTTTCAGCGTGACGAAACACTAATTTTAACACACATAACATTATGGCATACCTTTAAAATGCATTACTAAACAAAGAATACAAAAACGTGCTATGAAAAAGAGATAAAGTACGCAAGTCCTAGGTCGAGCTGAAATGGTTTAACTCACTAAGATTTGGCAAAAGCAGGCTACGATGATAGACTTGATTGAATCACTATATTTTTCCGTCTTTGTGTATGCCTGAGACCTGGACCTTGAAAGCTGATGACAAAAATCGAATCGATGCGTAGGAAATATGTTGGCGGAGAATGCTACGTATACCCTGGACGGAAAGAACAAATGCTCAATTATAGACGAGCTAAGCGTCAATAAACATCTATCTTTCCGTGCAAGTAAGTGCTACTTGCTGTTCCATGGACACATTTTCAAAAAAGGGACAGAATTTAGGAAAAGGGAAAAAAAACTTTATCAAGGCAATGTTGAAGTCAGTAGAGCACGAGGGAGAAGAGCAAATAATTGGTCAGATCAAGCGAAGATGATCACTGCTCCTCTTCAGATCATATAAAGAAAAGCTGAAGACTGCTCTGGATAGCGACGTCTCGTCAAGGCTGCAACACAGAAATGAAGTAATGAGATCACGACGCTCAGCAATGAACAGAACGACTGATGATGATGATGATGAAGAACAAGTGAACGCAGAAGTCGTCAACTGTCACCTTGGTACGTTTGAAAAAGGTTTTTGTTCTTCTCTAAGGCTGCTAATAGTCCGTTACCTCCTGTGACTACGTTTGGACTGAAGCCAGATCCCTTGCTCCGATCTTCTGTTTGCTATGTAGGTGTTCAGGGGAATGAGGAGGGAAAGTGCTGTACTGAGAGTCAACTCAAGACCTTAGCGGTCCCTTTGAAGTCTGTCAGACTTCTGGTCGGTGAAAAGGCTTCCGCAGCGCCAAGTAGCGCCAGTTTGGTTAGATATTCTGGTGAACTGACTTGACGAATTAATTTTTTTTGCCCTGTATAAATATTGTAAAATATATCACAGCTTGTATGCTATTCGTGTTTGTTACCAACTCTTATATTTCATACGTAGATGGCTGTGGATAGTTATTGTTCTCAGTGGTGTAAGTAGCAAAATAATAATCATTAGTACGATATTGATATCTTATTGCACTGTGTACTTAGTAAGCTTTGTTCGAGTTCATTCCATTGCTGATAAGTTCGCATAATATGTGCGACGTTGAAGATGGATCCAAGAAAACTGTTGGCAATATAGGCTGCATCAGTATGTTCAGTATTCATAATGGCTGCCAGCTGTGAGCAAGACGACTGTGATGCTGTGACGCTTGAGTCCCCTGTGAAATACTTTAAAGCTAACAAAAGTGGAGACAAATTAAGTAGGAAATCTAAACGAAATTGTTGTAAACGTTTACAGTAGCCTACAAGATGAGAATCCCTAACTCACATTCCAGACGTTTAGCGTAGGAATAGCATCCTTTGGAATTTATTAAGCGTGGGTTCGAACCCCACTTTCGGCAGCCCTGAAGATGGTTTTCCGTGGTTTCCATTTTCACACCAGACAAATGCTGGGGCTGTACCTTAAGGCCATGGCCGCTTCTTTCCCACTCCTACACTTTTCTATCCCATCATCGCCATAAGACCTGTCTGTCTTAGTGCGCCTGGCTCAGTCCGGTGGTATCGAAGGTGCTCAAATACGTCAGCCTCGTGTCGGTAGATTTACTGGCACGTAAAAAGAACTCCTGCGGGACTAAATTCCGGCACCTCGGCGTCTCCGAAAACCGTAAAAGTAGTTAGTGGGACGTAAACCAATTATTATTATTATTATTATTATTATTATTATTATTATTATTATTGTCTTAGTGCGACATTAAATCAATTGCAAATATATATTAAGCACTAATTAAAATTGTGTGAACAGTAGTACGAAAATTAATTCAGTAGCGCATTGATAGTGAGGTTTTCAAGTGTGTGTGATGGTTACGGTAGGTTTAGTTGTCTTTTTTGTGATGTGTATATCTATTGGTTCTTTGGTATTTAATGATTTGCTTATTTCCTATGTGTAACATGTTTGGATCTTGTGCTTATTGGTATGGAAATTGCTTTGTGTATCATTGTATGCAGTCCGCCTGATTTGTGTGGGAGGGTGGTTGGATTCGTTGTTTGTTGTGTGTGATGTCTGAGTGGGACAAACAAAAAGAACAAAATACGCTAAAAATTACAGAGCACAAGAATGATGCCGTTTGAAATCACAAGTATTTACACTAACGTACCAATAAATATTAAAGTGATCGGAAACCATCTAAAAGAAATAAATCACTATAAGAAACAAACGAAATAATTAACCGTCTAAGAACCGTAAATCGGAACAATTATAACATTCATCGGCAAAATATTTTGTGGAAAGAAAGGGTCAACGATGGGCTCACAATTATCAGGTATAATAGCTAACATTTTCCTAAATAACATTCAAAACGGTGTAACCAACCAGCATTCCAAAGGGTTCTTACGCTGGAGCAGATACCTAGATGACATATGTTTTCATGATAATGTCACAAACGCACAGCAGTTATGAAATACACTGAATTCCTTACACAAGTCCGTCAAATTCACAATGGAGCCAGAAACATACAAGCAAATTCATTTTTAGACATCACAGTCGGTAGGAATAATTCCGATCTGTCAATGAAATACGCAGAAAACCCACTCAAATATCACACTCAATAGACAACGAATTCAATCACCCGTATACACACAAATTAGCATCACTGAATACAGTGATACAGACCAATTTTCATATCAATGAGCGCAACAGATTTCAATAACGAAGTGCAAACAGTGAAGCAAATCGCGAAGGACGACATTATCTATCCTGATACTGTAGATCGATTATTAAAGAACACCAGAAAAACCATACATGAAAAATGAAAGTAAATTGTCGTCAAGTATGTGAACAAGAACACCTACAAAATAGCTAACATTTTCAAAAATTAGCCTTTAGAACTGCAGAAACATATCAACAAATGGAACCTAAACAAAAAAGGCATTTTCTCCAAATCAGGAGTTCATGAACTCTGTCAAGGACCAAACCACAGCGCCTAGAATAATGGTCAAACAAACTGTAATTTGCACACTAGACGCAAAGAACACAAAAATGCGTTTAGATGCAATTGGCATTCAGCCTTCGGAGAACATTTATACGACAACTCACACCATTTCAGACATCTACATATGCATAAAAATGTTTCACATCGAAAATAAAAGTATATCATAAAACATAAGAGTCAATATATATTCACAAAGCAAAAGAAAACCAACCAAACAACCCTCAACGATCACACATATTTGAAAAATTCCCTTCTCATTGTACTACTAAATTCATTTTTGTACAACTTTTCACACTTATCATTAGCGCTTAATAAATTTCACAGGAGGCTATTCTGACGCTGAACTGGAATGCGGGTTAGGTTATTCTTATCTGTACTAAATCATCTGAATTTAGGCAGCGTCCTGGCCTCTCAGACTTTTCAGTAGTTTCTTAATCACTGAAAATTATCAAGCAAGAAACTTATTAAATCACTGCTGCATTTTTCAACAATCATCATCATCATGCTTTTACGCTAACGCTCATCAAAACAAATAAAATATAACCGCGTAGCACTTACTCTCCCATCTTCGCTGAACAAAGTTATTGCCTTCAGACTTCCCCTCATCCTCGACTTAGCAAACTAACAAGGGGGCATTCTCTACTCGTCACCACCGATTTCGCTCAAATTTATAGAACATGCAGGGCTTGGCTAGAAATGAAAATGCCCGAAGTGGGAACTCCAGATGGCCAAGCGTATCGAAAATAAAACTAAAAATAGTAATGTTGACGTGGCTCTCGCACGGTATAAGCCACTTACGTTAGTGCGCACGCCGAGCAGTTGTTGGCGTAGCGGTAAGAGCTTGGACTGGTAATTCGATGGACGTGGGTTCAACTCTCCGTGTGCAGACTTTTTTTCTGTCAACTTTTATATTATTCATTTTCCAATTAAGCAAAGAAGTGAACAATTCATTTTATTTATTTATACGCAAAAGGCATAGAAAAGGTAAAAGAAATGGGACTTAATTGTCAGACTTTTTTCTACCTCTGCCAAGAATATATTGTTTGTGTGCAGCCACCAGGAGCAACCTTCACTTGTCAGGTGAAAACGAATCTTACAACGAAACGACTATTCACGTTTATGGCACATTCTCAAGGAGGGGAGATAGCCAATAAAGAAGAAAAAAGAATTTCTGTTTGAACACGTCGGGACTCCAAATTTTCCAAAATTGTGCGCTCATTAAAAAAGTGACGTCCTATATGCCTTTTGCATACATCATCATCTGTTTACCCTCCAGGTTCGGTTTTTCCCTCGGACACTGCGAGGGATCCCACCTCTACCGCCTCAAGGGCAGTGTCCTGGAGCTTCAGACTCTTGGTCGTGGGATACAACTGGGGAGAATGACCAGTACCTCGCCCAGGCGGCCTCACCTGCTATGCTGAACAGGGGCCTTGTGGAGGGAAGGGAGGATCGGATGGGATGGGATAGGCAAGGAAGAGGGAAGGAAGCGGCCGTGGCCTTAAGTTAGGTACCATCCCGCCATTCGCCTAGAGGAGAAGTGGGAAACCACGGAAAACCACTTCGAGGATGGCTGAGGTGGGAATCGAACCCACCTCTACTCACTTGACCTCCCGAGGCTGAGTGGACCCCGTTCCAGCCCTCGTACCACTTTTCAAATTTCGTGACAGAGCCGGGAATCGAACCCGGGCCTCCGGGGGTGGCAGCTAATCACGCTAACCACTACACCACAGAGGCGGACTCTTTTGCATGCAAATAAATTAAATAAATTAAAATAAATGAATAATATAAAAATTGAAAAAATATTCCCCATACGGGGAGTCGAACCCACGACCATCGAATTACCAGTCCAAACTCTTACCGCTAGCCAACTACTGCTCGGCGTGCGCACTAACGTAAGTGGCTTATACGGTACGAGATCCGCTTCAACATAATAATTTTTAGTTGTATTTTCTATACGCTTGGCCATCTGGAGTTCCCACTTTCGGTACTTTCATTTCTAGCCAAGCCATGCATGTTATATAAATTTGAGCGAAATCGGTGGTGACGAGTAGGGAATGCCCCCTTGTAAGACTACACTTTTCACTCCTTTCGTTAGCATTTGATGAATCCCACAGGTTGTTACTCTGACGCTAAACGTCTGTAATATAGGTTAGGTTATATTTATCTGTACTAAATTCCTTGAATTTAGGCATCGTTCTCCCCATTTGAGACGTTTAAATGGATTATTATATATCAGTAAAATAGTGTGTTACGAGGTATTTTAAAAATTCATTTCCGAATTTTATTTCTTAAAATATCAGTATAATTTATTTTCTGATACACACACAGTCAAATATAGTATAACCATGTAGTACTTCCCCTCCCCTCTTGGCTGAACAGAGTTATTGCCTACTGCCTTCCCCGCAAACACCTACATAGCAGACGACCGGAGCAAGGGAATTGGCTTCAGTCCAAACGTAGTCGCTGGTGGTAACGGGCTGTTATCAGCCTATTGTAATGTGATAAAACTTTCTCAAAGTTACCAAAGTGACAGTTGACGATTTCTGCTTTCATAATTCGTTGCAGTTCACAATCATTGAAAAGTTTCACAACGCAAACAGTATTGTACATATATACGCGTAGTTTAAAGTGATTTGATAGTATCTGAAGATGTTAATGGAGTACGAAACGCCAATCTTCGTTTGGTAGTTTATTGTGTAAAGGATACGTTATATGTGTTGTAATTAGTGTTTCGACATGCTGAAAAACTGCGTAATGGTGTAGTTTTCTTGATACAGAGACCGAGAATTTCTTTCTAAAATTGTGGTGATGTGACAGCTGTGTAGAAATGGCCGTAAAATTCGTGGTAAACGCAGGCGAAATAATGAAAGTATGTACCGCTTATTCTTTAAACGCATTTCCTTAGCCGAACGCACCATATCACCATATTATCGTCCGGCTCCATGGCTAAATGGTTAGCGTGCTGGCCTTTGGTCATAGGGGTCCCGGGTTCGATTCCCGGCAGGATCGGGAATTTTAACCATCATTGGTTAATTTCTCTGGTACGGGGACTGGATGTATGTGTCGTCTTCATCATTTCATCCTCATCACGACGCGCAGGTCACCTTCGGGTGTCAATTCGAAAGACCTGCACCTGGCGAGCCGAACTTGTCCTCGGACACTCCCGGCACTAAAAGCCATACGCCATTTCATTTTACCATATTATCATTGATTAATACGTACTGTCTCTTTATTGATCGTGGATATTTTTACGGCCTTAATCCAAGGTGGTGACATATCCTGACTGGTTACACATGCGTTTGCTTGTAAAGAACGGATCAAATTTCATTTCACACGCGACGATCCCGTCGATGGTCTTCAAAATTTTAAATTACATGCAACCTTGCATCCACTCATCGAATATGTTTATGGCTTTCCCATAAATGAATGCAGAACATATAAATAATAATAATAATAATCATCTTAATCGTATGACCTTGGTTATCGTGTGCAGTTACTTTTGAATTTGACACCATTTAGGCTGCCTACTTCTCAATTTCGACGTTCCGTTCTACAGTACTCTACTCGATGCCAGGGAATCTGGGCATTTTACGGCTGTTCGATCATAAATGTGTCGCCAGAGAATTTTCTACATTCCGACATCCTACTACTGTTGAATGTTTGCTAAATACTATTTAACTTTTCCATTGGCTAGCGTACCAAATCGTAACGAGCGACCTCTCAATCGTCTCTCTCTCTCTCTCTCTCTCTCTCGCTCTCTCTCTCTCTCTCTCTCTCTCTCTCTCTGTGTGTGGATTTTTCCCCGTAATGCATCACCTACTCCTTATAGCAGATCCACTAGATTGTGACGTAATTTATAGCTTACATTGTGTCTGTTGCCAGTAGAGGAAGTTTCTACATGGAGTATGAAATGGACTTTTCCACCCCGACTAACTCTGCAAGGTTGGTCTTGGAATCCAGAGATTGACAGACTATCACTAATCCACAGAGGGAGTTACTCGATATAAATGTATCTGTCTGAACCTATAACTATTACAGTTTTATCTGCTATAATTAAATACGTGTTATTCTGGACATTTCAGTCAATAAGTCAATCACCACATAGTATATGGTCATTTATTACAAACGTTGTCATCATATTTGATACGTTTTACGAATTTAATGATTTTACGAAAAATTATCCAGTTGTTGGATCGTCTCAGATAATTCTGACCCCAACTTAAGATAACATAACATGTTTAGGCTTATACTTGCTTCTAATACTTGAATACGTATTTTCAGGAGTTCTTGAGTTGAAGACATCCGGTGTGGCGAACTGCTTTTTGCTAAATACTATTTAACTTTTCCATTAGACAGCGTACGAAATCGTAACGAGCGACCTCTCAATCGTCTCTCTCTCTCTCTCTCTCTTTCTCTCTTTCTCTCTCTCTCTCTTTCTCTCTCTCTCTCTCTGTGGATTTTTCCCCGTAATGCATCACCTACTCCTTATAGCAATCCACTAGATTGTGACGTAATTTATAGCTTACATTGTGTCTGTTGCCAGTAGAGGAAGTTTCTGCTTGTGTTTCCTTGGCTTCATGGCCTCGACAGTGATAGATGATTAATTATTGGGGAGATAGCTCTTCATTTACATGGTATGTTGCCCTACATCCCATCTTCAGTTATGTTAACAAATGATCTTAATTAGTCGATAGTACTTAATTACGTTTATAAGAATACGTTAAGTATTTCCAAACATCAGGGATAGTTTGATGATTGTTTTTCTTGTTGGAATAAGTGTTCCAGACTGTGGGTGAATTTGGCGGGTTCGATCCCTACTCAATCCGATGGTATTTAGAGGTGCTCAAATATGTCAGACTCGTGTCAGTAGATTTATTGACACATATAATTCCTTAGGACAAAATTTCGGGACCTCGATGTTTCCAAAAACCGTAAGAGTGAGATGTAAAAACATCGTTATTATTATTATTATTATTATTATTATTATTATATTAATATTATTATTAATAATATTAATAATAATAATAATAATAATAATAATAATAATTTAAGCCCACTAGGGAGCGTTTATGACTAGTTCATTTTGGATGCTCGTTTTCGTTCCCAATACATCTTGAGCCCTGCTTTAAGTTTTTATTTTCTTCCCTGTGAAAGAGGTTTGCGGGATTTGGGGCACTGATGCAATGAGGTAGCAGAGATGACACATCTCAAAATCCTTGTCTTCCAGATTTACGTAACAAAAAACTAATAATGAACCCCTTACTTCCTCTATTGGTTCTCAACCTCAATTTCGTTAATAGTAAGTTTAATTTCAGAAAACGTAATTTTCATTTAGGAAAAAGTACTTACAAGTAAATTTAATATAACTTATATTCAGAAAAACACCCCAACTCATAGTATGTGAAAACACGAACAAAGCGTTTCTGTATTTGTGTATTATTTTATTCTCAGCATTGAGAGGCGTGACAATGCTGTAGTTGTCTTGATGACGAGTAAACAGACCGTACAATTCCATATTGTTTCATTTACAACATTTAAATAATAATTTACTTGTACAATATGGAAAACAGGGAACTTATTCGATATCGAAGAGGGAAATATCAAAAGGTATCCGAGAAATGTAACTGAATTCTGAATGCAGAGAACATTATTTAAACTGGAAACAGATTGCTACCGCTAATGGGGTGAAGTACAAGACTGCTTGCTTTGACTGGTTCAAAAAAGGTAGCGTCCAACGAAAAGATTGTGGCTGTAAGCGGCGTCCTAAACTGCGTGAAGATGACGATTCCCTTATTCATTGGGTAGCTGAAAGATCACAGCTTAGGTTAAAAAGTATATGCCAACGTTTCAGAAAAGAGAAAGGCATAATTGTTTGACAGCAGACTGTGTCCAAACTTCTGGATGGACGTTTAATAATGCTGAAGAAAGTTTACAACCCTCCGGGTGGGGTAAATTCAATTGAAAACAAGACGAAAAGGAGACAGTACTTAGACAAAATACTGGAATTTGTTGGCCGACACAAGCTGTAGTATTCATTGATGAAGCACATTTCAACCTGTACTCTAGAAGAAGTGTGGGGCGTGCAAGACGCGGAGAAAACGTCGTTGTTTAGGATACCGACCAGTAAAGGACCAAATCTTCATATTGTTTAGAATTCTGGCAATGCAAACAAGGGGTATTCAGGAAAAAACACTCCCTCGAATCTTTGAGGCGCTGTATACAAGTAGTGGAAAATAATGGACACGGCATGGAAGACGACGTTGTTTTAGACAACGCTCCAACTCATCACCGTTGTGAGGAAATATTACAAGAACAAGTGTTTATTAGGTTGCTCATTTGTCGGCTAACATCTTACAGCTTCATGTTGAACCCAACTGAACATGTGTGGAGTGCTGTAAAAACCCACGACATTTTAATGAGGGGTGATCCATCTATGACGCAAATTGAATTCAGACTTCGCTACCTGGACATTATCACTGGTGGTGCAATACAAGCCGTCACCACTCAGATGTGCCTACTGTCTGTCAACCATGTGCAGATACATTATTATCCTGCTGTCATGCAAATGGACGACATGTTTGTGGAAAACGAAAAAAGAGAAATTATGTGAAGTGAGAAACTTGTTGTTTATTTATTATTAACTGATTTAATTTATTTTTGTGCACAGATTTTTTCAGGACTATATAAAAATGTAATTTTCATTTATCATGCATAATTGTTTATTCTGAAATTAAACTGACTTTTTCTGAAGTTGCGATTACTTTTTCTGAAATTATAGTTTTTTCGATATTGAGGTTGAAAACCAATAGACTTAATTGTGTTATTGGATATCCATCTATTGGTGATCATGTTTCCTCGAAAAGGACTGCGGCTTCCTGGGGAATAATAATGATAATAATGATAATAATAATAATAATAATAATAATAATAATGAATGGTAGTGATTGCTTGCTTTTCAAAGATCACTTTTCGTATCTTAAGTAGCCATTGCTCACATTGTCGCAACAGAGTTTCGTTGTTATTATTATTATTATTATTATTATTATTATTATTATTATTATTATTATTATTATTATTATTATTGAAAACTTGCTCTTTCTTTGAATTTTCGCTGTCGCCCATGCCTGGAGTCATATGTTCCTTACTAATGAAACTCCACAGTCTGTTTCCAGTCATTCGACCGGGTCAGAAATGGAATGAATAAAGCCCCCTTCTAGCGGCGAGAATGGGAATTGTGCCGGCTGCCGAAGCCTCTCGCACTCCTCTGGGACAATGATTAATGAATGATTAATGAAATTAAATGATATTGGAGAGTGTTACTGAAATGAAAGATGACAGGGAAAACCGGAGTACCCAGAGAAAAACCTGTCCCGCCTCCGCCTTGTCCAGCACAAATCTCACATGGAGTGAGCGGGATTTGAACCACGAAACCCAGCGGTGAGAGGCCGGCGCGCTGCCGCCTGAACCACGGAGTCTCTTCCTTACTAATACAACATTTACAAAGTCTGGATTTACTTGTTGAATGGGGAAAACAGAATAAGCATTAGCATATAATTTCATCATAAGACATCCCTCGTTGCTAGTTCTTTACGTAGGAACTTCACAGCTATTTTAACCTTTTGAGTGGACGAAGGAATGTGATCGTTCGATTTTTAGAGCTCACTTTATTTTCTTCGTGACTGCGTAGGTCTCAATTTCTTCTCCCTCTGCCTGCTTTACATCACTCATGCCACTTAGAAAGTGACAGTGAACAATTCAAATTTTATAAATGAGGTAATAATTCCATACTGAGGATTTTGGAGTTATTGACCATGTTGAACCACTGCAGTACCCGATAGTGCAGTTCCCCACACTGTAGTCGTCCGTGAGTTGCGACATTTGTTGTCGTTCTCATTCCATTGATCCTTGAGTTCTTATGGAAGTATAATCTCTGTGGGTGGAATAGAATATTATATCCACGTTATTTCCCCCCTGTCGTAAAACGCAACTAAAAGGGGCAAGCTCTAGGGCTGACATTTCTTCTAACCTGTGCCAGGCTACTCGGTTTCATCCTTCCTATCCGACCGTCCTTAAACAACTCTTGTCTTCTTCCGACCTGAGTCCTAGGGAGTCTTTATTTTCAAGCATTTTTGAAGGACTGAAAAAAAGTCCATTCGACATTCCATGTCGTTCGATGTCGCACCGACACAGGTAGGTCTTATGGTCTTGTGGGACGTTTAGGCCTATATTAATTTCAGGTTGAAAATAAAGTGTATTGCAATTTGCGTAATACTTTTGTTCCAATTTTATCTTCACGATCCCTCAAATTATTTTGTACACAAAATATAGCGGTGACAAGACCCGAACTCATGCCGTAAAGATTCGCAGAAAAGTACGTTGACCACTCGGCCATTGCTCCGGTTGACTCCGGTGTAACTCTCCAAGTAGGCCTATATACGCGTTGCATTGAAATCGGGGATTCATCAATTTTTCGGAAATTATTAGGTTGCGGATCTGACATGTTTAAAAATATTCGTTCGTCTTTGTGTTCCATCACCTCCACTTGGTCCAAAGCGGATTCTGCGTCATGACATTTCACCTTTTTTTTTTTGAAACTAAAGCGTATTGACCAAACCCTTCTACACGAGTTCCCCAACAGGTATATCGAAGCTCGTTGAAATCGGTTGGACGCAGGGCCTGACCTCTCCTTGTCAGACGCAGAAAAACTTAAAATACAGTATTAATAGAACAAGCGGCAAAAATCGGACTAAAAATTTCATCTAAAACGATAATTATGACCGACATCAAAACAGCACCATATGAACTCAAAATCGGCAAGAACAAAAGCGTCCTGCGCGAAAGAATTTAAATGCCCTTTTGAATGGATCACAGAAAATTGCAACGAAAAGAAATCCATTGAATCAAAATTCCACAAACTGGAAAGCGCTTGCTTTTCAGTTAGCAAAAATATATTTTAGAACTGCAAAATCGGACAATTAAACAGTAATCAAACCAGAAGCACGCTATGCATCAGGAACAATTAAAAGTTTAAAAAATCTCGGTGTATATGAAAGAATACTGGGCTAAAAGGAAAGACAAGAAATTATTGCGCGTGGTCCTAAGCGACCCATTCACGAAGAAGAAGAATTTTGTAAACACCCCTTCATTTGCTATAGATATTACGAGACCGTAGGATTTCGGTCCTGCTGGAGTGTTTTAGCGTGCCTAGAGAAAACATCTCAGAGTTGTAATACCCTCATATGCCATCCAGCTCACCCGCGATCGAACGTTTTCGCTCAGGAACAGAAGGAAAACTTAACAGACTGTACCACTGAGGTTGACCTCTTCTGGATATGACCTTATCATAATCAGAAATTACGGACAGGTGACTGATGTAGATTGGACAAGAAAGTTGAATGAGGTTCTTGGACTAGCATTTCTAAGGTTCAATGGTTATCAGCTGTGAAATGTCCGACTCTTTGGCTGAATGGTCAGCGTACTAGCCTTCGGTTTCGGAGGGTCCCGGATTCGATCAGTAGCCCGGGGGCTGGATGTTTGTGCTGTCCCCAACATCCCTGCAACTCACACATCAGACATAACACTACTCTCCACCACAATAACACGCAGTTACCTACACATGGCAGATGCCGCCCACCCTCATCGGAAGGTCTGCCTTACAAGGACTGCACTTGGCTAGAAATAGCCACACGAAATTATTAACTAGGATCAGTTTGCTCTCAAACTTCCTCTAAAATCTCGATCAAATAACTACAGCTACTGTACACTTCAGATATTTCAGAGACTCCGCTAATTAACGGGATACTATACTTCAGTCCATTTTCCACTGTCAGGTAGATCGGATGTTACAGTGATACTGGAAGGCTAGTGAAGGTACTCCTGCCCTAGTGAATGTGTAACATAGCTAAAATAACCAGTGAAAGCTGACCATAAAATGCGTTCATCACTTCGAGTAAGAAACATGAACCAAAATGCTATAATAATAAAAAATAGCAATCTTTCGAATGTTAGGCCAATCGTGTGACACGAAACAATGCCTCCGCTCTGCGGAGTCACATTCCTTCGAGAGGCTCTTTGCTATACACCCCGAAGATGTTAGAACAGAGGACGTGCTCGGACCAATAAAGAGTGGCAACAGGCATTCATTTTTTTAAAGTAAACAATGCCAGTATCGTCCTGCTGAAGCACTGTTTAATATGGTACAGGTGGTAGTGGTGATGGTGGTAGTGGTGATAATTATTGTTTAAAGAGGAAGTACAACTAGACAACCGTCTACAGTATGTATATATATATATATACACAGTTTCGTCTGTAGATTGCTCAGAATTTAAAAAGGATGGCATTTCTGTATCAGTCGTGTCCACGGTAACACGGAAATGCACCTATTAATTTTCCTTAATATCTGTCTGTCTGTCTGTCTGTACACGCATCACGAGAAAACGGCAGAAGATAATTTAATGAATATCGGTATGCAAAGTCGGGGAATAAGTCGCTATAATCTAGACCTTAAATAATTGTATTCACGCTGAGTGAAATGGTTGTTTAGGGCAAGGCCCAAAATTTAATTCTCAAGTATGTATGTTATTAGTGGTCGTATCGATAAATACTACATAACTAAAGTTATATAGTATTAAATTTCCGATCATTTATGTCTTATACATTTTTACCGTACCGGCTATGATCACAGAGATATTCATGAATTTGGATTTTTCTTACTAAGTCCATATCAGCGCCGAGTCACGAGAAAATGGGTAAACAGATTTTAATGAAAATCGACATGTGAAGTCGGAGAATAAGGAACTGTAAATAATTTTGTAAGGTGCCCTAATATCACAGATTGGAAAGAAAACTAAATGTGCAGGCCTACAATATAGAAAGCCGATAAAATTGATCAACAATAACATTACATTGACCATTGTTTGTTGTGATGTGCTTTGTGCCTTGTGTTGCCACTAATTTCCGATAGATAGGATTACTGCTGCGACCAGAGTATTTTTTTTTTTACATTTGTTTTACGCCGCACCGACACAGATTTTATGGCGACGATGGGATAGGAAAGAGCTAGGGGTGTGAAGGAAGCGGCCTTCTCCTTAATTAAGGTACATCCTCACCATTTGCCTGGTGTGAACATAGAAACCACAAAATACCATCTTCAGGGTTGCTGACATTGGGGTTCGAATCCACTATCTCCCGGATGCAAGCTCACAGCTAAGCGCCCCTAACCGCACGGCCAACGCGCCCGGTCGTAGCGAGTGTAACAGCCTGCCTGAATATTGGCGGGAACTAGCTGGGGAGTTAGAAAACTTTTTTCCTTAGCATGCTATTCCTCTGGTTCATAAATTTTCTGATACTACTGGTACGTAACATACTGGTTCATCATAGCATTCGAGCTATTCAATCCCTACTCTGAGGCACTGATTGGAATGAGCAGTGTGCGTATTTAACGAATACTGGCAGAGGAGTGTTCACGGCTGTCTGTGGCCTGGTCGTTCCAGCTCTGGAACTTTGGACCTTTAGATCGGCACCATAATACTGTTCGTTAAAAGTGAGAAAATGTGCGGTTTTTCATTTGATCGAGTATTTTGTACAACACTGCTTTTAATTGCTACATTCCTACTGATGTTTTTGTAATGACCTATGTTAACTTCAGTTAGGAAAACCACGAAGTCAGTCTTTCTGAGAATCCCGTAGCGAAGCAAGGGTACATCAGCTAATCCTTTATAGGCTATAATACTAATCAGAGAGAAAAAATTGAGAGTCCGACGCTTCGAAATATGAAAATATCGGCGAAAGGAAAACAAGGGATACAAAGGGCGTTAAAATGAAAGACTCCCTAGGCCTCGGAAACCTAATATCGTCGGGGACGGAAAAGAACAAGACTTGACCAAGGAAGTTCGGATAGGATAGATTAAAGTGAGGAGCCTGGCGCAAGTAAATAGAAGCAATGCCAGTACTCAGCTAAGGGCCCCGTGGTCGCAAATCCACCCTCCCAAGGTGAGAGCCCCTGGGGCCCATTTTAGTCGCCTCTTACGACAGGTAGGGGATACCGTGGATGTTATTCTACTGCCCGCACCCACAGGGGGATAATATGGTGCAGTAAGCCCTTAAATTATAAACGTCTTATATGAGTTAATCTAGTTAAATATTTCATTTAGTTGACGTACATTCCTCGCCCGATCCAAATGCTTGTTCTTCATATTTAGATCGAGATTCAGCTTTGATGGGATTTCGTAGCATATCGCCACTGAAGATGTACTTCTCTAGTGCAATGCTATTCCCTTCCAAAGTAAATTATCTGCAAAGGTTTAAGCTAGATTCCTTCACTGTTGGAGACACAATAAGGTTTCGTGACACAGATCTGTTATTAATCCGTTCATCTCCCTTTTGTTGTTGCAGCTCTTGCGGCGTTAATTACACGGCGGCGGCTTGCGGCTTTATATTACTTTAGACTAGGAGAACGTTTTCAATTCACCAGAGCGGTTTGTAATGCGAAGTCGCTCACTGCCATAAAAGATCTCTGGTATTACTTAAGTTACTGACTGAACTTGCTTGGATAAAGAACAAGACAACATCCAAGTTCTTGCCGTTTATTATAACTACTACCAACCTTATACAGAAAGAATCGTCATTCACGTGAAAAGGAATACTTAACGATCATTTGAGTAGACTCTAATTAAGGAGGCCTTGATATTCTTTAGATCAGGGAAGGGAAATTACCTAGTATTACCGATCTTCGGCCGTTGATGATTAATAAGTATAATGACGACACATTCACGTTGTCATTTTATACAAAAGAATACTAATATAATGAGCGCGACTTTATGGTGAATTCAATACGTGTGTACTGCCTGTTGCTGCATATGATGCTCAGACATGCTCTCTGACTTACAGTGAAACAGAGTGCCAGAGAAGAATGGAAAGAAGTTTGATAGGTATTTCTCTGAAAAACCGTCTGCGAAACTCTGCAATCAAGCGGAAGACTGGACTAAAGCACATTGGAAGAGAAAGCTGGACTCAAAAGTGGAGTGGGCTGGTTACGTAGTGAGAATGGATCCCATGAAGTGGACACGGGTGGTAACTCAGTGGTATCCCAGAGATGGAAAGCGAGGCAAAGGACACTGTTCAACCACATGGTCTGATGGCCTGAAACTGGTTGTGGGACCAGTTTGGATGAGGACTGAACGTGGCAGAGGAATTTGGAAGAAGATGGAGGAGGTCTTTGCCCTAGGAGGGGATTGATTGGTCTAGAACAGAACATAATGTCAGAGTGCCGATCTCAGCAGCACAATCTGCTACTCATAATCCATATACAACCCGTGACAAAGTTCGGTTCATCAACATAGATGAACAATGCACGACAGTGACCTTACTGTCCTTTGAAATAGCTCCCTCCCATAACTATGCACTGCTGAGATCGGCGATACATGTCCTAGAAACTTATCAAGAATGCTTCCTGTTGGACGGTGTTAAACAGCCTTGTCACGTTTTGTTGAATGTCAGGAATATCGTCAAATCTCTTTCCTTTCAAAGCGAGTTTGAGTCGTGGGAATAGGAAGAAGTCTGAAGGATTGAGATCTGGCGAGTACGGCGGATGTTCAAGTTGCAACACCCCGTTTTTTGCCATGAAATGTTTGACGATATTGGCTGTGTGTGGGCGAGTGTTGTCATGGACAAAAACATGAACCTTGTTGTGCGTACTGGGGTTGTACCCTGCGTAGACGTTACATGAAAGGGTCAAAATTTCAATGTACCGTGCAGCATTCAACGTCGTTCCCTCATATATAAATTCGTTGCGGATAATGCCTTGATTATCGAAAGAGGTGATGAGCATCGTTTTGATGCGTGACTTTTCGGCTCTGACCTCTCTCCGACGAGGGGATCCCGGAGAACGCCATTCCATGCTTTGCCGTTTCGTTCCAGGGTCATACCTGAGACACCAGTTTTCATCCTCGCTGACAATACAGTTCAAGAAATTTGGTGTCGCATCCGCCGTTTCGACAAAATCCTGTGAAGCCTCTAAACGTGCCTGCTTCTGCTCGTCAGTCAAGTGATGTGGCGAAAGACGAGAACACGTTTTCCTCTCCCCTAACTTCTGGGTAACGATTTGTCGCACGGATTCACGGTTAATCTGCAGTTCATCCGCTATCGTGCGCACTGATAATCGCCGATCGTTCGTGATTAATGTTCTCACCCTCTTAATGGTTTCGTCACTGACGGTTGTCGTCGGTCTTCCTCTACGGGGGTTGTCAGAAACACTTTCCCGGCCTCCTCGAAAACGGGCGAACCACTCGTACACACACTTCAAGGACAGTGCTTGTTCTTCATAAACACGTACCAGCATCTCATGCGTTTCTTTTGGTGTCTTGCCAAGCTTAAAATAAAACTGTACGTAGATCTGGTCGTTCCTGTTCCTGTTCGCAGTTCAGAACCAACGCACTAAACACGCACTGTGTCAAACAGGTCTTACACGGCACACACACGATGCCAACTGACCAACGTTGGGAGTAGGTGGTCAAAACCTGCTGCTAAGCAGGTGCAGCGTTGTGTGTCGCCAGTGTTGCCGGATCGACCGTTCTGACTTCATTCACCGAACTTTGTCACAGGGTGTATTTCCAAATGAGTGGGTTCGATCTCAGTTGAGAGCAATAGCTTTGGATGGTTTTCAAATGCGACAACTCCGTGCCGTTGACGGCATTATTATTATTATTATTATTATTATTATTATTATTATTATTATTATTATTATTATTATTATTATTATTATTATTATTATTATTATTATTCAGGTTTTGTTGGGTTTCCCCGGTGTTCAGTTATATTAGCCTAGTGAAACACTATTGACCTGATGCTCTTCAGTTTTGGATCCTTCAAGTCTATTCAGCACTTTCGTCATAATGCTGCATGTTTCTGAGATTACTATCTCTTGCAGCTCATGTTCTTCCTTAAATGTAGCAAGTGAGGTGAATCTTACAGATGGTGATAGAATTCGCCTACTGCTCCCACCACTGTCGGAACTACTACTCTATTCCGATGCCAAATCATTTGCTAGAGGCAGGTACTGTTATGAATCTTTTCCCTTATTTTCTTCTGGTTTTTCTCAGAAGGTGGGATTTCAGTATTGATCAGATGTGACCTTTGACGTCTTGTCTGTCAGTAACTGGTTGTGACTTACGTCAGTCCATTTATTTTTTTCATTACACTATCCACTCCTGCTTATTGTAAAGTGGTTGGAAATGGTATCTGTAGTAGGGTGTATGATCGGTGATAAAACCTTTGTCCAAACCTTCCGGTGATGAATGACTTCGGCAACATCGTCATATCGCTGGGTGTGCTCAGCAGAGGCTAGGGTTGGGCAGCCGCGTATGATGTGCTCATTTTTTTTTTTTTTTTTTTTTTGCCCGCGTTGTACATTCGACAGAGATCGTTAGATGGATCTTTTTCTCTAAGGATATGTTTTCGGTAGTTCATTTGTGGCTACTACTTGGTCTTGTATGGCCCTTCTGTTTCACCGAAAATGTTTTTTTACTTGCAACGATGTAAATTTGTCAGTCAATATCTAGCTGGTTCAAAGAGGCTTTACATCTGCCATGGAGCTGTTTACTGTTACAACTTCGCTGTTTTGCAGTGTCATAGTCGATCTTGCTGTCTGACTACTCGTAATCTGCTAGTCTCAAGGGTGTGATACGCACTTCGACTTTACATAGTGCATCGTGCAACGCACTTTTCCCACTTTGTTCTTTCATGGAAGTAATTCCTCAGTGCACTGATTTATGGTGGAGGTCAGCGTAGTCAATCACCCCTCTCTCACATTCCCTTCGAGGCAGATTATATATCGGTAGCTCTTGGGTAGAACGCGAACTGCATGATCCATTCCGTCCCTTTCGGTATCAGTCCACTCCAGTATTCCAAAGGAGTAGGAGAGTACTAATATGGCATAGGTGTTGATTGTCTTCTTAATGAAAAGTGTGCCGTCAAGGCTTCTTGACGCAACTAACAAAGATAGACAAGCGGTCTTCGTTGCACCTTGTGTTCTGGATTTGTTGATATTCCAGTTATTTCTAACATTCTCCATTCTCAATGACTTCAGTTTTTCCAATTGTTCTTGAGAGTTCATAGCCAGCATTTGCTACCCTGCGGCCCGTCTCCCAAAACATGTATGTGACATTTGTCCGACTCAACATCTATTCGGACGCCCTGCGGGTGGGGGAGGCACATGTAGAATACAACCGCGGTATCCCATGCCTGTCGTAAGAGACGACTAAAAGGGGCGACCAAGGGATGATCAAATTAGAACCATGAGACTACTTGTAATTAGTACCACCACGCAGAGACCACCATGGGTAGCATTTACTTGCGCGTAGTACCACTCTGTTAGGTACTCGATAGGCTTGCGATTAGTAGCGACAGTGTGTGAATCGGGATGAGGGTCTTACAGTACCTGTGATTCGTACCCCTATATGAGCAACACCATGGGATGAGCGACACCATCGTTCTGCCTTGCCTATGCTTAGTTCCCACTATGTGAGGAATACCACGGGATAGTTCGGGTCCCTGTGGTTAGTCCACTTGTGTGAGGAACGCCATAGGTTTGCGTTGCCTTTATAGGTTTGCGTTGCCTGTAAATAGCGCCGCAATGCGCGAAACACCATAGGTCTGTGTTACATGTGCGCATTACACTGCCTGTGAATAGTACCATAATGTGTGGAATAACGCGAGTCTACGTTACTTTTGATTAGTACCGCCAAATGGCAAATACCATGGTTCTACTTTCCTAGCGATAAGTACTATTATGAGGGGCCGATGACCTGGATTTTCGACCCGTTTTGACGACAAGCATAATCGATTCAGCATCGTGCTATAGAAGCAGTCCCTTGGTCAGTAATACTATTGTTTTGTGCCAGCTTCTGTGCATGCGAGGTACTGTGGGTCGGTTCCACTGATCGTCTTAAATTCATAAACTATCCATCCATTCATTCCTCGTCCTTACGCTTTGAATTCTGGTCAGGGGAGGATTTTGGACTTCTAATTTGTCACAACATTTCGTCTCATTTCGTACCATTAGGGACCGATGACCTCGATGTTAGGCCTCTTTAAACAAGCATCATCATCATCATCATCTATTCGGATGGATATCGAAAAATCCTCTGTGTTCCTCAGTTGTGCTTCGAATTATTTGTCTGTCTTGGCATACAGCCTATGCGTTAATGAGTATCGTATACCTACGATCGTGTATCCCCTTTCGTTTCACTCGCTCCGCATTGCAGATAGGGGGTTAAAAACTAAGCAGTACCACAGGGTGCTCAGTGCATCTCCTTGGAATATGCCTCGCTTGATGCAGAGTTTTTCCATTACTAATGCCCTTCCCTTGATGGTTTAACATCAGTTTGGCCTGTCATGTTGACATGAAGTTATCCAGAAGAACACTTCTCCAAATCACGAGTGGTAGGACACAGTCAAATGCCTTCTGGTGATCGGTATACACCGTATACAAAGACCTTAATATCCTTTCCCTGTTTTTGACAGTTCCGTCAATTATGATTTGCTCTTTACAACCTTGTGGCTTCGTTTTTGTTCCCGCCGCAAGAATTATTGTTTTGATCCAGGTGGGGTTAGATCTTCTGTTGTTTATGGATGTTATTAGCTTCACAGGGGTCTACAGATGCAGGTATGATTTTTAGGGAGGAGATGGGTCAACTTTCAGTCAGGAAGGATGGGACTGACTCAGAATGTCTAATACCTTGTGAAAACATCTCTTCTAATTTTGTATGTCTACATGTGAACTTTTTGTAGCATATGTTGTGGATTTTGTCGTGTCCATGCACTTACCAGCTATCGGTATTCTTTACAGCTCGTTGGATGTCTCCCAGCGTCACCTTGTTATCTAGCATTTGAGGCAGCTGCCTCTCTCTTTCTCTTGAATCCATGCAGCTTTCACATGGTACTCTTGTCGGATGGACCATATTCCTTTCCGAAAACTATTCGCTGTGCCAGATGTTGTTGGTGGAGAGGTCAGAATTTTCGGCGTTGTTGTTGTTCGTTTCTTTGTAGAAGAGCCTTTGGCTGGTTTCAGATCTGTAGACTGTCAGGAATTTCCCTGAGGATCGGGTTCTCATCTTTGATATATTTTTCAAAATCATATTAGACCATACGGCCCTTACGCTTAGGTGACGTGTGTTCAACTGTGTGAGCTGTCGAACTTCTGCATGCAGCTTGTTTAAGATAGTAACATAGTAGCAATTCCAGTAAAGAAACGTTCGTTGATATTTTGAAGGTTGTCATTCTCAGATTTTGGCTTCCATTCACATGATCTCCCTCTTCTTCTGGTTAATTCTCAGTCTAGATGTGGTCTAGCCCGGTGGTGTAGTGATGACGTGCTTCTCTTACCCATAAGCCCCGGGTTCGATTTCTGGCCAGTCCTTAGGACCGGAATGCGGTACACCCAGGTTCGTGAGACCAACTGAAGGGCTGTTTATACAAGAGGAGGGAACACGGTTAAAAAGGCTAAGTAATATAGCTGAGGATGTCTTCACGTTGATAACTTCTCACTTCAGTACTTACCAAGTGAGTTAGCCGTGCAGTTACGGGGCGCAGCTGTGAGTTTGCAGTCAGGAGATAGTGGCTCGACCCCCACTGTTGGCAGCCCTGAGGATGGTTTTCCGTTGTTTCCCATTTTCACATCAGGCAAATGTTTGGGCTGTACCTTAATTAAGGCCACAGCCGCTTCCTTCCCACTCCTGGCCTTGTTCTATCCCATCTTCGCCATAAGACCTATCTGTGATCAATCAGTCAATCAATCAATACTGATCTGCACTTAGGGCAGTCGCCCAGGTGGCAGTTTCCCTATCTGTTGTTTCCCTAGCCTTTTCTTAAATTATTTCAAAGAAATTGGATATTTATTGAACATCTCCCTTGGTAAGTTATTCCAATCCTTAACTCCCCTTCCTATAACCGAATATTTGCCCCAATTTGTCCTCTTGAATTCCAGCTTTATCTTCATATTGTGATGTTTCCTACTTTGAAAGACACCACTCAAACTGATGCATGTGCGCCTTATATGGGTGCCATTTTCTCTCCTTCAGGAACCTTTGTATTAACATTTCAGTATTCTTTGTCAAGGCGACCGAAATACCCCTACTCGATCAGAGGTAATCAGTCTCTCAGGCAGTTTCGAAACGTCGGCAAACTGTACGGAATATACAGAAAACAACACGGTCCAGCCCGGAAAAAATTCTACACACGGTGGAAGCTTCACTTCTATTTTTTTTCTCCTACTTTCCCCGCGTTCTAGAGGTAGCGTTCCTGCCCCTTACCCATAAACCCCAGGTTCGATTCCCGGCCAGATCAGGGACTTCTACCTAGATCTTAGGACTGGTTCGAGGTGCACCCAGCATGCGTGAGAACAATTGAGGAGCTATCTGACTGCCAAATAGCGGTCTCGGTCTAGAAAGCCAAGAATACTGGCCGAGAGGATTCGTTGCGCTGACCACTTGTCACCTAGAAATTTGCAAGCCTTCGTGCTGAGCAGTGGTTGCGTGATAATCGAAAGCCCATCAAGGCTGTAGCGGTATGGGGGCTTTTTGGACGGCAGTGAACGTGTAAAATTATGTTCATCGCTACGTTTGTATCAGTTACCACAATAGTGTAATAGGATCTATTATGCAGGACATATCATCAGACCACATTAGCGTCCCCAAATGATACACATATTTATAAAATATGCTGCTCTGCTTTTGCGTATTACATGAGCCTAATGAATTATGTTTTGGAATTGGAAGATAATCATCATTTTAAACCGCTTATCGGTCATAAATAAAGTGGTTTTTATCTGTAATTTTGTGCATGTATGTGTGTGGTCTTGTTCTTTCTTTGTTGGTTGAATGGTGCTTGTTTTTGGGATCAGAAGTACTGTATGTTAATTTGTTGATTCGTGCAACATACAATATGCAGGACTGTGTGGTTAACTAAACAC